>NC_044324.1:84552173-84866946 GCF_007399415.2 Gopherus evgoodei
TCTATTTAATGGCCTTTTTACATTTACAAATCATTTATCAGACTCATCCCCAAATGAAAAATGGTAATAATAGCAAAGATATTTGGCACAATACATTTGGCTTGTTATCCAAAGGTTTTGTGTGGAGGCACCAAAGTACAAGAGATGATGTCATACCCTGGAGCGGGTGCAAAAGGGGAATCATTCTTTAATTCTGGCTGACTTCCCAGGTTTTTTCTCAGTCCTATTCTACCGGAATCTGCAACAGCGCTTTCTGTCACAGTTGTAAAATACTTTTGGAGAAACATAAAGTTTTTATGAGAAGGATAAAAGAGATGACTTATTCTAGGGCTGGGGGTTAATATTTGCACTTGTGAGTTGACTTTGAGGATTAAAAATAAAGAGAGAGAAAGAGAGAGCCCTTCATTTCTCCTTGCAGCTATTCTGAGAAAACAGTAGCAGCTGTACAAGCTCTCCCTTACAAAATGAAACATAGTGAGGTGCTCAGCTTGGGGATGGTGGGTTTATTGGTGGATATGCCATAGTGCTGCTGATTTTCTTAAAGGAAAAAATTAAAAAGAATGTTTAAGAAAATACTATTTATTTTATTTCCAATTCAGTCAGTGGGAATTGGAGACCCTAGAGTCCTCTAAGACACTGAGTACAACGACCAGTGCTTTTATAACATTTTTTTTTTTAGCAGGCAAATCTGTCTCAGACACAGAATACTTTCTTCCAGGTGTTTGCCCTTTTCATATAATATTTATTTAGAGGCACCTAATTCAAAATGTCACTGAGGTTTAAGCATCTTCTGAAGAATGGGAACATTAAGATACTAAAACTGCATGCTGTCAAAAACCATCATAAGTGGTCTGGTTCATCAAGTAAATACAGTAAGTAGAATTGAATTTGGAGGATTTTTTTTCTTTTATGATGAACAAGGAATGATTATAATACCTATGATATGCTTGACTTTTTTTTTTAAGGGAGGTAAGTCTCCTAGTTCTTGAAGTTTATTAAAGCTTTAAGCTGTCAAGTTATTACTGTCATTTTCAAGGAAGGAAAGAGCTACTGATGTAAAATTAATTTATTGAATGGAATTGTTTTGCCCTAGGGGAATAACATCACCATTTAATTTAATTTCCCCATCATATTGTCTCATTTGCAGAGGAAAAAATAACTTTCTCTTTTACCCAGTAAAGGACATTATGCTGAATGGTGTACTTGTCCTTATAGCTTTTTCTTTTTCTTATTCATATTCTCCCTATAAGTTTTACTGCCTGTATTTTGGAAAATACTGAATTACCAGAGTCTAGCCATAGGGTCTGATCCAAAGGCCTTTGAAATCAATCGGCAGCTTTCCATTGATTTCTGTGGGTTTTGGATCAGGCCAAAGGAGGAGAGGATGAAATAAAACACAAAATATGCTAAATATAAAAAACATGGCTGGACCTCTTGCCAGGCAATCCAGGATGCTTTCAGCATCCCAGGCAACCTGAGCTCCTTTGTCCATGATGAAATTAGCAGGTGGCAAACCACTCCTTAACAGTTCAGTAGGATCAGACTTATTTATCACAATACTGGAGACACTTTGTCAAATCAACATACTGCCAGGCCCAATCTTCTGTCTCACTGAAGATGGAGGCTCATAGTTGCATCTTTCTTTTCTACCACCTGTTTGGTCAGATTGCAGTTAATTATATTGTCTATATTTCCATATGAAGACAGCAATTTGCTTGACGATAGAAGAATAATTTGTATTTTTCCTGGTTGACCCAGAAGGAAACCATTTTTAAGTGGGGGAAACTACAAAAGAAAGATCTTCACTGAAAAGTTTACCCTCCCTCCCCAGTATTCTCAGTTCTTCTCTCTATCTTTAACAATCAAGTGTTGCCTTATGGAGGTTACTAAGAAAGTAAGCAAAGTCATCATATTCCAATCTCTTTGGTAATCATGGGTATAACTTATAGCAGAGGAAATTAATTCAAGGAAAGAATATACAACAGGAAAGAGGATATGAATGTTTGGTTAAAAGGTTTATGGTGTAATCATATGTATATTAGGAACCTGGTGAGGGGTGCGTGTTTTGTTATAGACGTTGACGCCTAGCTAGAGTTATCTGACCCACACCAGGTTCAAATGTAACACTGCTGGTTATCTGAAAATCTTTTAATTTGGACCCAGAAGGCTGAGCAGTGTTAGACACCCGCTGCAGAGCACTCCCTGAACAGGGTTACTATACAGTTAAGGTGAAACACTGAGACCCAAGATAAATTAATCAGGCTTTAACATTTGAATTCTCTCAAGGTTCAATCAGGCTGAAGTCAGGAGAAAATATATCTACTTGGAACATAAGACTAATTGCTATAGAGAATTTTTGTGCCTAGTAGCTGCGTATTCAAAGGGTACCTGCAACAAGCATTACAGACCCTTTCAGTTTTGAAATGGGGGACCATGATCCCTGGCACACGCCATCTGAGTTTCCCTAATAAAATGATGTAAAGTCTAGATATTGGGACAGAGAGGACAGGAGGGAAGTTAGGACTCAAGGGAGTTCCTGGTACAGATCAGGGAAGCTGAAAGAGAACACAGAAATTCCTTTGGGAGTCTGAATCACTAGAACAAAGGCAGCAGTGGTTCCTTTCTAACCCAGGGGAGCAGAAATAAAGGTCAGCCTCTAGAAAAAAGAGGCTGCTAAAGGTAACCTCTCTCCATTTGGGTAGGAAGCTTCTAGAATTTCTAAGGGGAGACTGAAAATTGAGCCCTACCCTGTGGTCTGATCCTGTTTATTAGCTGTCTGTAGTTTGGTTTATCTGAGTAGCCAGCTCAGAGGATATTGGAAGGGCATTTGAATCTGAAATTTTCTCTTAATGTGCTCTAACCCCAAAGAATGAGTCCCTTTTGGGAAGGCAGTTTTCTTTTGTATTCGCAGAGAAGCCTCTGGTGTTTTGTGTGAGCAGAACTGGAGCCTAGAGTACCATACATAAAATCTCTATATTTATTAGACGTTGTCAAAAAATTTCAATAAAAACATTTTTGCCTGACAAAGAGCAAGGAACAGTCGTTTTTGCAAATATTTTCTCCAGAAAATTGCCTCTTTTTTTTTTCTTTTACCAGCTCTAATATAGAGAGAGGCCAACTAGACTTCCATATGATTTCTGAAGAAGAGGACTGGCCAGCAGCCAATGTTCTCACCGAGTGGTGCCAGCTGCTGAGCACTTTGGAGTATCTGATCATGCATTCAAAGGTAATATACTATAGAAGATCTCTATATAGAAAGAAATTTGTGGTTTAAGTGATGTTAGTGCAATGGCCTCATCTTGGCTGACACCAAGGATTAATCCTGGGACCTCCAGAGTGGAAAAAACATAAGAGTAAAACTTTCAAAAGCACTGATTTAGGAGCATCTCTTGAAAAATGGTTCTCTGAGTTCTTCGAGTGATTGCTCATATGCATTCCAGTTAGGTGTGTGCGTACCGTCTGCACGTTCGTTGGAAGACTTTTTTACCCTAGCAACACTCGGCGGGTCGGCTGGGTGCCCCCTGGAGTGGCGCCGCTATGGCACCGTATATATACCCCAGCCCACCCGGCCACCCTTCAGTTCCTTCTTACCGCCCATGTCGGTCGTTGGAACAGTGGAGTGTGGCTTAGCTGACCTCCACCTTCCCTAGCTACTCGTAGTTCTCGTTGTTATCGTGTGCATAATTATTGTTCTTATATATATATAGATAAACTCAGTTATAAGTTCTTACTTTAATAGTATAGTTAGTTTAGTATTACTTAGTGGGATTAGAGGAGTAGCCGGGATTAGAGGAGGCTCACCAGGTTTCAAACCGTGCTCGGCCTGTCACAGGCCGATGCCAACAGGAGACCCACACGACTCCTGTTTAAAGTGCCTCAGGGAATCACACTTAACAGCTAAGTGCCCTATTTGCAAAGCTTTCAAGCTGTGCACTAAAAAGTAGTGGGACATCAGACTAAAACAGCTCCTCATGGAGGCGGCCTTGACACCGCCACCTTCGGCACCGAGCGCCGGTCAGTCGGTGAACAGAGGCACCCCTATGGCACCGGATCGCACTGGTATGCCTAAGGACTCTTGGCACCGGCCGACACCGGCACTGAAGTCGACTCTGCATCGCACCCTCTCCCCGAGGTCGAAGAAGGCTAAGACTCCTGCTGCCTTGGCACCAACTACGCCGCAGCCAGAGAGCGCGCCCAGTTCCAACCGCCCAGCGCCGATACTTGCTGCGGCACCGACTAAATCGGCACCGTTGATTCCGGTCCCGCAAGGGCCATCGAGTCCTTCACCTCATAGCTCCCCGGCACGTGCCACGGTAGAGCTCACCATACCATCCATGCCTGAGGCATATTCGGCAGCGACAGACTTAATCGCTTTGACGAACTCAGCACTGCCTCTACCCCTGGCACCGCTGGTGCGGGTAATCCAATCTCGGGGCAAGCCGACCCTGCCTAGACCACCGTCCGTCAGCACAGCGGACCGGCACCTCTCAAGATCGCGGTCCCGTAGACGCTCCAGGTCGAGACAACGCTCCCGCTCTCGACGCCACTCGCAGTCCCAGCACCATTCCCCTACACGGCACCGGTCGGACTCCAGCTCTCCGCCTCGCTATTCACGGCACTGCTCCAGCTCTCAGCGTCGATCCAGGCACCGTACCTCTTGGAGCCATTCACACTGCAGAGACTCGAGATCTCGGTCGACCTCCTGGCACCGGTCCGGTCGCAGGTCCCAATCTCGATCCTGGTACCGCTAGGCATACCGGCACCGGTCCCCGTTAAAGAAGGGAGCAAGGTCCGTTGGAACCTCAGCCCAAGGTTTCTCTGCTCCTCCATGACCGTCCAGGCAGTCGTCTGTATCCTCCCACGCGGACAGTTACTATGACCAGGAGTGAGATACGGAGGTGCCTACTGGGGTCTTCCAGGAGGTCCGGTCTCAGGACCCGGGACCTCACCAGTGGTCCTTTTGGACACCCTGGGCGCACCATCAGGCCCAGGGTGCCCCATTGCTCCAGGCCCGCTCCGCTTCCTCAGAGCATCGAGCCCCAGAGGCCACCATTAGCCATCCCCCTCCAGCTGGGACAGAGGAGCTGATATCCCACCCACCAGTTCCCCGCTACCGTTGGAGCAGGAACCAACTCAGGAGCAGGAGGCCATCCAGGACCCCCTCATTCCCGGTCTATCGTCCTCTTCCTCTCCCGACGAGATGGTGGCAGGGACCTTATCATCAGGGCCCCTGCCGATAGACCTCAGAGCCCATCAGGACCTACTTAGGAGAGTGGCGCTCAACATCAATCTCCCCGTAGAGGAAGTCCCGGAAGTTGAGGACCAAGTTGTCAGCATCCTGTCGGCAGATACCCCCACTAGGATGGCTTTGCCTTTCATCAAAACCATCCAGGCCACTGCTGACATCTTATGGCAGTCCCCAGCCTCCATTCCCCCTACGGCAAAGGGAGTTGAGAGAAAATACATGATGCCCTCTAGGGGGTACGAGTATCTATATCTTCACCCTCCTCCCTCTTCATTAGTTGTCCAGTCGGTCAACGAGAGGGAACGCCACGGCCAACAGGCATCAGCCCCCAAATCAAAGGAGGCTAGGCAGATGGACCTACTGGGCCGCAAGGTGTATTCGGCAGGTGCCTTGCAGCTCAGGGTAGCCAACCAGCAGGCCCTCCTGAGCCGTTACCTGAGCAGAGGTGGGTAGATTCACAGATCTTCTACCATCGGACTCTCGCCAGGAATTTGCTGCATTCCTTGAAGAAGGGAAGAAGGTGGCTAGAACCTCCCTCCAGGCTTCTCTCGATGTGGCCGACTCGGCAGCCAGAACTCTGGCCTCAGGTATCACCATGAGGTGTATCTCATGGCTACAGGTCTCCAACCTGCCACCCGAGCTCCAATACACCATCCAGGACTTACCCTTTGATGACAAGGGTCTATTCTCTGAAAAGACTGACCCCAGGTTGCAGAGTTTCAAGGACAACAGGGTCATCATGCGCTCTTTGGGCATGCATACACCTGTGACCCAACGCAGACCTTTCCGGCCCCAACCTCACCGGCCTTACTCTGTGCCCCGGCACAGACAAGACTTCAGCAGAAGGCACGGGAGAGGTGGCCGTAGGCACCAGTCCGGACCCCAAGGGGGTCAGAACAGCGGCCCCACAAAAGCACCTTCGGGTCTTAAGTCTACCTTTTGAAGGTATGCACGAGGACGGCGTACCAGTTTCAGAACAGCATCTTTCTCCTCCCTTCTCCAACCGCCTCTCCTACTTCCTCTCAGCGTGGTCCCAATTGACCTCAGACATCTGGGTCCTATGGATGGTGAAACAAGGATACTGCCTCCAAATTTGTTTCATCCCTGCCTTCCCACCCCCCAACCCAGTCCCTCTTCAGGGACCCCTCTCACGAGCAAGTCCTCTTACAAGAGGTGCAGTCTCTCCTCACCGCAGGAGCAATAGAGGAGGTACCACCAGACGAGAGGGGAAAAGGGTTTTACTCCCGCTACTTTCTGATCCCCAAGTCCAAGGGAGGCCTCAGGCCCATCCTAGACCTTCGAGGCCTCAACAAGTTTATGGTCAAGTTGAAGTTCCGAATGGTCTCCCTGGGGGACTATTATCCTGTCCTTGGATCCTGGAGACTGGTATGCTGCCCTCGATATGAAGGACCCGTACTTCCATATAGCCATCTTCCCTCCACACAGGAGGTATCTTCGCTTTGTAGCCAGTCACCGGCACTTCCAATTCACGGTCCTCCCCTTTGGCCTCTCTACGGCCTTGAGGGTGTTTGCAAAGTGCATGGCTGTCGTCGCCACCCACCTCCGCAGGCGGCAGATCTATGTATTCCCGTATCTGGACGACTGGCTCATCAAGGGAACCTCCCAGACTCAGGTCAGTCAGCACATGAACATAATCACGAACCTATTCTCTCAGTTGGGGCTGCTCCTCAATGCCGAAAAGTCCACACTGGTTCCCACACAAAGGCTGGACTTCATAGGGGCAACCCTGGACTCCACTCAAGCCAAAGCCTACCTACCTCAGCCACGCTTCCAGTCACTGACGGCAATCATTTGAGGTCTGCAGAACTCCCCGGTCACCTCGGCTCGCATGTGCCTTGGCTCGCATATGCCTCGGCCTATTAGGCCACATGGCCACCTGCACTTATGTGACCAAATATGCCAGGCTTTGCCTCTGGCCCCTTCAAACGTGGCTCAACTCGGTCTACCGTCCTGGCAGGGACCCAATAGACACTCTGGTGACAGTTCCTCCGAGCACCTTATGCTCCCTCGACTGGTGGCTGACTACCTCCCTGATGCGTGCAGGGCTACCGTTTCATCCACCACAGCCCTCGCTGTCCCTAACGACAGATGCATCATTTCTCGGTTGGGGGGCTCACCTCGGTCACCTTCGCACCCAGGGCCTTTGGACATCACAGGAGCTGTCGCTCCACATAAACGTCTGGGAGCTGAGAGCAGTCCACCTCGCATGCCAGACGTTTCAGCAACGCCTTCATGGCCGTTGTGTCTCAGTGTTTATGGACAACACAACGGCCATGTATTATATCAACAAACAGGGAGGGACTCGCTCTTCTCCCCTGTGTCAAGAGGCCATTCGACTCTAGGACTTCTGTATAGCCCATTTGATAGACCTGGTAGCATCCTTTCTCCCAGGGGTTTGGAACACTCTAGTGGATCAGCTGAGCAGATCCTTCCTCTGTCACGAATGGTCGATAAGACCAGACGTTATTCATTCGGTCTTCCAGAGGTGGGGCTTTCCCCTCATAGACCTGTTCGCCTCTCGCACGAACAGGAAATGCCAAGCGTTCTGCTCCTTCCAGGGTCTTTCGCTGGGATCAATCACGTACGCATTCCTCCTGCCATGGGAGCACCATCTGCTCTACGCCTTTCCACCGTTCCCTCTGGTTCACAAGGTCCTAATGAAACTCCGCAGGGACAAGGTGCATCTGATCCTGATTACGCCAGTGTGGCCCAGACAACACTGGTACACCACACTGCTCAACCTGTCCCTGGACAGCCCGATTACCCTACCTCTCCTTCCAGACCTCATAACGCAGGACCACGGCAGTCTTCGCCACCCAGACCTGCAGGCCCTTCACCTCGCGGCATGGCTCCTGCATGGCTCCTGCATGGCTCAACAGATCGGAGTTATGCTGTTCCGCTCCGGTACAGTATGTTCTCCTAAGCAGCAGAAAGCCTTCCACTCGGTCTACGTACCTGGCCAAGTGGAAATGTTTCTCCTGCTGGTGTGCAACGCAGAGTATTGCTCCTTCTGAGGTCTCGATCCCCGCTGTTTTGGACTACCTCTGGTCTCTTAAGCAACAGGGCCTGGCGATATCTTCTCTGAGGGTGCACTTGGCGGCTATCTCTACATTCCATCCCGGAGAAAGTGGCCACTCCGTGTTTTCCCACCCCTTAGTTTCTAGATTTCTTAAGGGCCTGGAGCACCTCTACCCCCAGTACGCCGCTCTGCCCCCACCTGGGACCTCAGCTTAGTCCTAAGCAGACTTATGCATCCACCCTTTGAGCCATTGGCGACTTGCTCGCTCCTATACCTGTCGTGGAAGACTGTCTTCCTGGTGGCCATTACATCGGCCAGGAGGGTCTCCGAGCTCCGGGCGCTTACGGTGGATCCGCCGTATACTGTCTTCCGCAAGGACAAGGTACAGTTGCGACCTCATCCGGCATTCCTCCCTAAGGTAGTGTCGGCTTTCCATACCAACCAGGACATCTTCCTCCTGGTCTTCTTTCCGAAGCCCCACTCTTCTCGATGGGAGCAACAGTTACACTCCTTAGATGTCCGTAGGGCGCTCACTTTTTATATCGAGCGGACAAAGCACTTCCAGAAATCTCCCCAGCTGTTCATGGCAGTAGCTGAACGGATGAAAGGTCTACCCATCTCCTCCCAGAAGATCTCCTCCTGGGTAACGGCGTGCATACGCACATGCTATGACCTGGCTCATGTCCCCTCAGGCCATCTCACAGCGCATTCTCCAGAGCTCAGGCTTCGTCAGCCGCCTTCCTGGCCCACGTGCCTATCCAGGAGATATGTCGCGCAGCGACCTGGTCATCGGTCCACACCTTTGCTTCGCACTATGCTCTGGTCCAACAGTCTGGAGATGATGCAGCCTTTGGCACAGCAGTCCTGCATGCTTCCACATCTCACTCTGACCCCTCCGCCTAGGTAAGGCTTGGGAATCACTTAACTGGAATGCATATGAGCAATCACTCGAAGAAGAAAAGACGGTTACTCACCTTTGTAACTTTTGTTCTTCGAGATGTGTTGCTCATATCCATTCCAAACCCACACTCCTTCACCACTGTCGGAGTAGCCGGCAAGAAGGAACTGAAGGGTGGCCGGGTCGGCTGGGGTATATATACGGTGCCATAGCAGCGCCACTCCAGGGGGCACCCAGCTGACCCGCCGAGTGTTGCTAGCGTAAAAAAGTCTTCTGACGAACGTGCACGTGGCGCGCGCACACCTAACTGGAATGGATATGAGCAACACATCTCGAAGAACAACAGTTACAAAGGTGAGTAACCGTCTTTTTCTATCACCTAAATTGTAAGCGGGGGCTATTACAGATCAATAGCCTCTGTTGACTGGGCACAGAGAAGGGACATGTAACATGCAAAAACCAATGGACTACATTAGCACAGAGCTGAGTCAGAACACCTGAGTTCTAATTCTGACACTGACTCCTTCTTTGCCTTAAGCAAACTTTAACCTCTGACCTTCGCATGCTTTATTACCACCGTCAGTAAAATGGGAAGAATAATAATACAGGCTTAGCTACCTCACAAGGGGTTTTGAAGATTTATTAGTTAAAAGGCTCGATTCATTTCCTGGATTGATCTGGTGTGGCACTGTCTGTGGCTCCTCTATGGTAGAAAGAAAACTCTGTTGTTGCCAGCCTGGGAGAATGAGCATAGCCAGCCAGGGTGGGTGTATGATTTGGGCACGTTTCCTAGTTAGCTTCTACTGACATGATTATAATACCTGTGGTATACTTGACTTTTTTTTTTAAGGGAGGTAAGTCTTCTAGTTCCTGAAGTTTATTAAAGCTTTAAACTGTCAGGTTATTACTGTCATTTTCAATGAAGGAAAGAGCTACTGATGTAAAATTAATGTATGGAATGCAATTGTTTTGCCAGGGTTCTCATAGAGTTTTATCTGGGACTAAAAGTTTCCTCTTTGTAGGCCCCACTTCCCCTCTGGATCAGAGCTTCAGTGATCTCCTGCCTTCCCTCCCACAGTGGGGTATGCCATACTGGTGCAGGTGGCCCTTCACATGCAAGTGCACCCTCTGTCCGTGGGAAAGTATCATGCCCAAAGCTGACAAAGTGTTTTGCAGGCAAAAGGTGCTATCATAAACCCTGTAAAATAAAAGAAAATGTTAGCAGAGTTTCTGTCCAGTGCTAATAAAAACAAAATTCTGTCAAGTGTATCAGGATAAAGCCTCCTTGCAAAGCTAGGGAGAAAACTCAGAGGCAGGTATTTGTGTGTGAAAGAAAAGAGAACTAAGTCACAGCGCATCTAGAAGTGAAGCACCTCCTAGAAATATACCTTAGAAAAGAAAAAAAATAATATTCCAGGCTCATAGATAGCAAATCTCAATATTTATCACATCAGGGAAGACCAGATAGATGAAGTATCTTTTAAAAAGCTAAGCTGAAAATTTTAGAGGGGGGAATAGTGGGAGTTGATACTTATTTGGAGACAGCAGGAGGAAAATAGCTACAAGCGTACAATGAGGGTAGTTGCTGGTTATTGCTGAAATGAAATCACTGAATAAACTGCACTACAGCTTCAGTTACAAATTCCATTGTGCTTAAGTGAACAACTGAAGCTTCAGAGAAATTGAGTTCAAGTAAAGGATCCCAGTCAACAGAGAGAATCCCATCTGTGTATATTAGGACATCACCAGAACCAGAAAGAAGGGAAAGATTACCATTTGCACATTACTTTAAACTGCAGTGTATTAAATTGTCTCCATCCTACCCTAAAGAAAAATGACCCTTTACACAGCTTACTACTTACTGATTGATTTTTGTTTGTTTTGTTTTTATAACTTGGACTGAGCCTTGAATAAGCACCCCTTTTCATTGATGTCTGAACCAAAAAATAAATAAAACACGGTTTTGTAGAGACTCCTTTTGAAATAGACTACTGAGAGTATTAGTATATATCACGGCTTGAGAGATTTTTTTTTCTTATTGCTAAAACTGTTTTTTGTGAGTAAGACAAGAGATGCTCAACTTGGCTGAACCAAGAATTTGGTTTCACAGGCAGAAGGAGGTTCTATGAGGGTAAGCCTCCAAATGTTGTGAAAGTTGATTTCTATTGGGCTTTGGTTCTTGCCATTCTTGTTCTCTCCGGGGTCCTGCTTTCCCCACAAGTGGAATGGTGACTGGGATTGGCCCGGTAGCTCTTTAACTAGTTATCTATTTAAATTTTCCTCTTCTCTGACACCATTATTTTTAATCCTCCAATCAATTAAATCTGGTTAAATTACTTCTTTCTCTTGTCTCTATATGGAAAAAACTTATACCTAGAGGTAGTTGGGAACTTTCTGTTAAAATGTTTTTTCCTCATAGAAAATATTTTCCACAGTATTGACATTTTCTAGGGAAAAATGTTGGTTTGGCTTAAAAATCCTTTGCTTTCCACTGGAAAAACTGAAATATTTAATTGAGTCAGGTTAACTTGAATCAAAACATTTTGTTTTTTTCAGACTGAATCAAATTGTTTCATTTTGGGTCAACTTCACATTAAACTGTGTTCCTCTGAGCCACCTTGATGCCTCATTAGATTTGTAGATCAAGCACCTCATGCCCCATTTCCTGCTATGATCTGGGTTCCCTCACTAGACTATAACTCCCATGATGCCGATACGTACATCAATGTTTCTGAAACAATTTTTTTCTGAACTTTATATTCCACAAAAAAAATCAGTATTTCAACTTTATGTTCCAATTTGGGATAAAAACAGTTATCAGAATAATTGGAATTTCCCGCAGTAGGACATTTTGATTATCCATTACAAAAGATGACAACAACGATTATTAAAGGAAGATGTATGCATGGAACTTGGAGGGAGAAGCACAGGTTGCAGAAGGGAAGAGTTTAGAGAAGGCACCAGGGAATCAGTCTGTATGCACATGGCTTGAATGTTAGCAGTTGCAGAACTGTAAATAGTTCTCTTAATAAAGAAGCATTTTAGTTTTATGTGCATGGAACCCTTTCATGTTATTACTCAGCACATGGTACATGAAACAGTGCTTCATAGGGACACAGCTAGTTTACAGAGGAGGTTGCACAAACCACTCAGTTTAATATGCTCATACACTTAGAAGAGACTTCACTCATCGCAAATGTCTCGTAGGGCCATAATTAGGCACTTATTTGTTTGGTTTATTTATTTTTTTGTGTGCACGCATTCCTGCTGAGACAATACAAATGTTAGTAAGGCTGCCGTCCTAGGCAGGATAATGTCAGGGATTTAAACAAAAAAATTATAGTTTGTCTTGTGATTATTCTCTCTTTATCAAGCAATTGAAAAGCTGGTAGATTTCATTTGTGGCTTTAAGCATTTGTCAGCAATCACATCCATGTCTAGTGGGGAAAATTAATAAAGAATTTCTACTGCAGACTCGAGCTGCCACTGCATTGAAGCAAACCTGTTAAATCATTGAGAACCAAATGTGCAATTACTAGTTTCACAGTATCAGATGTTTTTCTCACTTTCTTTCACTCCTTATTCTGTAGTATGATTCTTTCAATACATAGGATATTAATTTGATGTACCATTTTCCCCCCAATGTATATGTTCTTGACATACTATCTACTTTAATTATCAAAGGCCTTTTTAGAATTCTGACTTCATTAAAAATTACAAATGGAATTGTATACACTCTCATTTACTCCCACATGTGAAAAGATGGAATATTCAGTGCACAAACACAAAAATATTGTCCCTCGTTAACTGTAACAGAGAAGAAAGATGGTCTTGTGGTTAAAACATTGGACTGGGACATGAAAGTTCTGGGTTTGGATCCTGCCTGTACCAGAGACTTCCTTTATGATTTTAGGCAAGCCTTCTACAGGAGAATTTTCAGAAGGGGCCCTACCACTGTTTTCTAGCAGATTAGGAAAAATTAGGAGAAATTTTCAAAGCCAAATATGAGTAGTGCTGGATTTCTGAATATTTACCTCTGATCTCATTGCCTAAGCTATGACATCAGCTACACACTCAGGCACTGGAACTTTCAGAAGGCAGCTGCTACAGTAGGCACTGGGACTCAGCTGTGCTATGCTCACCAGAAGTTTCTCTCCAAAACATTGAGCAGGAAGATAGGTGGTGATAGGTGTGTGGTGATCAGTGCTCAAATTGGGTGGGGAGAAATGGTGTTACTTTCCCATTTCCACCCACAGACTAAGCTCCACCTACTAATGGTGGATTTTGTAGATAGTCAAACATGACCACATACTCTGGTATGTTCCTCAGGCTTAGCTCATCCTCACTGTGGTTCAGATCCATGCCTGGGTAAGGGCACATGAAGAATATAGCTCAAATAGGCACATGCCTTAGATCAGGAATCCTCAAACTGTGGGTCAGGACCCCAATGTGGGTTGCGATCCCATTTTAATGGAGTTGTCAGAACTCTCTTAGACTTGCTAGGGCTTGGGGCTGAAGCCCGGGGCCCAGGGACAAAGGCCGAGGGATTCAGCCCTGGCTGGCGGGACTCAGGTTACAGGCCCCCTGACTGGGGCTGAAGCCCTTGGGCTTTGGCTTTGACCCCTACCCTGCCCATGACACTGGGGCTTTGGCTTTGGCTTTGGCTCCCCACCCAGAAGAGTGGGAATCAGGTGGACTCAAGCTTTGGTTCCCCCCTCCAGGGGCCATGTAGTAATTTTTGTTGTCAGAAGGGGGTCACAGTGCAATGAAGTTTGAGAACTCCTGCCTTCGATCCTGGCTCCCTGTCATGCAATAGTGACAGAATGTAATCTTTCATTTAAAAAAAAAAAAAAAAAAAGCCCTGAGTTACACTACAAACTTATGTCGGTACAATGACATCACTCAACATGGATTTTCACACATGCCTGCATGACATAATTATACTGACCTAATCTCTAGTGTAGACAGCGCTATGTTGAGCGCTGTAAGTGTATACAAGCCTGAGGGTATGTCTACACTTCGGGATTATTCCGACTTTATAGAAACCGTTTTTTTAAAACAGATTGTATAAAGTCGAGAGCACGCGGCCACACTAAGCACATTAATTTGGCGGTGTGCATCCATGTACAGAGGCTAGTGTTGATTTCCGGAGCGTTGGACTGTAGATAGCTATCCCATAGTTCCCGCAGTTTCCCCCGCCTATTGGAATTCTAGGTTGAGATCCCAGTGCCTGATGGGGCAAAAAACATTGTCGCGGGTGATTCTGGGTACAGCCTCACCCCTCCCTCCATGCAAGTAGCAGACAACTGTTTCGTGCCTTTTTCCGTGGGTGAACTGTGCAGACGCCATAGCACGGCAAGCATGGACCCTGCTCAGCTCAAGACAGCAATCATGGACATTGTAAACACCTTGCGCATTATCGTGCAGTCAATGTTGAACCAGGACCTGCAAAACCAGTCGAGGAGGCGGCGGCTATGGCAGCTCGGCGACGAGAGTGATGACGACATGGACACAGAATTCTCCCAAACCGAGGGCCCTTGCACTTTGGAGATCATGCTGGTAATGGGGCAGGTTCTAGCCATTGAACACCGATTTTGGGCCTGGGAAATAAGCACAGAGTGGTGGGACCACATACTGTTGCAGGTGTGGGACAATTCCCAGTGGCTGCGAAACTTTTACATGCATAAGGGCACTTTCATGGAACTTTGTGCCTTGCTTTCCCCTGCCCTGAAATGCCGGAACACCAAGATGAGAGCAGCCCTCACAGTTGAGAAGCAAGTGGCGATAGCCCTCTAGAAGCTTGCAAAGCCAGACAGCTACCAGTCAGTTGGGAATCAATTTGGAGTGGGCAAATCTACTGTGGGGGCTGCTGTGATGCAAGTAGCCAAAGCAATCATTAAGCTGCTGCTACGAAAGGTTGTGACTCTGGAAAATGTGCAGGTCATAGTGGATGGCTTTGCTGCAATGGGATTCCCTAACTGTGGTGGGGAGATAGATGGAACCCATATCCCTATCTTGGCACCGGAGCACCAGGGCACCCAGTACGTAAACTGGAAGGGGTACTTTTCCATGGTGCTGCAAGCACTGATGGATCACAAGGGACATTTCACCAACATCCACGTGGGATGGCCGGGAAGAGTTCATGATACTCGTGTCTTCAGGAACACTACTCTGTTTAAATGGCTGCAGCAAGGGAATTACTTCCCAGACCAGAAAATAACAGTTGGGGATGTTGAAATGCCTGTAGTTATCCTGAGGGACCCAGCCTACCCCTTGATGCCATGGCTAATGAAGCCATACACAGGCAGCCTGGACAGAATTCAGGAGTTGTTCAACTACAGGCTGAGCAAGTGCAGAATGGTGGTATAATGTGCATTTGGCTGTTTAAAGGCATGCTGGCGCACATTACTGACTCGCTCAGACCTCAGCCAAACCAATGTCCCCATTGTTATTGCTGCTTGCTGTGTGCTCCACAATCTCTTTGAGAGTAAGGGGGAGACCTTTATGGCGGGGTGGGAGGCTGAGGCAAATCACCTGGCTGCTGATTACGCGCAGCCAGACACCAGGGCAATTAGAAGAGAACACTAGGAAGTGGTGAACATCAGAGAAGCTTTGAAAACCAGTTTCATCACAGGCCAGGGTACGGTGTGACTGTTGTGTTTGTTTCTCCTTGATGAAAAACCACCCCCCTTGATTGACTCATTCCCTGTAAGCCACCCACCCTCCCCCTTCGATTACCGTTTGCTTCCTAAGGAAATAAAGTCACTCTCATTTAAAAATCATGTATTCTTTATTAATTAATTATAAAAAGAGGGAGAGAACTGACAAGGTAGCCTGGGTGTGGTTTTGAGGAGGATAGGAGGGAAGGAAAAGTCTACTACAAAAATTTCAAAAAATGACAGCCTTTTGGTTGGGCTATCCACTGGGGTGGAATGGGCTGGTGCACGGAGCCACCCCCCCCCCACATTCTTAGTTGTCTGGTGGGTGAGGAGGCTGTCAGAGAAAAACGCAGTTCTCGCTTTTTTGTTTGGGTGCAGCAAAATCAAATACTTTATTATTTCTCCAGCAATTGCAATAGAGGGAGGGAGTGCCCTAGGACACTGGGTCGCCCCAGTCCCGGACAGGTCTCTCAACAGGTAAACAATTACGGCAAGCATTTATACCTTTGTTACATACAATAACAAGCAATAATACAGACAATAATGAGCAACAGCTGCATTTTGTTTATACATGGGCTATCCTGCTATCTTATTTTCCTCACTTCTGGGCACCAGTCTACGTATTTGATTATCAGTGCAAGGTCGTGGTAACTTCTCACACAGTTCTTTCCTACTCGCCTCACACTATCCTCGCTTCTACAAATCTCATGTCATTAGGGTTACAGCTGGCCTAACTCTTGCTAACAGACTGACATGCATTAAGATCCCCTACAAATCCTTGTCAATTCTTTCCCTTCTTCCACAAGGCTAAGGAACATGGTGAGGGGGGTGGACGGTTATACAGGGACTGCAGTGGCACTCTGTGATCCTGCTACTGTTCCTGAAGCTCCACCAGACTTCGGAGCATGTCCATTTGATCACACGGCAGCCCCAGCATTGCATCATGTCTCCTCTGATCCCTTCCTGCCACCACCTCTCATCTTGAGCGTCCCTCCTTTCTTCACATTGGTCCCTCCTCTCCTCATGTTCACTGGCATCTTTCCTGTACTTTGATACCACTTCCTTCCACTCATTCAGATGAGCTCTTTCATTGTGGGTCACTTCCATGATTTCTGAGAACATTTCGTTTCGCGTCTTTTTTTTCCGCCGCCTTATCTGAGATAGCCTTCGGGACGGAGAAGGGAGACTTGAAAAATTTGCAGCTGCATAAGAGAGAAAAAAAGGGAGAGAAGTATTTTAAAAGATACATTTTACAGAACAATGGTTATACTCTTTCACGGTGAACAACACTATTCACCTTACATAGCACATGTGATCTCACTACAAGGTCGCATTTTGCATCTTAATATTGAGTTCCTGCAGCTTTGGTGTTAGAGATCACAGATACAGGTCTGGGCTTGCATGCGGCCATGGTAAGCCATTGTCTTTCAGCTTCTGCAGCCTTCATATATCCAGCACCCTCCTTTCCCAAATAGCAAGCAAAGCCTGTTGAGTGCTGCTTCTTTCCTGTTAACGTGCAGCACCAGAACCGCCCCTATCCAATTCTCTTGGATGATCGCTTTACCCCTCCCCCACCGTGTGGCTGGTATCATGGAAGATCACTGCTAGCCACCTCCCCCCCCACCGCGTGGCTGGTAGCAGGGAAGATCCCAGCTAGCCAAACACAAAAAAGTTCAGCGCCAGTCACCCCCCCTCCTCCTCCTGCTTGGCTAAATGCATGGAAGGATTTCTTTTAAGCCACAGGCAAACAGCCCAACCATCTCTGTCCCCTTAATTAAATTCCTGAATTTCAATGAGGTTACCATGAACGATATCACTCTCCTGAGGATAACACAGCGAGATAAAGAACGGATGTTGCTTGAATGCCAGCAAACACCGGGACCATACGCAGCTACGCTTTGTCATGCAATGATACCAGATTACTTGCTACATGCATGGCGTGGTCAAGTGTCCTGCCCTGCCCAGAAACCTTATGCAAAGGCTTTTGGAGTACTTCCAGGAGAGCTTCATGGAGATGTACCTGGAGGATTTCTGCTCCATCCCCAGACATGTTAACAGACTTTTCCAGTAACTTGACTGGCCGCGAATGCCTCCCAAGTCCTCAGGGCAAATTAATTATTAAAAAACACTTGCTTTTAAATAATGTTTTATATTTACAAAGGTACACTCACCAGAGGTCCCTTCCATGGCTTCATTGTCTGGGATAGTGGCTTGGGAGGTCTGGGAGAGTAATTCCATCAGGGTGAGAAAAAGCTCCTGGCTGTTGTGGAGAACGGAGTGCTGTGTGCTCTCTGCAAGCTTGTCCTCCTCTTCCTCCTCCTCATCTTCCCCGTCCGCAGAATCCTCAGGCATGGCTGAGATTACCACCCCCACCTCGGAATCCATGGACAGGGGTAAGATAGTGGTGGCAGACCCCGCTAGAGTTGCATGAAGCTCAGCGTAGAAGCAGCATGTTTTTGGCCCTGCCCTGGACCTTCTGTTTGCTTCTTTCGTTTTCTGGTAGGCTTGTCTGAGCTCCTTAACTTTCAAACGGCACTGTACTGAGTCCCTGGTGTGGCCTCTCTGCCTCATGGCGTTGGAAATTTTTTCAAATATTTTTTCATTTCATCTTTTGGAATGGAGTTCTGTTAGCACGGAATCCTCTCCCCATGCAGCGATCAGATCCAGTACCTCTCGTGTAGTCCATGCTGAAGCTCTTTTTCGATTCTCAGGAGACTGCATTGTTAGCTGTGCTGATGAGCTCTGTGTGGTCACCTGTGCTGGTGAGCTCTCCACGCTGGCCAAACAGGAAATGAAATTCAAAAGTTCGTGAGGCTTTTCCTGTCTACCTGGCCAGTGCATCCGAGTTCAGATGGCTTTCCAGAGCAGTCACAATGGCGCACTGTGGGGTAGTTCCCGGAGGCCAATACCATCGAATTGCAGCCACACTAACCCTAATCTGACGTGGCAATACCGATTTCAGCGCTACTCCCCTCATCGGGGAGGAGTACAGAAATTGGTTTTAAGAGCCCTTTATATTGATATAAAGGGCTTCGTTGTGTGGATGCGTGCAGGGTTAAATCGATTTAACGCTGCTAAACTCAGTATAAACGCATAGTGTAGACCATGCCTGAGTCTCATGATTATGAAGAAAAGTTTTAAAATAGGAACTGACTGTAGCCAATGCACTAATGACTGCCTCATCCAGAAGATGGAGGAACAGCTATCAAAGCCAGGGAGAGAGCCACCTGGCCCATACCCACCACAATATCAGACGAGGCTCCCGCTGCTTGATCTTGTCTTTTCTTGATGAGGGCTCAGATGTCATCTGAGCTTCACTCTTCCCCTGTGGCTACACAGTTCAGATTGTAGGGGGGGAAAGTAGTGGTTCTCCTCCAAGCACCATCCCTCATGGCACCAAAATTAAATGTCACTCCTATTTAAATGATCATTCAGCAATATTAGGCATCTGAATTATAATCCTCAATAGCGAAGTAAAGGCCGGCTCCCAGTAGTTATTTCAGTCTCTCTTCAGACTCACTGCATCAGCTATGCTTGGTTCTCATTTTCAAATTTATTTTCACAACCATAATAGTTGGGGCTTGCTTTTATAAAAACTGAGAACTGAGATTCTGGAACAAGAGTGCAACCTAAAATTAAAAATGTACCAGATCTCCACCCTGGAGTGACCTAGTCCAATTCTAATGACTGCTCAGTGATAGGAAGAATGCACAGAGGATCAAGAAATATACAAGGTAGCAGTTTTGATCACCTGAATCATATTATCTCTGGTCGAGCTAGCTGCAGAAGAAATTGTAAAAAAGGACCGTATGCCAAATAAGGAACTACTGTAGTGTGCTTTGATACAAAAAGTATACATTTCAAATAAGAGATCTTGTCAGGAACTATCCACTCACAACAGCAGCTCAGACCAGTGAACATAATAATGTGCCAGGGGCACAGTCACCTATGCTAAGGTAAGTTCTGATCAATGATCTGCATGTGGGAAGTAGACGTACTGACAACTTGTTACAGGCACATAGAGATAGGGAGTTTCAAAACTGACGTCAGAGTTATATATATGGATCCTGGGTGGTAATGGCCCTTCTATACTTGTCCCTCAGTCTAGAGTGACAACCACCATTCAAAGTTTGCCAGCTAACCCTTTTAAAAATGGACGCACCCAGTACTTTCATTTATCTAAGGCAGCAGTTCTCAAATTGTGGGTTGGGACCCCAAAGTCGTTCATGGACTGGCTTAGACTTGCTGGGGCCTGGGGCCAAGGCCCAAGCCCCATAACCCGGGGCTGAAGGTGAAGCCCGAGGGCTTCAGCCCTGGGCATTGGGGCTCAGATTACAGGCCCCCTGCCTGGGACTGAAGCCGTTGGGCTTCGACCTTGGCTCCTCCACCCGGAGGGCAGGGCTTGAGTGGACTCAGGTTTTGGTCCTCCCTCCTGGCTTTGTGTAGTAATATTTGTTGTCATAAGTGGGTAGTGGTGCAATGAAGTTTGAGAACTCCTAATCTAAGGTAACATTAGCTTGTTTGTAAGAGTGATTATGGCATAGATACAGCATAATACTGGTAATGTTCAAGGCCTGACCTATGGTAATAAATCCTAGAAATTTATAGCTAATGTTGAAACATTGTCATTTAGTCAGTTTGATGAACTTAACCTCACTACCAAACTTAGGGCCAACATACCCGACGATTTGTGTAACTATGTAGGTCCATTCATGTGACTCCTTCATTGGGTCAAGGTCTTAACAGAGTAAGTAATGGACAGAGATTTAAAATTAATTGTGAGGCTGTAAGTGACACTTAGTGAATAACAAACCCCATACTATACCCTTACTGTCTGTGGCATCACCTAAGCTGTGCTGGCTTGGTGAGGATAATATTTGAAGCCTGTGTGGGGTGGAGAAGCTGATCTTTTCAGAGAGAAGCAGTGTTTAAAGAGCAGCTGCTCCTCCCCACTCCCCTCCCCCTTTGATCAGGGCATTTTAAATGCATTTCAAAAGTTGACACTAAAGAGAAAATGAGACTTTTCTTTGAAATGTTGGAATTTTCTGAGAAAAATATCGACCCTCTCCCCAAGCTATAGACACTTCAAACAGGCTGAACAAGGAGTCAGAACTCCTTGGGTTGGAGAAGCTGCTATCTTGAAAGCTGCTACAGGCTAGAGCCTCTTAGAGGGTCATATAGCCTAGGTTGTAGGTTTATATTCAGTTAAAATAAGCTAAATAGAAAAAAAATCAAGGAATAAACTTTAAAGATTAAGGCAAAATTCTTCTCTTAGATCCAGACAGCTGCACTCTGAATTCTTTATTCTGCTCTTCCTACATGTTCAGATCTCCCATTGATGTTAAAAGGGGAACCAAAAGAAGAGCAGAATAGCAAAGTTGAGTTGAATCGGAGACAAGGATTTTGCTCATACTAATGAGGAACTATGTTTTATATGGGCTTCCAACTCAGAAACATTTTTGTGATACATGTAAAAAATATATATAAAATTGGGTTAAAATATATGTGAAAGGAAATTCTCACTATGTGGTAGGATGGTGGCTCTAATGTGACTGGAAGCTTATTTAAAGCAATGCAGTGTAAATCAGGAGAAAGTCTGTGTTCTCTTTCAAGGTCTGCTACTCACTTGATGTGTGGTCTTAAGGAAAATGTGTAGATTAGAAATTCAGTTTCCCTCTCTGTAAAATGGGGATTTTATTTCTTGGCTTTAGAGGATTGTTGTGGAACTAACTCATTAACAAATTCCAGTGAAATCAACAACAAAAACCTCCAACTGACTTCAATGGGATTTTGATGGGACCAAAGTGAGAGTCCAGGGAGGGTTCAACACAGAAAGGCCCAAGAGCTGGTGTTTTCAGTCTTTGCTGGCTCTGAAAGCCATTTCCGGTGGAAAGTCTCTGGGACATCAGCTTCTTTCAAAGAGCTACTTTTCTTTCCCAAAATATGGATGTTGAGCCAAAAGTTTGCTGCTTGCAGGAGCTCTCCACATCCTGAGCCTACCTCATGCAATCAAAACCAGATCCAGACACCTATTGAGAGTGAAGTTCCTGCTGCACATGCTTTCTGTCATGTGATAATACCAAATGAGAGTCCCATATTTATGCAATATATTAGCTAGTATTTATTAGAGGCATGCTTTATTAATCTTAATAAATCACAGTTTGTTGGTTGCTTTCTGACTGCCTCTCAAGTAAAACAGGGACTGACTGTTCAGTAACACTGTTTATGTCATGCTTGGCTAGTGTAAGGTGAGACTTTGAGGAGTTTTATTGCTTTTGTTCATATAGGTAAACCCAATCTGAGCATTTAAAATGATTGATGAAGTGCAGTCCCACTTGAAGTGTTTGTCATCACTCACGCTGAAGTGACATTTCTTTATGTATTTTGGCATAAACATATGCAACTACTGGCAAAGCATTTGACCCTAGGGTCTGACTATTTGTCATTCTCTTCTTCCGTCTACCATCACCACCCCCAAAGTCCGGCAAGTTACTGTACATTCTATCTGCATACACATTGCTAATTATTCAAGAGACAGTAAAATAGTCCTGTGGCTGAAATTGCATACGTTGCTTAATGTGCCATCTTCATTTCACAAGCTAGGTACTATTCAGTAATATAAATAAAGTTGAGATGTGTGTAAATGTCAAGAGCGACAGCCATATTGAACTATAATAGCTTTCCAGTGGAACCTGAAGCCTAGTCTATATCTATAGAATAAGGCAAAACAACATGCATGGAATTTAGCAAATCAAATACAGGCAGAGATTAAGTAAAATACGTTAAACGTAACCAATAATTCACATTATGTGGACAGAGATAAATGGATGGTTGCTTAACCTGCAGGCTCAGGGTTCAGACTGTGTGTTGTCTTGTTGGAAAACAGCTGATTATTTATTGGGGAAAATGTCAGGGAAAAAATTAAAGTAAAGTAATTTTCCCTGGAAAGTAATCCATGTCATTTATAGAATACATCAACTTTTTTTTTTTAATCCAAGGGTCATAAAAACACAATTATCTCCTTAAAACATATTGGGCTAAATATCTAACTTTTTATATTATCTACATACCTATATCTGTCTTCATGTAGATATGGATATTTAAATGTATACTCTGGGTGACAGATATGGTTTATAGCAAATCAGTCCAATTCCATGCACAAATAACATACATTATGAAACTAAGTATATTACATGGTATTAATTTATAAAATTAGGGTTTTTCCTCCCAAATTCCTGCATCTACCTGTGCATATTTTTTAATGTTAGATGCTATTATTTTGTGTTTGTCTTCTTTCCAAAATAGACTTTAGGTAGGTGACATATCAAAATACTTGTGGGTTTAGGGAGATAGTTTAATTTTTTCCCAATTTTAACTTGTGGTGTGTTACTGCTTTGGAATATATACTACATATTGGATATGCAACAAGTCATGTGTAAAACAAATGCAGTACCACTTTAAGCACATGCCTCACTTGATAAAAGAATGTATTCCAATCACATTAATCCATCAATGGTTCATTTCCTCAGATAATTGGCTACTTACATGCATCTTTATTTGCATCCATTAAATACATAGCCTAGAGTTACCAGTATCTGTGTTAAGGCTAATGATTTCATCCTATGTTAATATTTCTAAGTTAGGACCACTTTCAAAGAAATGTCTAAAGTGAGTAAAATCAGTAAAAAATGGGAAATGAGCATTGGCTGATTTCCTGAATCAAGTTATTGATCATGGGCCCAATTCTGCAATACTGAGTGCCTCTTATGAGGAATTTTTGTAATTATAGTGTAATGTGATATTTTGGTGATCACTGGGCCTCCGTTAAACCACACTTTAAACATTCATGTTTTTTAGTTATTTGTTGGTGACTAAATACCTTCAAAATATTGCTGCTATGGCATTTGACTGTTGTCTTTCATATCTGGCTATAATGACATCGGCACCAACCTCTTCGTCAGCACTCCTTCTCTGGCCAATATGTGCCTGCAATCCCTCAATTTTAAACAAAGCAGCACCCACCTCTCACAGAAGCCCCCTTTCTGGTCGGGTGTGAACCTGCTTTTCTTTTAGATCTTACAGAACAGATGAAAGTGCAGATGCATTTTCTGCAAAGAGTCAATCAAAACTGGAAGAGACTTTTTTTTAAATGATACTAAGAACACATTAGTGAATCACAGGAAAAATAATTCAATCCACTATTTAAAATATAACATACCTGTCCCATTCTTCTATGGAATGATAACTGTTATATGTATTGCATGGTATGGCCAAGCACGTGCTGAGTTCTTGACAATTACATTGAAGGGTTAACATACAAATATTTCAATGAGTTTTCTTCCTTAACACAGAACTAAGTGTTAATATATAGAAGCCTCTTGTATCAGATTCCAGTCAAGTGGTTTTCACTTCTTTCAGGTGCTGGCTCACTTTGAAGAACCAAACAGCTACCACATCATACTTTTTGTTATAAGGTAAGGAAAGAAACACAACCTTTGATCTGGAAATTCATCTATGACCAGAAATACGGCATTGCTGATGATAATTGCCTCTTTTCTTGAGTGTATAATGTTTTTCCTTACACAGTTTTCTGAACCTAATAAGCATATCAATCAGGGTGCTTGAAAGTGAAGCAACACACAGTACTGAAGAATGTGATGGATGCTGAGGTTAAGAATATGTTTGCAGTCCTGAATGGATGACAAGGTTGTTTTTGTTTCTAAGTTAACCAGAATATAAAGAAGGTAACATCTTGTAGACGCAGAGTATCCTTAGAGAAGCAACGAAAGTTGGAGGAGGAAAAATTATTTAAATGTAAGACCTCACCACTCAAATGCTTTTCAGTTCTTCGATTTTAAAATGTATAGCGGATGACAAGAAAATACATCTAACAAATTTAAAAGTAAATTAAATTTATTTTTCCCCAAATGCTTCAAAGCTGTCCCTACTACTTCTACTGCTACATAAGAGCTGGCAATTTGACCTTTTTGATGTCCTCCTTATGGCTGGTCAGCTGGTACCCTTCTTCTTCACAATTCTTAGGGTGATTGGCTAAATTGTTCCTTCCATTCATATTCTCTGTATGGAGGGGCTCACTCCACTCCAAATCCTACTGGAGTTATCATGAGATGCACACACAATCATCCCACCTCTCCCTCACTTGACATCCTACAGCAATGGGACTAAAGAAACACACTTTAGGGATGTCCCAGAGAGCACTGGCCTTAGCGGGCATAAAGTTTCCCTATGGGCTGATATTCTCTGACATCTTAGCCCTACAGTTTTAATAGGTAGTGGTAGTAACAGGGCCATAAATTATTTACTTCCATTACAGGTGACAAAAGGGTGGGGGATAGAAAATGATCTGGCCTTCCACTTCTCTGAAGATGGCCCTAATAAGCATTGAGGAAATGAAGCGTAGTTAATTAAAAAATCACCTTTGAAGCAGGAATAGTATAGGAATCATCATGGAGAAATCCACATTTTCACAGAACAAACTTTTCCTTGAAAAGCTTTGCTACATGTAATGTGCTTTGGTAATTCCATTGCAAATTATATATGTAGATCACAAACAGACACATACTGTATTCTGCTTTTATACTGATATAGTAAATTTAGCAGAAAGTCAACATTGCAGAAGTCAGAATGCATCGCTGTTGCAAAAAAAAAAGGAAATGTAATTTTAGAAGCATAGCATGCAAGTAATGGAAGGTGATAGTACCACTTTACTCAGTGCTGATTAGACCTCTGCTGAAGTACTGTGTCCAGTTTTGGTCATCAGTGTATAGAAAGGATGTAAAGGAACTGTAAAGGAACCAGAGGTGAGAAACAAAGATGATCAAAGGGATGGAATGCAACCATACAGGGAAAGGTTGAAGGAACTAGGTATGTTTAGTTTGGAAAAGAGAAGATTAAGTGGGGACATGTTAGCAGTCTTCAAATAGGAAAGGTTGCCATAACAAAAGGTGGAGAAAAGTTGTTCTTTCTTGCCACAGAGGGCAGGACAGAAGGCAATAGGTTCAAATTATAGCATAGCAAATTTAGATTAAACCTCAGGAAAAACTTCTTAACTGTAAGAACAGCAGGACAATGAATAGGAACAGGAACAGACTGCCTCAGGAGGTTGTGAAAGCTTCTTCACTGAAGGTTTTCAAAAGGAGGCTATATCCTGCATCTTGACAGCAGGGATGAGGGTGACTAGATGACCCTCACAGTCCTTTCTAACCCTACGATTCAATGATCTAGTCTGCTGTGTATAACACAGGCCAGAGCACCACCATTAGAATGACTCTATAGCCTAGCAATTAGAGCACTCACCCAGAATGTGGGAACCCAGGATCCAGTCCCTCTGCTCTAGTGACTTTTAAATTATTCATAGTGCAACAGCTTCAACAGGTAAAACTGAATATATCGTAGCCTCCTGGCAGCCTGGACTTAATTGCTTATCTCTATGAGAGGGGTTGGGCTTAGCACACACCAAAGTCATCTGCATCTCCCATTGGCTAGCTTAGGTGGCTAGCCGGCCTCACATACTGGCTTTTGTGAATCACAGTCTAAGGTACCCATCTCTCCCATTCATTATGTAGGAGCTTAGGTGACTAACTTAGACTTCATGAATCAGTAATTTTCTAGGCATCTAAAATGTAAGTGCTGGGATATTCAGCATCACAATGCCTAACTACTTTTTTGAATCCAGGCATTTCTGCTTACCTAAAGCACACTTTTGTAACATGCTAAGAACTTGCATAGCTGAAGCTGTACAATTGTACTGTTCTTCCCCATATTTTAATAACATAATTAGAGTATAAGATATAAGTTCTGAGAACCGACTGATTTTGGCTTTTAAATCTCACGTATTTTCCTGCAGTGAACTCAGACAGTCTCTTCAGTTTAAGTTTATATGTTTCTTTTGGATATTTATTAGAAAGGGATGAGGGCATAGTATTTGATTTCCCCAATGTTTATTGCAAACTAAATTTTATACCTAATAAACTAATTCTAAACTAATACAAGATTTACATAGTGGAGAATATGGTGCTCGTGCTATGATTCTTAAGCTGCTAGGTGGACATCCATGACACCCTTCCTATATAATATTGCATGGCGCGGGAAGGGGGGTGGGTCCTGCTCTGCCCAGCCCATTGTGAGGGCACTATTTACAAACTGGCAGTTGCCAGATGCACAATGGCCCTGCCAAAAATGCACAGTGCCCTGCACAACACCATCTCTTCCCAGTGCCACACCCCAACCACAACTGCCCAGCACCCCACTCCCTAGTGCCCCAACACACACAGATCTTCTCTTCTCCCTCACAGCCCAGCACCAGCCACAAGGCCCTCCAGAGACCCGGCCGCACTCACCAGCTCTACTGGGAGGCGACTGTGTCTGCCGGGCTGAGCTGGCAGTGCAGCAAGGGCTGGTCCCAGGACTGGGAATCGCTCCATTCCCTCAGGAGTGGCACGATCAGCCCTGCCCCAGCCAAGTTCCCTCAGGACCCACTTGCCTGGAGGCAGGGCCAGCTCCAGCTTTTTTGCCACCCCAAGCGGTGAAGAGAAAAAAAAAGCCGCAATCAGCGGCACTTCAGCGGCTGCTCTAACATGCCGCTTCATTCTTCGGTGGCAATTCAGCAGCAGGTCCTTCCCTCTGAGAGGGACCGAGGGATCTGCTGCCAAATTGTCGCCAAAGACCCGGACATGCCGCCCCCTTCCATGGGCCACCACAAGACCAGCTTGCTGCGCTGGTGCCTGGAGCCGACCCTACCTGAAGGGGCCCAGCCAAGCCCCACGCACTGTGTCTGCCCCCCAACTGGCTTAGACTGGCCAGACTTCTGCACCAGTCCCAGGCATCTCAGATCTGGGGAGACAGGCAGGGCCTCATGGGTGGAGGGGAAGCAGAGACTGCCTGGAGCCAGAGGTGCACTGGGGCCAGGCCAGGAGGTAGAGAGAAGCCAATGGATGGAGGGTGGAGGTGGAGCCCTTGGCTGGCTGGTGGGGAGGCTGAGAGAAGTAAGTGGTGGGCGGGGAGGGTGAGAGAGCGGGGTCTCGGGGTGCAGTGCAAGTGGACCAGGCCGGGGCCCTTTCTGAGCATGGGCCTGGATCCAAAGCACCACTAGTGCCATTGTAAACCAAGTACTGCTGTTAGCCCAATACAGCAACATCCGAGTGGTTTTGAAAATTTCATGTTATAGATTCTCTCTTTTGGTCATAACAAAAATATTAATTTTCAGAAGTCTGAAGTGTACCTTAACCAGTAGCTTGGAACCAGTGGTTGTCAGGACACATCAGCACTAGGAGCAGTTTAAACTGATGATTTGGTGTGGAGCAGCTGGGCTATCAGAAACAAAACACACTCTGTTTGGGTCCTCCCTCCATCTGCATTTCTAAGGCCCTAAATCCCATGCTTTAGTCAGCACTGTTGCTTATAAATGCTGCTACTTTATTTAAACAGAGACATAGTCTCAGCTTTTTATTTGGTTCTCAGTGTTATACCCACACCTCTAATGTTCAGTAAATACACAATTCTAAGCATTTCCCTTATTTTTATTTATATATTCTATTTTGTAATAGCAATAAAATACTCCAGGCAGCACATTTCTAAGGGATTATTATGTTTCTCAAGTGGTTGAAGTCACTTGGCCTTCAGTCTCATGTCTTATAACACCACCCAAGGCTTTCTATAATCACCCAAATGCAATGGTCTGTCATGTCTTATTGCTCAATTAAATGCTTGTGCTAGGGGGTCACTAAACCTTAGTGATGAATACCACTCACTGCAGTATTATTGCCTGGAAGTGAGGTGCACTGTTTCATCTTTCCTGAGCAAGTTGGGTATGAATGCACTATGTCATTGGTGAATTAAGTCCTTAGAACTACCAGAGTTTATTGCTCTTTCACCTTTTGTGTCTTGGAATGAAAACCCAGGCATTACTGGATTTATTAAAGGAATTTGAAATAAGTTGAAAATTACAGCTAAAGATGTCATTTTTTCCTACACATTGTAATCTATCCTTTTGTTGTTTTTTCTTTGCAATACTCTTTCTGATCTATAGCCAATAGAGACATAAACAGGTCTTTCCTTGGCTTTATGATTGGTCACCTTTTTAATTATTGGATACCTTTCTGAATCTTGCTTATTCCTCCTTCAAGGTTGCATGTGCAATTATTATACAAAACTGAGGTTATTCAAAATAATATATAGATTTTTTAGCATTTCCTTTCCATTGATGTCTTCATTGTCCTTTCTATCCTCTTTTGTTGATGAAGCACAATTAAAGGCACACTATGCTTATTCAGTTTTGCTCATATTCTCTGATTGATTGCTGTCTCTTTGAACACCATTCTTGATTCAATACAATATACTACCTTTAGAACTGAATAAATAATGGATTTTTTGGTTCACTGGCAAACAAAAGAAAAATTGTTTCAAGTCAACCCAGAATGAATGCTTTTTTCCAACTTTTGGCAAATTAAAAAGTTTTTAAAAAAACAGTTTTGTTTATATTTTGAGTATTTTTAATGCTTTTGTATTTTTCAATAAAATCAAAATAAATTTCTGAATGAAAGGTCATTTTGAATTCAAAAATTGAAACATTTCATTTGGGAAATGTTAAAGTGAAAGGGAGTGTTGTTAAATGAACAATCTGGTGAAACAGATATGAATTTGCAAAACAACTGCATTTTTCCATAAATATTTTGTTCCCAAAATTACACCCACCTCTAATTACAATATTGTTCGTAAAGTTAGCTTATCAGGTGGTACTATGCCACACAACAACATGAAAAAAATCACACCTCACAGCAATAGGCTAAACCAGACAGAGTTTTTCTATTTGCTCTTAAAAACAGAAAGAGCTAGCCTAGTGCCCTAGTGGTAGTGCTCTGTACCACCAGGCAGGATATTTGGGTTTGACCCTGAGAGAGGCTGGTAGTTCAGTCCTGGGAATAGGAAATGAAAAGGCTGATCTTTTGTTCAACTTGAAACAATCGATTAAGGAACTCTGATGATTGACTTCAAAGGAAAACCTTCTCTCTCTCGAGTAGAAGTATTGTGACTGCAACATAGCACTTTGGTAGTGGAGTGGGTAGCTAAAGTGTGGAAACAGGAGACTTCAGAAAGGAATTCTAGATGATAGAGATTTAACCACACTTTCCATTGCTTGCACCTGTGTGGTCATTATATTTATTCAAAGTGAGTATAGTGATTTTCTAACACCTTTGCACACAGGTAAATGACTGTGCAAGATGCAGAACAAAAGAGAATCAGGTCCATAATAGGAAACTACTGGGTCAGTTTAGTCATAGCCTTCTGGGACCTGGAGCTTCTCAGCTATTAATGGAAACATTGCCCCAATTTTCCAAACCTAAGTGTCTAATGATAGACTCCTAAGTCCATATTTAGGCACTTAAACTTGTGGCATGGCTCTCGGAGATGTATATGCTTGCAGCTCCCATTGACTTTAATGGAACTTGAGGGTGCTTAGCCTTTCTGAAAATTTAAGTTCTTGGATATGGATTTAGAGGCTTATTTTCAGGAACTCAAATTTGAACATCTTGACCATTGTGTCTGCATACCTGTATAACAGCAAGAACATCTGACCTGAAGCAAGAAGTAAGAGAACCTGTGCCAAAATAGCACTTCAGAGATAAAATTTTAGTTCTGAGGGGCCAGGATTTCACCTAACCAGAGTTGTCATAACCTAGTCCCAGATTTGGACTTTAGCGTCCAAAATATGGGGGTTAGCATGAAAACCTCCAAGCTTAGTTACCAGCTTGGACCTGGTAAAGCTGCCACCACCCAAAAAATTAGAGTGTTTTGGGGCACTCTGGTCCCCCCAAACCTTCCCTGGGGACCCCAAGACCCAAATCCCTTGAGTCTCACAACAAAGGGAAATAAACCTTTTCCCTTCCCCCTTCCAGGTGTTCCTGGAGAGACACACAGAAGCAAGCTTCGTGAATCTAAACAGAGGGATTCCACCCTCCCCGTTTCCAGCCTTGGAAAGCAGAAGTACCGAGAGCTAATCTCTCTTCCCTCCTCACCCAGAGGAAATGCAAAATCAGGCTAGTAAATCTAACACACACAGATTTCCCCCTGACTACTTCCTCCCACCAATTCCCTGGTGAGCACAGACTCAATTCCCTGGAGTTCCCCACTAAAGAAAACTCCAACAGGTCTTAAAAAGAAAGCTTTATGTAAAAAGAAAGAAAAATACATAAAAATGGTCTCTCTGTATCAAGGTGACAAATACAGGGTCAATTGCTTAAAAGAAATATGAATAAACAGCCTTATTTAAAAAGAATACAATTCAAAACACTCCAGCAACTACACACATGTAAAATACAAAAAAAACATATAAATCACTATCTGATCTTTTGTACTTACAACTGGGAAACAGAAGATTAGAAAGCAAGAGACAGAAATCCTTCCATAGCCGAGAGAGAGTACAGGCAGAAGACAAAGAACTCAGACACAAACTTCCCTCCACCCAGACCTGAAAAAGTCTGGTTTCCTGATTGGTCCTCTGGTCAGGTGCTTTAGGTTACCTCTTTCCAGGTGTAAGAGACATTAACCCTTAGCTATCTGTTTATGACAAGAGTACACAGTATTGCCTAAAATAACAGAATTGAGTACTTACCATGGGTTAAAACTTCATAGATTCATAGATTCCAAGGCTAGAAGGAACCATTGTGATCACCTAGTCTGACTTCCTGTATAGCACAGACCATCTAGAACTTTCCCAAAATAATTCCTTAGAAAACCATCCCATCCTGATTTAAAAATCATCAGTGATGGAAAATCCAACATAACTCTTGGTAAATTGTTCCAATAGTTAATTATCTCACTGTTAAAAAATTACCTTTTTTCCATTCTGTCTAACATTGAGCCATTGGATCATGTTATACTTTTCTCTGCTAGACTGATGAGCCCACTATTAAATATTTGTTCCCCATATACATACTTATAAAGTGTGATCAAGTCACACTTAACCTTCTCTTTGTTAAGCTAAATAGATTGAGCTCTTTGTTGAATTATTAACAAGTAAGGTTTGATTTGGTTTCATGGCAGGTCTTTGCAGTTATACGATTGTACCTGCACATATGCATTCTCTGGGATGTCCCAGATGAAATGCAAGCACAGGTGATCACATCCTTTCAGAGAGTTATCATGTCAGAAATCTCTCAAAGATCTCCATCTCTCAAAGTCTCCATCTTTCATTGCCAACATAACTGGATTATACAGACCCCAGAAAAACTATACTGGGAAGCAAGCTCAGCAGAGAATAGCCAATGTACAATGTTATGCCAATATAAAAATATATGGCACGGAGGACTATTTCAATGCACCAAGGCCTGCTCCAAGGCAATGGTGCACCAAACATTGCTTCAAAATCCTGCTCTTTGATGCATTTCATGAGATTCAAAAATCTCAAGACCATAAAGTTATTATGCTAAATCTGAAAGTGTTGCATCTATAATGGTCACTTTGTGTTGAAAGTGTCTGGAGTCTGATGGCGCCTGCACAACTGGTCAGATTTCTGGATGGTAAAACTGATTATTCCTGCTAACATGGCAGGGAGCATGTCTGAAGATGGTCTTGCAGAAACCCCACTTTAAACTCAGTATACACCCATCAGAAAATATGACAGTGCTCCTACTAGGGATTTGTGGTAGCAATGACATCTTATACCAAGCTGAAGTCTGCCTGAAAAAGCACTACTGAGAGAAAGAATATGAAAAGCAAGTATTACTAGCAGGGAAATTAATGCTGAGAGGTAACAGGTGCCTAACTGAGCATTCAGGCAATCTCCTCATTTTTATATCTTCTCTTTGTGTTATGTTTTGTTTTGCTAAGTGACAAAAGAGAGCTAATGATACTGATAAAAAACAGTTAAAATCCTGAGAAGTTCCCATGAATAAAAAAGAAACAGCCAAAAGACTGACTAGTGAGACGGCTCACAGGAACAGGGTGAGCGCCTCATTCAGCAGCAGCAGAAAAGGAGATGAATGCACTAGCAGGCTGTACCTCTTCAACTTCAATTTCAAAATGTTTCACTGCTCTTTAGCTTTGCAAGTGTCTGGCCAGTCACCTGCTAGAGGATAGAGACCCCTGAGTGAGAATCCTATGAAATGGTGTATTCAAGCACATAGAATTACAAGGTAAGTACTTTCCCCTTCTCTGCATTGTTTTAAGGCCAAATCCATACTCAGAATGAATTGGATGTATTTAGGTTCACCTGGCTTTACTCCCAGGGCAGTGTTAGCAGGAGAATATCTGTGTTAAATCTGGCTGGAATTTAGCTATCAGTCTCTTATTTCTCATTCCCTTTTACTTGATTTCCCAACCCCAAAAAATACAGTTTTGGGGAGATAAAGACATGCTTATTAGCTCTAACAACACTTCCACTATGGACATAGTGCTAAGACACAAGATATACACTTAGACATTCCTTTCAGTATTTTAGGTTTGAAATGATATTTTATAAAGCTGGAACAAGGGGTTTCAGCCCATTCAAACTATCAGCTGCCATGTGCTTTCTTCAACAGTCCAAGTTTTGCATTCTTTTCAGAGCACCCTTTATTTGGCATGTAATGGTTTGATAGCTGTTGAAACCTTTACATTATCCCAGTAATGTGTCAGTTAATGAAGGCATTTTATCCAGATTACAAAGATTTGTCTGAGGTGGCCACTGCTTTGTTAACGCTGTTTTGTGGACATCTTCATAATTAATGGAAAAATCATTAGGAATTCAGTCTTTATTAACCCCTGTAGCTGCAGGGGCCCATTTCATCTTAATTGCATTCATTTGGCACTGGCAGTATTATACAGCATAATCACTAATAAATGATCTTTTAATTTGTACCAATCAACAGAGCTTGCTTTCATGCCAATATTCCTGTTTCTTTGATGTTGACCTGTCTTGATTTTTGATCATTTGGATTTAAGATGATTTACTGGAAAATCAATAGCAATACCAGATCTGCCACATTCATACAGTTGCGGTGAAGTTTAGATTGAGTGATTTTGATTGAAATAAGTAGTGCTTGATTATCCATTCAGATTATATAAAATAATCAGGTTGTGAAATCTAATCCTGTTTCTTATTCAAAAACGAATAATTAGAAAATGTAGGAAAACTGCAGACTTGGGACAGCTTTAGGGGTAACACTTCAGATTCTACTAATTAACCAACTTTGTCTGTAATCTCCTAAAGGCTTTCTCCAATAGTGTAATGTGCTATTACCCATTAGCAAGGCCAATGGGGCTTTGGCTACACTTGTTAATAGGAAAATCTGTGACAGTTTCTCTCATTATCCCCCTGTCAGCACTGTCTCTGCAGTGTAAAATGGCTATCATTGTTCTGTTGGTCAGCTACCCAGAAACCAAGCTACTGTAAAGAAATACTAATTGAAAATGACTGAAACATCCCTTTATCAACCAGTCCCCTCTCCTTATTTGTGGAAAATATAAAATCTTGGGAGGGAGGGATTGAACCAGAATTATTGATTTAGCTAAAACAAACAAACAAGTAAACAAAAAAAACCTCAACCATTGAAGCTAGTATTTCAAACTCTTGGTTATGGATTAAAAATATAGCATATCTTCCCCAATATTATATCATTTACTCTGAGCACTGAATGAATTTCTGAGAATTTACATGTCAATTTGCTAATTAGTTTTCGTTCAAATTAATTTAGGCCTACACACAAGTGTTGTATTGCTTTAACTATATTGGCATAGTTAAAGCAATACAACTTCACTGCTGTGGACAATTATACCATTATAAAAGTACTTATGCTGGTACATTTTGGGGAATAAGCTATACTGGTATAACTGCATCCACAGTAGGGGTGGTAGCAGTGGCATAACTATTATGGTACAAAATCACATCCCTAACTAAAATAGTAATATTGATATAAAATCTGTGTGTAGACCAGGCATCCATGTGTGTATCCATTATGGGCATCCCATGTCAGATCATTTTTTGTCCAAAATTCTCTCTTTAAAACATAATAACAGGCTCTTCAGACTTTCCCAGTAGATAACTCATTGAAATCTTATGTACAAATTACCTTTGGCAAAGTTTTGCCATTATTCTTTGTAACTGGAGGGTTCTTCTTCAGCAGATACTGAATAAAAATCTTCTTCATTGAATTCCATGGAGAACTGTCCATTTTCAAAATGGATGACATACTGTTAAGTTCGCAATTGGACTTAGGCCACAATCTACTGTTAGCAAAAAAGGCTACTTCCTCCCTTTACTTGCCCCTCACAGAGTTCCTTTTTGCCTTCAGACAGTATGAATAGCTGTCCTTTTCCCTGAAGTCAATGTGGTTTCACTTTCATTGAAAACAGCAAGCTTATTGGCCATTTTGAAATATGGCACTTTAACTATACACAGCTTTTGACCTCAGTCCCATGGAGAAAAATGGGAGCTAGTGGTCATCTTGAAAGAGGTTAACTCTTTGTGAGTTTCTCTGAAGGGAATATTCTTCAGTCTCTGCTGACAGACAAACTTTCAATTTTGAAAAACGACAGCAAAAAATGACCACTAAATATTTCTTTTTAAGACTATCTGTTGTACCTGATCTATCAACATGGAGGCCTTTAAGGAGGAGGAACTGTGTGTTTGGGTGCCTGTGCATAGGGAAATTTAGGGGGTGTGGGATGGAGAGAAAAACAAATGTATGTTAAGAGTATGTAGCAAGTGCAGGAAGGGGAAAATTTGTGCATGGTTGCATGTGTGTGTGAAAGGAGTGTGAAGGACAAGTGGGAGGAGGTAACTGGGGTGAAGATTCTGGCTGCTTTGGACTGCTCTGGCAATGAAAAGCAGCTGTAAATGCTCTGACTGCTTTCTGCTGCTGCAGAACACAATAAACCTCCCAGAGCACACTGGTGAAGCTGGTCTTGAAATGCTGGCCCTAAAAGTTAACTTATTTAAAAAATTATTTAAGGTTAATACTGCATGTCTTCAAATCACTAGAAATATCATATGGTGATATTCCCTTTGGGTTTCTTGTTCAGTGTTCATGTATGAAATTTTAAATATTTTTGAAAAATATAAGGAAATTCCCAGCCAAGAATTATTTTTTAATTAAATTAAGGTTGAGAGTATGTGTTAGTAATTTAAGGTAAATTACGTTAAACAGATGTTATAATTAGCCTGAAAAAAGCATTATAAACCCAGGAAATTCAGAGTTACGGTTAAACTTCTTAAAATATCCACAGTTAGGACACCCAAACATCTGTAACTCTGCTCTGTATTAACACCATGAGGGGAGAAAAAATGAAAAAGTCTGTCTTTAAAAATCACTTCAATCTTCTGAAATTACAAACACTAAATTGCATTAATCTTAACCATATGATTATTAAATGGTGTTACTCCAGGGAAAATTCAAGATTATTTGGGTATCCTAACTATGCATTTCTTTAGCTTAACATGTTTGGATTTCTTATATGTTTAACCTTAGCTCTGAACTTTCTGGATTTATAATGTTTGGGGTTTATTATTATTATTATTACAGCACCTCTATAATATAATTTACCCTAACTACTGATTGTGCTCTCAACCTTAACTCTGTCTTAATGTAGTTTTTGGCTGGGACTCTTTGTAAGAGAAAGAAACAATTGTTTATAAGAATACTTCATTCTTCACAGAACTTATGTTTGGAAGTACCATCTGCCAAATGTGTAGTCGGTAGTGTAGTCCTACACAAAGGTTATGTGAAAGGTATGCAAGGCCAAATATATATTCCCAGGAGCGGCGCCAGGGTTTCTGACGCCCTAGGCGGATGGCCATTTCGCCGCCCCCCGCAAGCCCGGTGGACCTACCACAGTCATGCCGGCGGACAGTCCGCTGCTGGAAAGGCTCCGGTGGAGCTGCCGCAGTGATGCCGGCGAGCGGTCCGCTGGTCTAAAGGCGCTGGCCCTGTATATTCCCCTCCATAAAGTGTAATGAAGACCCATCTGCTCTGTGAAGCATTCGAGCTATGAGACTACTCTCTGTTTTCTTATCTCTTTTTAATCATTTTGTTCTGTAAACCAGGCTTGTCACAGGTTGACTGTCGCCTTCAAGAGGGCACATTGGCTTGTGCACCTGGACAGATTACATGCTGCCCTTGAGATTTAAGGAGCTGCAACTCAGTCTTATAAAAGAAGGAATCTGCCAAAGGGTAGATGGCTCCAGAAACAGAATGGCGTCTACAGGCTGCAGAGAGCTGTTACTGCTCTCACCACTCCTGAGGGAGATCTATCTATCTAGATAGACAGTCAGTCAGTCAGATCCTTCAAGAGGTAATCCTTACAATTGCTGAAAATGTCCTGAAGGAAACAGCTGGTGAAGCATCTAGAAGAGTTCCTATGAACAGGAGTTATATAGGTCTCCTGCAATACCTTTGACTGAGGGGAAGATTTGGGTCTGAAAGCCAGAGCCAGAGGGCTGAAGAAGGCTGAGGACCAGGGAGAGTATGCTTCATGGAAATAGAAAAGATTCCAGGCAAGAAGAGCTTAGAATGGCCTGCCAAGGTAGGGAAGAATTTTAGAGACCAAACCTGGAGGAGAAAAGTAGCCCCAGGATCAGGCATTGTTTTGTGTTTTATGCCAATATATTAGACTGTGGGAGAAGGGGCAGTACTGGACAAAAATGAAGCCTGAGTAGAGTTTTATTTAAGGACTCCATGAAGGGGGAAATGGAGTCAGGGCCTTAGCAGAACCACACCTGGCTTCAGGGGCATGGCAGGACAGGGGCACCCATTAACAATGCCTTTAAGCACTTCAAAAAAAAGGCTGTGCCCTAATATGTCACTTTGTGCTTGCTGTACAGTGCTCTGGATATTTATGGTGCTATATAAAACCTTGATCCTACACATTTCTGAGTGCTTCCTGTGAAATGCTGAATACTCTCAACTCCAGTTTATGTGAGGATCTAAAGAGGTGGGAGCCAAAGAAGGATTTATTCTGCCTCCTCACTCACTCCCCCACCACAGAATTGAGGGTGCTCAGCACTTTCCAGGATACACTCACCATCTCACAAGAGTAAGCCCTAAATGATTATTGAGATGAATAATGACTGCTAAAATGTATAGCCATTTTATGTACCAGTTCATTTTAGCAGTGTAAGAAGCTACTGAGAAAACTAAAGACATTTTATCCATCAGTACATGCCCCTTTTTCCATTACTCCAGTTCCGTCAGGAGAATATCTATTGTAGATCCCTTCAGAATTACCCCAATGTTTTTTCCCTCAATATCCTTACTTGCCAGTCTGGGTTTTTTTACACATTTATTATTCTCATCATGGATGAATGCTTATGTCTGTTCTGAATTTGTTCTTCTTTAATTTCCATTTATGTTCCTCTTGCCCTATCTTCTTGTGCTGGCATGAAAGTATCAGTTAATGTTGACATTATCTGTTCCATTTAAAATTTTAAATACTTTAATTAAATCTCCTCTTAAGTGATTTTTCTTTCTAGACTTCATAGATTTAGATGTTCCGGCTTGTCCTCAGAGCTTATACTTTCAAACCTTGCCACCTTTTCAAGAATGGCAATATCATATCAGCAGTATATATTGGGAGTAACATTCTGTTGTTTGAAAATTGTCTGCAACTTCCTTAGATGTATTGCTCCCAGGAAAACTGTCTAGGATACCATTGTCTTTGGAATCACTTTTTAGAAGGTCCTTGTCAAATCATCCTGCATTAATTCAGTATTATCTGTTTTTTATATGTGCTTTGTATTTCTGAGTGCAATGGTCAGTAATCTATAGTTAGTGATGTTGGTTCTTTAAAGGCATGTTGTCACCCACTTCTGTGCATGGAGCAAATACTTTAGAATTTAACCTGATGATTATTCACCGCTGTTTTTTACTTCACTAGATATGGAGGTATTCTGACACATGTTATTGTTATAGATGCCAGTAGATTCTAAATATGTGGTTCTTAGAATTATGCTAATACTTCACAAACACCACATGATACAGCCATTTCAAATCAAGGCTCCATTATAACCCATAGAAAGGAAACCAAAATTACAGAAACATTTTTACATTTTACACAAAACAGTATTATTTTTGCAGAATGTCATTTGCAAAAATAATGCTAGATAGCGGGTCACCTGGGAGGCTGGGACTGAAAGGCCTGAGATCTAGAGAAACACACACCATGTTGCTGGCAAGAGGCAAGCAATAGCTGCAGCAGCATGTGCGTAGTAATGAAGTCAGCATGGGGCTTCAGTCTGCAGTGTTACATATGGAGTCTGTTACTTGTAGACTGTTGGATTCAACTGCCTCTAGAGACTGGCTTGAGAACTGGTTGGTTTGTTTTGTTTGTCTTGTTATAACCTGTAAGGAGGCGCCCTGGCTCCCCGCCGCGCCTGAGGGGGACGAGCCAGAGCAGGCGCCTCAGTGGGCGGAGTCAGCACAGCCTGACCCCGCCCCCCGGAAGTCAAGGGGCGGGACAGGAAGTATAAAAGCCCGGCCTAGCACTCAGTTGGCCGCCGGCCGCCGGAGAGGACAGACGCTGGTGCCTGGGCTCCTGCCTGGCCGGACCTACCACGCGCCCACTACCCAGAGGAGCGCTGGCCTGACCTGCCTCGCGCCCATTACCCGGAGGAGCACTACCCGGACCTGCCTCGCGCCCACTACCCAGAGGAACGCTGGCCGGACCTGCCTCGCGCCCACTACCCAGAGGAGCGCTGCCCGGACCTGCCTCGTGCCCACTACCCGGAGGAACGTCGGCCTGACCTGCCGTGTGCCCGATACCCCAAGGAGTGGCCTGAGATTCCCCACGACCGGTACTCGGAGGAACCTATGGTCTGGGACCCATCAGATGATGCCGGCAAGAACCAGGTACCCAGAGAGGGGGAGGTTGGAAGTAGCCCGGGGATAGCCGACCCTGGTTTGGCTCCGGAAGAGCCCGAACCCATGTCAGTGTGTTGCGGCCAGGATCCCCACTGACCACAGCGGGTCTTGACCGCTGCTAGGGCCCCGGGCTGGAACGCAGTGGAGTGGGAGGGCCTGCGTTCCCCCTGCCGCCCGTAACCGGGTGGCAGACTCCCCCTCTTCCCGCCTATTGCCACTGCTCTGCCCTGATCCAGAGGGCCAGAGCGAATTAGACTTGTGTTTGGTGCCCCGCCCGAACCAAGGGCTGGGCCCCTTTGACTTTGCCACTGCGCTGCCCTGACCCAGAGGGCCAGAGCGAACTAGACTTGTGTTTGGTGCCCCGCCCGAGCCAAGGGCCCGGACTGATATGGTGTTTGCTCAGCCCCTGCTAGGGGCCTGAGCCTGAACTATTACTGCCCGGCCTGTTCAAGGGCCTGGGCTGATACTGTGTTTGCTCAGCCCCGCTGAAGGCCTGAGCCTGAACTATTGCTTCCCGCCCTGTCCAAGGGCCGGGGCTTATTGACTTTGAGAGCCCCGACCCCGGCTAGAGGGCCGGGGCTCTACCCTGTTTACAGATCCTGTACCCCACTCAACTCCTGCCGAGGGCTAAGCCTACCCGGACTGCGGCGCGCAAGGAGGTGCCCTGGCTCCCCGCCGCGCCTGAGGGGGACGAGCCCCGACACAACCGGCTTACATAACCATTAAAGCAAGTGCGTTATAGCAAGTGTTTTTGTTATAACCATTAAACCTTTAAATCAGGCTAGGGTATTTGTCTCTCTTATTTCTGGCAACTCCAGTAAAGAAATTATTTTCTTATATGACATGTGCAAATGTTCTAGAATATTACTGCTATTGTACAAAGCACTGGTGAGACCTCATTTGGCATACTGTGTACAATTCTAGTCACTCGTTGAAGAAAGATGAATTCAGACTGGAAGAGGTGCAGGGAGAGGCTACTACATGATCAGGCAAATGGAGAGCACATCCTACAAAAGAAGACTGAAAGAGCTTGGCTTATTTAGCCTAGCCAAATGAAGGCTCAGAAGGCTAAAAGGATAGAACTGCTCCCTATAAATTCATGAGGGAGCTGAACTCCAGGGAGGGAGAAGAGCTATTTAAGTTAAATGACAATGTTGGCACAAGAACAAATGGGTATAAACTGGACATGAAAAATTTGGCTGGCTGTTAGAAGAAGGTTTCTAACTATCAGAGGAGTGAGGGTCTGGAGCAGCCACAGTAGTGGGGATAAAAAGCCAAACTGATTTTAAAAGGAAGCACGAGCAGGAAAGCGCAAGAGGGGAGGACTCCTGCCTCATACTGAGAAAGCAGGACAATCAATGAGTTATCTTAAATGCCTATACACAAATGCAAGAAGCCTGGGAAACAAGCCGGGAGAACTGGAAGTCCTGGCACAGTCAAGGAATTATGATGTGATTGGAATAACAGAGACCTGGTGGGATAAATGACATGACTGGAGTACTGTCATGGATGGATATAAACTGTTCAGGAAGGACAGGCAGGGCAGAAAAGGTAGGAGAGTTGCATTGTATGTAACATAGTATGACTGCTCAAAGCTCCAGTATGAAACTGCAGAGACCTGAGAGTCTCTGGATTAAGTTTAGAAGTGTGAGAAACAAGGGTGATGTCATGGTGGGAGTCTGCTACAGATCACCAGACCAGGGGGATGAGGTGGATGAGGCTTTCTTCCAGCCACTAACGGAAATTACTAGATCACAGGTCGTGGTACTCATGGGGGAGTTCAATCACCCCGATATCTGCTGGGAGGGCAATACAGCAGTACACAGACAATCCAGGAGGTTTTTGGAAAATGCAGGGGAAATTTTCGTGGTGCAAGTGCTGGAGGAACCAACTAGGGGCAGTGCTCTTCTTGACCTGCTGCTCACAAACAGCGATGAATTAGTAGGGGAAGCAAAAGTGGTTGGGAACCTGGGATGCAGTGACTATGAGAGGTCGAGTTCAGGATCCTGACACAAGGAAGAAAGAAGAGCAGCAAAATACGGACCCTGGGCTTCAGAAAGCAGACTCGGCTCCCTTAGGGAACTGATGGGCAGGATCCCCTGGGAGAAGAACATGAGGGGGAAAGGAGTCCAGGAGAGTAAGAGGAGCACATACAGCATCTGTGGGGTAAGTGACTGTCTGCAGTGTGTGTGTTTGTGTTTGGGGGTTACTTGCTGTGTGCTGAGCTTGTGTTTGTCAGTCTGTTTGGTTTGTTTGTTTGAAGGACCATGTGCTCTAGCTGGCAGTTGGAGGCGGAGCTACCAAGGAAGGTTTGAAAGCTAGAAGCCTCTGGTAATTGGCTGAGCCTTAACCAGTGGGTGGGGCATTCACTCCGGCCAAGGCTGTATAAAGCTGCCCACAAGCGACCAGGGAGCTTAGCGACCAGGAGCTGCTAACAGGGAATTTCGCAAGGGAGTTTGGAAGGGGAGTAGGAAGGGAGTGGAGGTCCCTTGTCAGTCTCATCTGTGACCCATCGGTCCTCTGAACCTATAAACCAAGCCCCATCCTAAACCTTTCTGTTTAAAGCAGAGCAGAGCGGACTGGGAGCTGCAGACGGGAATTTGAGAGAGTTTGACAGAGGGAGGCTTACAATGGTGAGGAGGACCCGCAACACCTGTGCCAGCACTGCTTCTGTCTCCTCTACCTGTGCCTGTAGCCAGACAGAGCACCAAAGCATGGATGCTTTTACCCAGATTCTGGTGTGGGCTTGCAAAGACTGTAATTTGCAATTTACACTTACTGATATCCAGGCTGGGGGTGGTATCCAATGTGAAAGGTGCCTACTGGTGGAATCTCTCAGGCAGCAGGTGGGAGAGCTACAGGAGGAGGTGGCTAGGCTGAGGAACATCCGTATCCATGAGCAATTCCTGGACAGTATCCATGTGGAGACAGCTGACGTAGCTGTCCCAGATCACAGGACTACTGACACACCAGTGGAGGAGGAGATGGCTCAGGGTGTATCTGATGCACCAGTGGAGGAGGAGATGGCTCAGGGTGGATACAGCCAGCTGGTTACTTCTGGCAGCAGGCAGTGCTCCACCCCTGCTGCGAACCCTCCTGCTGTGGTAATAGATAACCGTTATGCTCTTCTTGATACAGGAGAGAAGGAATCACCCCCAACAGCTAAGGAGGCGAAGCCTCGTACTCCTAAGGCTGGGAGGTCTGCTGCCACCACTGATAATAAAAAATGTAGGGTAGTGGTGGTTGGAGACTCTCTGCTGAGGGGGACGGAGACACCCATCTGTCGCCCTGACCGTTCATCCCGGGAGGTATGCTGCCTGCCAGGGGCCTCTGTATCCGAGATGTTACAGAGGCATTGTCGAAGATTATCCGGCCTTCTGACTACTACCCCATGCTACTCATCCATGTGGGCACAAATGATACTGTGAGGTGTGACACTGAGCAGATCAAGAGTGACTACAGGGCTCTGGGAGTACAGGTTAAGGAGTTTGGAGCACAGGTGGTATTCTCTTCGATTCTTCCTGTCAAAGGTAGGGGCCCGGGCAGAGACAGATGCATCGTGGAGGTGAATGCCTGGCTGCGAGGATGGTGTCGCCAGGAGGGCTTTGGCTTCCTCAACCACGGGATGCTATTCGAGGAAGGACTGCTAGGCACAGATGGTGTTCACCTTTCAAGGAGGGGAAAGGTCTTATTTGCGCACAGACTGGCTAACCTAGTAAGGAGGGCTTTAAATTAGGTTCAACGGGGACAGGTGAGCAAACCCCACAGGTAAGTGGGGAACAAGACCTGGGAGATGAGTTGGAAACAGGAGGGAGCACGGGCTATAATGGCAGAGAGAAAGGAGGGTCAGGGCAAAGCTGGGAGGCAAGATCAAACCAGTATCTTAGATGCCTATATACAAATGCAAGAAGTATGGGTAATAAGCAGGAAGAACTGGAAGTGCTAATAAATAAATACAACTATGACATTGTTGGCATTACTGAAACTTGGTGGGATAATACACACAACTGGAATGTTGGTGTGGATGGGTATAGTTTGCTCAGGAAGGACAGACAGGGGAAAAAGGGAGGAGGTGTTGCCTTATATATTAAAAATGTACACACTTGGACTGAGGTAGAGATGGACATAGGAGATGGGAGTGTTGAGAGTCTCTGGGTTAGGATAAAAGGGGTAAAAAAACATGGGTGATGTCGTGCTGGGAGTCTACTACAGGCCACCTAATCAGGTGGAAGAGGTGGATGAGGGTTTTTTCAAACAACAGACAAAATCATCCAAAGCCTAGGATTTGGTGGTGATGGGGGACTTCAACTATCCAGATATATGTTGGGAAAATAACACCGCGAGGCACAGACTATCCAATAAGTTCCTGGACTGCATTGCAGCCAACTTTTTATTTCAGAAAGTTGAAAAAGCTACTAGGGGGGAAGCTGTTCTAGACTTGATTTTAACCAATAGGGAAGAACTTGTTGAGAATTTGAAAGTAGAAGGAAGCTTGGGTGAAAGTGATCATGAAATCATAGAATTTGCAATTCTAAGGAAGGGTAGAAGGGAGTACAGCAAAATAGAGACCATGGATTTCAGGAAGGCGGATTTTGGTAAGCTCAGAGAGCTAATAGGTAAGGTCCCATGGGAATCAAGACTGAGGGGAAAAACAACTGAGGAGAGTTGGCAGTTTTTCAAAGGGATGCTATTAAGGGCCCAAAAGCAAGCTATTCTGATGGTTAGGAAAGATAGAAAATGTGGCAAAAGACCACCTTGACTTAACCACGAGATCTTGCGTGACCTACAAAATAAAAAGGCGTCATATAAAAAATGGAAACTAGGTCAGATTACAAAGGACGAATATAGGCAAATAATACAGGAATGCAGAGGCAAGATTAGAAAGGCAAAGGCACAAAATGAGCTCAAACTAGCTATGGGAATAAAGGGAAACAAGAAGACTTTTTATCAATACATTAGAAGCAAGAGGAAGACCAAGGACAGGGTAGGCCCACTGCTCAGTGAGGAGGGGGAAACAGTAACGGGAGACTTGGAAATAACAGAGATGCTTAATGACTTCTTTGTTTCGGTCTTCACTGAGAAGTCTGAAGGAATGTATAATATAGTGAATGCTTACGGGAAGAGGGTAGGTTTAGAAGATAAAATTAAAAAAAAAAGTAAAAAATCACTTAGAAAAGTTAGATGCCTGCAAGTCACCAGGGCCTGATGAAATGCATCCTAGAATACTCAAGGAGTTAATAGAGGAGGTATCTGAGCCTCTAGCTATTATCTTTGGGAAATCATGGGAGACGGGGGAGATTCCAGAAGACTGGAAGGGGGCAAATATAGTGCCCATCTATAAAAAGGGAAATAAAAACAACCCAGGAAACTACAGACCAGTTAGTTTAACTTCTGTGCCAGGGAAGATAATGGAGCAGATAATTAAAGAAATCATCTGCAAACACTAGGAAGGTGGTAAGTTGATAGGGAATAGCCAGCATGGATTTGTAAAGAACAAATCGTGTCAAACTAATCTGATAGCATTCTTTGATAGGATAACGAGCCTTGTGGATAAGGGAGAAGTGGTGGATGTGATATACCTAGACTTTAGTAAGGCATTTGATACGGTCTCACATGATATTCTTATAGATAAACTAGGAAAGTACAATTTAGATGGGGCTACTGTAAGGTGGGTGCATAATTGGCTGGATAACCGTACTCAGAGAGTAGTTATTAATGGCTCCCAATCCTGCTGGAAAGGTATAACAAGTGGGGTTCCGCAGGGGTCTGTTTTGGGACCGGCTCTGTTCAATATCTTCATCAACGATTTAGATGTTGGCATAGAAAGTACGCTTATTAAGTTTGTGGATGATACCAAACTGGGAGGGATTGCAACTGCTTTGGAGGACAGGGTCAATATTCACAATGATCTGGACCAATTGGAGAAATGGTCTGAGGTAAACAGGATGAAATTCAATAAAGATAAATGCAAAGTGCTCCACTTAGGAAGGAACAATCAGTTTCACACATACAGAATGGGAAGAGACTGTCTAGGAAGGAGTATGGCAGAAAGAGATCTAGGGGTCATAGTGGACCACAAGCTTAATATGAGTCAACAGTGTGATACTGTTGCAAAAAAAGCAAATGTGATTCTGGGATGCATTAACAGGTGTGTTGTAAACAAGACACCCAAAGTCATTCTTCCACTTTACTCTGCGCTGGTTAGGCCTCAACTGGAGTATTGTGTCCAGTTCTGGGCACCGCATTTCAAGAAAGATGTGGAGAAACTGGAGAGGGTCCAGAGAAGAGCAACAAGAATGATTAAAGGTCTTGAGAACATGACCTACGAAGGAAGGCTGAAGGAATTGGGTTTGTTTAGTTTGGAAAAGAGAAGACTGAGAGGGGACATGATAGCAGTTTTCAGGTATCTAAAAGGGTGTCATCAGGAGGAGGGAGAAAACTTGTTCACCTTAGCCTCCAATGATAGAACAAGAAGCAATGGGCTTAAACTGCAGCAAGGGAGATTTAGGTTGGACATTAGGAAAAAGTTCCTAACTGTCAGGGTAGTTAAACACTGGAATAGATTGCCTAGGGAAGTTGTGGAATCTCCATCTCTGGAGATATTTAAGAGTAGGTTAGATAAATGTCTATTAGGGATGGTCTAGACAGTATTTGGTCCTGCCATGAGGGCAGGGGACTGGACTCGATGTCCCTTCCAGTCCTAGAGTCTATGAGTCTATGAGAGCTGGCTGTATTTTAAAGAATCCTTATTGAGATTGCAGGAACAAGCCATCCTGATGTGTAGAAAGACTAGTAAATATGGCAGGTAACCAGCTTAGCTTAACAGTGAAATCTTTGCTGATCTTAAACCCAAAAAAGAAGCTTAGAAAAAGTGAAGATTGGACAAATGACCAGGCAGGAATATAAAAATATTGCTCAGGCATGCAGGAGTGAAATCAGGAAGGCCAAATCACACTTGGAGTTGCAGCTAGCAAGAGATGTTAAGAGTAACTAGAAGGGTTTCTTCAGGTATGTTAGCAACAAGAAGGAAGTCAAGGAAAGGGTGTGCCCCTTACTGAATGAGGGAGGCAACCCAGTGACAGAGGATGTGGAAAAAGCTAATGTACTCAATGCTTTTTTTGCCTCTGTCTTCACGAACAAGGTCAGCTCCCAGACTGCTGCACTGGGCAGCACAACATGGGGAGGAGGTGACCAGCCCTCTGTGGAGAAAGAAGTGGTTCAGGACTATTTAGAAAAGCTGGATGAGCACAAGTCCATGTGGCCAGATGCACTGCATCCAAGGATGCTAAAAGGAGTTAGCGGATGTGATTGCAGAACCATTGGCCATTATTTTTGAAAACTCATGGTGATCAGGGGAGGTCCCGGATGACTGGTGTCAAGGTTTTTTCCCCATTTTGAACTTTAGAGTACAAAAAGTGGGGACCTGCAAGAACACTTCTAAGCTTAATTACTAGTTTAGGTCTGGTACGCTGCCACCAGCCAGAATTAAGTGTCTGGCACACTTTCTGTTCCCCCAAAACCTTCCCTGGGGAACCCAGACCCAAACCCTTGGGTCTTAAAACAAGGAGAAATTAACCATCCCCCTCCTTTTCCCCCTGGAATTTCCCCTCCCTGGGTTGCCTTGAGAGGCTTCACACAGATCCAAACTCCTTAGATCTTAAAACAAAGAGGAATTAACCATCCCCCTCCTTTCCCCCCACCAATCCCTGGTGAGTTCAGACCCAATCCCTTGGATCTTAAAACAAGGAAAAATCAATCAGGTTCTTAAAAAGAAAGCTTTTAATTAAAGAAAGAAAAGGTAAAAATTATCTCTGTAAAATCAGGATGGAAAAGGCTTTACAGGGTACTCAGATTCACATAGACTAGAGGGATCCTCCCTCCCCCCGCAACCTGTGATTCAAAGTTACAGCAAACAGAGGTAAAAATCCTTCCAGCAAAAGAACCATTTACAAGTTGAGAAAACAAACATAAGACTAATCCGCCTTGCCTGACTGTTACTTACAATTTTGAAATATGAGAGACTGATTCAGAAAGATTTGGAGAGCCTGGAATGATGTCCCGTCCCTCTCAATCCGGAGAGCAAACAATGAACAAAACAAAATGCACAAACAAAGACTTCCCTCCACCAAGATTTGAGAGTATCTTGTCCCCCTATTGGTCCTCTGTTCAGGTGTCAGCCAGGTTTACTGAGCTTCTTAACCTTTTACAGATAAAAGAGACATTAACTCTTAACCATCTGTTTATGACAGGACTATTTAGAAAAGCTGGATGAGCACAACTCCATGTGGCCAGATTCACTGTGTCTAAGGATGCTGAAGAAGTTAGCGGATGTGATTGCCGAGCCATTGGCCATTATCTTTGAAAACTCATGGTGATCAGGGGAGGTCCCGATGACTGGAAAAAACCTAGTGTAGTGCCCATCTTTGAAAAAGGGAAGAATGAGGATCCAGGGAACTACAAGCCAGTCAGCCTCACCTCAGTCTCTGGAAAAATCATGAAGCAGGCCCTCAAGGAATCAATTCTGATGTACTTAGAGGAGAGGAAAGTGATCAGGAACAGTCAGCATGGATTCATCAAGGGCAAGTCATGCAACTAACCTAATTGCCTTCTTTGATGAGATAACTGGCTCTGTGGATGAGGGGAAAGCAGTGGACATGTTATTCCTTGACATTAGCAAAGCTTTTGATACAGTCTCCCACAGTGTTCTTGCCAGTATGGGCTGGATGAATGGACTATAAGGTGGATAGAAATCTGGCTAGATCATCAGGCTCAACGGGTAGTGATCAATGGCTCCATGTCTAGTTGGCAGTTAGTATCAAGTGGAGTGCCCCAAGGGTCGGTCCTGGGGCTGGTTTTGTTCAATATCTTCATTAATGATCTGGAGAATGGTGTGGACTGCACCCTCAGCAAATTTGCAGATGACACTAAACTGGGAGGATAGGGATAAGATACAGAGGGGCCTCGATAAATTAGAGGATTGGGCCAAAAGTAATCTGATGAGGTTCAGCAAGGATAAGTGCAGAGTCCTGCACTTAGGAAGGAAGAATCTCATGCACTGCTACAGACAAGGGACCAAGTGGCTAGGCAGCAGTTCTTCAGAAAAGGACTTAGGGGTTACAGTGAACGAGAAGCTGGATATGAGTCAACAGTGTGCCCTTGTTGCCAAGAAGGCTAACGGCATTTTGGCCTGTATAAGTAGAAGCCTTGCCAGCAGATTGAGGGATATGATCATTCCCCTCTATTCAGCATTGGTGAGGCCTCATCTGTGTCCAGTTTTGGGCCCTACACAACAAAAAGGATGTGGACATTTTGGAAAGAGTCCAGTGGAGAGCAACAAAAATGATTGGGGGGGTGGAGCACATGACTTATGAAGAGAGGCTGAGAGAACTAGGATTGTTTAGTCTGCAGAAGAGAAGAATGTGGGGGGATTTGATAGCTGCTTTCACCTACCTGAAAGGGGATTCCAAAGAGGATGAATCTAGACCGTTCTCAGTGGTACCAGATGACAGAAAAAGGAGTAACGGACTCAAGTTGCAGTGAGGAAGATTTAGGCTGGATATTAGGAAAAACTTTTTCACTAGGAGGGTGGTGAAGCACTGGAATGGGTTACCTCGGGAGGTGGTGGTGGAATCTCCTTCCTTAGAGGTTTTTAAGGTCAAGCTTGATGAAGTCCTGGCTGGGATGATTTAGTTGGGGATTGGTCCTGCTTTGAGCAGGGTGTTGGATTAGATGACCTCCTGAGGTCCCTTCCAACCCTGATATTCTATGATTCTAAGAAGGAGCAAGATAACTTTATCAAAAGTATTATATGACACGGTACTTGATGCTCCAGGACATCCCTTTCAGGCCAATGTCCCGTGCTATTAATAAAACAGGCTCACAAAACAAACAAGCAAAAATGAGGAAAATATCACTATATGGCCATTTTGTTATTTAGAGCTTGTTAGCCTCGTTGTTCATATTATCATAAAATTTCTGGCTTTAACAGAGGAATATTGCTACAGATCCCTCTTGTGACATTCTAAAACAACAGGAGGCTTATTGGTTTTGTTTAAATATTAAGACAGGGTAATATTTTTAGTCTCTTAAAACTGGGATTTAAAGAGAGACTATATGAGCAAAAGGTTTCCCATCTTCTAACAAACCTCCCGAGTTTGCTCTTGGGCACCCTTTTTGGCATTGTGCTGTCACTGCATTTGATTTGCTATCTGGATGTGATGTTATGTGCCATATTGTCACAATTTAGGAAGGAGCTGTAAATTGAAGTCAAGTCCTCATTGGAATGAAACTTCCATTTTAAGGAGAAATTCAGATCTATTCAGTTTGACCTTGGAACTTAAATTAAATCTTTAGAAACTCAACTTTCTCCAGGGAAGTATGAGGTTTGTGTGAGTGTGGGTATATTGAAAGGTTGCACAGCTCTGGTACAGTATGTATGCCAGGGTGGTTAATTTCTAATTTAAAGGACAATGAGAAAATCAAAGTGTTTCACCTGAACTAATTTTCACAGACTTAATTTGTTATACTCAAAACTGATTTATAAGCATTTAACGTTCCATTAAAAACAGTATTAAAGTTCAGTTATGATTGTTACTAAACCACATTTTTATGTTGGATTTTAACTTGATTTTAGAATTGAATTTTTGTAGTTTGGGGTGGTATAAAAAGCACATTAACCTAGGGTAGACTCTTATTTTGTTTTATAATAAGCCACATTTTTATGTGTGGCTTGGTGTACACATTCTCAACAAATCATTCAGAAAGAAAAATTGATTGGTTGTGGTTATTGAGGATGAGGATGGCATTTACTTGCTTCAGAATTGATGCATATAATACATAAGGGGCATCATTGATTCAGCCATAAAACAAATCTATTTAAATTGTCGCGTTAGGGCGTTAGATATTCAAGAACTCAGTACGTCACCACATAATATTGAGAGACCAATACCACTATCCAGTATCCAACTGTCTGCATCACCTACAACAGAAAATGACCATTCCAAATCCTCTCTTTTGGGGCTGACACAGTGGATGTGAAAATGAAGTTTGCCAGACTCCCACTGAGCGGCAACACTTGAGATGTAAAAGTTTTATGCCCCTTTCCCCGTATATCGATGAGTTTGATAAATGCAATCACATCTTCATTAAATCTACATGCAGGATATCAATACAAAGTTGGGAGTAAAGGAGTAAAGGAATCATTTTGACATGCTGTTAAGATGTTGACGACTCATTTTAGTTTAAGTTCAGGAGATGCCAAGAAATATTGCTAAACTAACCCAAGCATCACTAATGCAGAAATGATAGGTCTACTGCGACCTATGTGTCAGAGTGAAATGTAAGCAAAATAAAAATCCTTGATACATACAATTCCTTCCTTTGTAGTACAGTATGTTCGGGGTTGGGGGGGGGGTTATACTTAATTACATTATACATCTGTTTTCCAGAAAAAAAAGGAGACAGCCCTTTGACTCAAGTACAAGAAACATTAGCCGAAGAAGTCCCTCCACCTGCATTTTCAGCCTGAACATGGTGAATGCATGAGGGGTAATGCTCTGTAAATCCAGTTAATTTTTGTCCTTGAATGTATAAGTAAGATGTGCTTTTCTGCTTAATGGAGATGAGCTTGTTATGTGCCCAAGTGGAGTGAAAGAATGTCCTTGATGGAGCAGTGTTGACACTTTAGTGGTGCAATGTGCCCTTGTATTTTTCAGTTGGATGTGAAAGTAACCTTGCATGATCTATTGGGATGGGAGAGGGTGCTTTCTGTTCTGTTATCTCTTTTTTGCTTTTTAGACACAACTTCATAGACTTCCCCTCTCCCAAAATAGCAAAAAAATGCTGGATTTAACAGCCCCGGGGATTAGTGTTCTTTGCTTAACTACAGAACAGTTACAGCACAAGCAACAGCTGCACCTGTGTCACTCGAACCTGGTTCTAGAATGACAACCTCCAGTGTGTGGGAGTTCAGCTATTGTGGCCCCTCTGCCGAAACTACCAACAAGAGAATCTTAATGTTAATTATGATAGCGTTTTTCTAATGGAGGATATTTTTCCACTGACAACTGAACTGAGACCCTAAGTTAAAGTGGGTGAGATAATACCTTTATTGGACCAATTTCTATTGGTGAGAGAGACAAGCTTGCAAGCTATACAGAGCTCTTCCTCGGGTCTGGGAAAGATACTCAGGCCAGGTCTACACTACACACTTACTTCAGTATAACTATGTCAATCAGGGTACGTCTACACTACAGAGTAATTTCAAATTAACATAAACCGGTTTTATAAAACAGATATTATAAAATCGATTGCACGCAGCCACACTAGGAACATTAATTCGGCGGTGTGCGTCCATGGTCCGAGGCTAGCATCGATTTCCGGAGCATTGCACTGTGGGTAGCTAACCAATAATAACAATAACAATAACTTTGATTTATGGCCACACTGACCCTAAATTGAATGTTAATATCGATTTTAGCGTTACTCCTCTCGTTTGGGGAAGAGTACAGAAATTGATTTAAAGAGCCCTTTAAATCGATATAAAGTGCATTGTAGTGTGGACGGGTACAGCATTAAATTGATTTAACTCTGTTAAAATCGATTTAACTGTGTAGTGTGGACCAGGCCTCAGGGGTATGAAAAAAAACACCTTAAGCCCCTCCCCCCATGTAGACAGCGCTATGTCAGCTCTCTCCTGTCAGCTTAGAGCGTCTTCATCAGAAGTGCCAGAGTGGTGCAGTTGCACTGATGCAGGTTTGTAGTGTAAACTTGCCCCCAGTGTCACAGCTAAATACAAGATGAACAGATTGTTTAGCATAAGTAGTTAACACATATTCTAAGGGACCATTCAAGGTATAGTAGCCTGTTAACATGCCTGCAGTCATAGGACAAAATGGAGGGGGATTAGTGGGTTACAGATTGTTGGATTTATGGCTTATTGCAGTGTCTTTATTAAGACCATGATTTTAGTGTCTAGCAAAGTCATGAATTTAAGCTCCCAAGCTCATCTTTTGACACAGATATAAGAACACCGCATATCCTAAATTAAGGCATTCAGGTAGGAGTCACTGCCAACAGGGTTGGATCTGAACCGGCAACCTAGAAGTGAAAGGCCCTGATGAATCTTCTTGAGCTAACCTGTCCCCCAAAATATCTCTTAAAAAAAGTACAGCTCAAAAGTGATTTTCATGATTGTGAATTTTTATGGCTGTGTAAGGATATGTGGGATGCCATGGAAAGCGAGAGTTACTACAGTAATTAACAATGATTGTTGCAATGCATGGTAATAACCACAGCATCATCATAGATGAAGGGTTCAGGATGGCAGTAATTGATACACACCTCTTCTAAAACAACCTTTTATATGTGTTCATTTTTCCATATGTAGTTAACGTTTTCCTTTTCTGCTGAGTCATTCATTTCCCCACACATTTTCATGCATGTGGCTGAGAAGTGTTGTCTTACACATAGGAGAGGGAAAGAAAGATACAATCAAGGTATAAGTCTCATCTTTTAGAAGGTAAAAATAGTTTCTGGTGGTTAAGTCACTTGCAGAAGAAGGAGGGAATCATGGAAATGAGCAGTGATTTTATTATTTTTTCTTATGAATAGGAGCCTTTATTCATTGAAAGAAATGCTAACACCAGAGTACAGATAAAACTTCATATATAATTAAATAATATATTTTACTGTTGGAAAAATGTAATGTAACCTGGAATCCTTTATTCAAACTGATTTTTTTTTCATATTGTCACATTACAAAAAGTCTTGACATGCCTTGTGTGTGACTGAAAATATAAAACACTATGGGAAAGACAACTAATAAAAAGGACTGCATTTTCCTTGCCCTCAAAGCCGTCACAGAAAGAAATTACAAAAAAAGAAAAAAGCATAATTGGATGGGGCAGGGGAAGGAAAAGAAAATAGCAGAGATTCTGATAGGTCATTTTTTTTCATATATGAGCATTTAGTCTACAGTAATCTACCAGGACTGTCAAATTTGATTGAAAGATAATGCAAGATTTTTTTCTTGCCACAATTTATAGCATGTATCCATTAGGAATAATTATGGTTGCATGATTTTGCTAGCTGTTATCTCTACAAGTGTTACTAATGGTTTTATCAATTACTCCCTGTCCAATAACTGCATGGTTGTAACCTAATTTAAAGACACTTTATCACCGGGCTGATCTGTGTAGTAGTAAATGACAGCATTTGAGACACTAGCCAAACGACTCACTTCAGTGACTTAGTTAGTCTCTAATAATTAACAATTAGTAGGTACCTTGGAAAAGCTCGTGAGACTAAAGCTCCCATGTTTCTCTCTGTTATCTAAATACCAAAAGTTACAGAGACTTTGTCTTTTGTATTTAGAAAATCTACTTCCTCTGTGGATTTTGGGACATTTAGGTAATAAAGGTTAACATTAGTGGAATAAAACAGAAATGCACTCTGGGATGCAGAGGTGTAATACTACACATACTAAGAACCTAGAAAGGAAAAGGTTTGCTGCTAGTGTTAGTGCCACAGTTCAAAAGCAAAACCAATGTGCTAAAAGGGGAGTAGTGCTGGCAAAATTGGGCTATTTTCTTGAACTTTAGAGCTAAAATGCTGGATGCGCAAAAAGAAGCACTTCATTACAGATCATTACTGAGGTTTTATGTACATCTCTCTCAGAAAGCTGTAGCTTGCTCAGAACAGACTGGAGGGAAGTCTGAAATCTATTTTAAATGAATGTAAAAGATTATATTTCTCAGAGGATGTTATCTCTGAGGATTTTAAAGATTTTTTTCCATTAAAAAATCTCTCCTCCAAAAGAAGACTTTGAACTTTAGATTTAAGGTAAGATCCAGCATTCTGCATGTGGCTATATCGTTATAGGCACAGAGACGTTTAAAATAATAGTGAGTGAACAGGGGTTGAGGTTTTTGCAGTGCACAGCCCTTCTGCACAGTCCATTAGTATATTTGAATTTAGCCTGATGGGGCAAAATTGCCTGGAATAATTCATCATTTGGGTTACTGTGTCAGATGTTAGTACGTCAACCCTTACAAATTAACCAGGATCCAGAAGTAACAATCTTTTCTTAGTAGCCTTGAGGGTTGTGTGTTTATAAAATGCTGCACTTTACCTACTCAACAGTATGATGACATTTTCAGACTTACATGCAAAACTGATATCTGCTGAGAAGCTTTCACAGTGTTCTTAGGAACATAGTAACTGTCATCCCACATTAGATCAGTGATCCATTTAACCTAGTTCTCTATCTCTGACAGTAGCCAATCCCCACTACTTCAGTGGAAGGTGCAAGAAACCCTGTAGTGGACAACTGTAGAAAAACCTGCCCATATAGGAAGTTATTTCCTAAACCCCTTTAATTAGTGGTTGGTTTATGCCTGAGGAGCTAAAACTATATATCACTTGTAGTGCAAGGGTGAATGTTGTCATTATCCATATAATATTTGTTTTATTTGTATTAACCTCTTGGTCTCAAAGATATCTGGTTGCAATAAGTTCCCTGGGTTATTTTTCTTTCCACAAGGTAAAAGTGTTTTAATCAGATTTAAGTTAAATGAAATTTCACCACATGTCCCCTTGTTTTTCATATTCTCAGAATGGGTAAATGAGAGTTCCTGATTTACTTTCTCTATACCATTCACTATTTTATACACTTCTATTATTTCCCTTCTTATTCATCTCCTTTCTATATTAAACAATCCCTGTCTTTTTACTCCCCGCTCATGTGGAAACTTCATTTTAATCATTTTCTTTGCCTGTTTCTGAACCTCCTCTATTTTTTCTGTACCCTTCTTTAGATGGACTAAACACAGTATTCCAGGTGAGGACATGCCATTCATGTATGTAATGTCATAATAATATTTTTGGGTATTATTTCCTACTCTGCAAGTTCTGCCATAATATAAATATTAAAGGATAACGCTGAATTTGACAAAATGTGTATCTCTCGTTTTTACTTATGAGGTTCTGAAATAGTAACAGCATAACATTTGCCCACCCAATGAGTTGCTAAGACAACTCCATGTCTGGAATAATAAAGATAGACCAGTTCTTCAAAATGTAGTTTTAACCCCACCCGCCATTCCTGGTTCATCTGCATATTCCTTTGAAAACCACTCATTGAGTATCTGTAGCCCAAATGATGTCATCAGGCACAGCATGCAGCCACTAGAAGTGGGACAATTATAATTTTTGTAGCTGATTAATCATCATGAAAAAGTAACAGTCAATTGACTCAATCATACATCCATGGTGATTAATCACACTACACTTGTGTTTTTTACAAGTATATTACTGACAGTGTAGATGTTGGTTGATTTTTCTCCTTTAGCCTTTTACTTGGTCACAGATGTTAAGTAATCACCTTGTCTTGATACTTGACTTACCCTAATCTTTGCTGCTATAGGCCCTTAAAAGCAAATCTGTCTTTATTACAAGGAAAATGTTAAGCTATTATCACATGTTTTTTTACAGGTTAATCAATATCTGAAATAGCCATAATTATGATCTGTAATCACAGATGCTTTAATAATCACACTGTTTCCCTATTTGTTCCCTGTCAAATGCTGATGGCATGATTACTACTAAAATATTAACAGAGATGGATAGTTTGTTATTTTTAGTATTATACCATTTAGATTATATTTAAAGTTAGATAATTTAATCTAAATTCACAAAAAGACTCACCTGACTGTAGTTAATTTATAGCATACAGACACAACTAAGAACAAATGGAAGGTTCCTTAGTTATTCACATGAACTTATAGGTTGTAGTCTTTAACCTCCATTAGAATATTGATAAGAATTAATGACCTTTAACAGCAGTTGAAAATGTCTTAATCAATTGCTAAAATACTAGTAGAGGAGAATACAGTTTTAGTTAGACCATGTAGGGACAGATTCTCCGCTGGCGCAAGTAATCATAGGTCTATTGACTTCAATGGAACTATGACAATATGTACCAGCTGAAGGTCTGTCCTGTAATAAGTAGATTATGATGCTTCCTACCTTATACAGAAATGTTTTATAAAAATATTTTTGTAGGAGTGCAATAGCTTTATACATTATTCTAAAATATTGGTATTAATAGACTCTGATACATTGATCACTCTGATAGCCCCAATATCGCAAATGGAAGGACTCTATCCTGAAGGGCAAATAAGGTGCTTGCCTCAACTATCATGTTTCACTCTTCAAAAACACCGACTGCACTCTGTTTTATTTAGCAGAATCATAGTGCCACCCTCTTTCCCCACCTCTAGATCACTGCTAAGATCAATGCACACGCTGGAAATTGCTTTCATGAAAAGATTATATAGCTGCATTGAACTCCATACTTGAGTACAGTCTTGATACTGTTAATAAAGAGCCTAAGGTTGGGCATAATTGTTAATACACTAATTCTAGAAATCCACTCAAATGTCACTTATAATCAGGATTTTCAGCTGTGCTAGGACCCCTGGGGAAACCTTTGAAGCTGTGAATGGTGTACATGATGACAGGGATGAACATAAGAAGGTAGAAGGCCACCGATGCTGTTTGGCTTAGTTGTTTAAAACTATCACGTACATAGATGCTTAAAAATTCTGGCAGCTAGGAAAGCAAAATGTGGGACAGAGAAAGGAGCAGGGAGCAGAAGAGGGAGCTTATGCTAACCCTAGTCCTTACAAAGTGATTGGGGTAAAGGGGAAAAAGTGCATTGGTTGTAATTTATGGTGGAAGAATCAAGGCAGAGAAGCATTTCATTTGAGAAGATACCCATGACATGAAACTACTTAAAACAATTAATCAAAAAAGACTAATTATTCAATTAGGAGAAAATAAATGAATCTTCTTATATGGGATATGCAAAAAGAGGGATGATTACAAAATCTTTTAAAGGGAAATAAGCATAACAAAGCATTTAAATATAATATTTTTAAAAAACTGAATAATAAGTCAATGATTATATTTTAATTGAGTTTTGCTGTATTATAGCTGAGGACACTTATTATCTTGTTTCCATTGTTTTTCTCATTTCAATATTCATAACATCTTGAATTTTATCTTTGTATACTTTCTGCCAGTGTTTTTCGCACTTTATTTATGATTACCACTTGGGCTAGTGTGACGTGAATACATATCTCTCAATAATGAACTATGGGAGTGTTTGGATTTTTCAGTATCATCAGGCCCGCTATGTTAAAAAAAGCTCTTCATGAATCGTTTACAGCTACAAGTAGTATGACATTGGTAATAGCTCTACAGATAAGGGCAAATTAGTGGGAAATGCTTTTTCACAGTTTCTGAAAAGGAAAAAGTGTCAAGGGCCAAGCATGGTGGTGGTAAATGGATTATTTTTCACCAAAGCTAAATGTTCTCAGTTGTGCATTGGTAGAATCACTATTATTTGTTTGTATTATCGTAGTGCCCAGGAGCCCTAGTCATAGATCAAGACCCCAGGAGTGTGCTAGGCACTGTACAAACACAGAACAAAAAGAGGGTCCCTGTCCCAAGGATCTTACAATGTAAGGACAAGATGAGAGACAACAGATAAATGAATTGGGGAGTACAAGGAAAGAATGAGACAATATTGATCAGCATGATAAACAGTGGTCTTTCCACAGCAGCAGCCTAACCATTGCCCATTTTTTTCATAGGCATTGTGAATGAGAGATGATAGGTAGGATGGGGATAGTCTGTGAAGGAACCTAGAAGTGAAGACAATTAACATACGTTTGATGTGATGGTGAAAAGGAAGCCAGTGGAGAGATGCCAAGAGAGAGATGGACATGGTCAAAGCTACTGGCAAGGAAAATGACCTTTGCAGTAGCAAGGACTGGCCTTGATTAATTCAACTTAGAGAGAAGGATATTACACTACTCCAGACATAAAATGATTAGAGCTTGGACCAGGGCCGGCTCTACAGTTTTCGCTGCCCCAAGCAGTGCACCGAATTGTCACCCTGGGCGGCGGGGGCAGTTCGTGTGCCCTTAGGGCGGCAGGTGCATTTCCACGGCAGCGGCAATTTGGCGGCAGCTTCTATGTTTAGCGGAAGCCGCCGCAGACAGCTTTGCTCTCAGCTTTTGCCTTGGTCCCCAAAAAACCTCTGTGTGACCCTGGTCAAGTGAATGACCTAAAGGAGACTATTGTTGGTAGGATCCCAGCTTAATTTGTTGCAGAAATTGGAAGGCATGTAGTAAGTGAGGCAGGAAAAGAAAGGAGTGGTGTGATGATTAAGGCTGCCTTGGAGAATTGGATATTATCCTTGCCTGTGCCACAGAGTTCCAGTGTGATATTGGGCAAGTCACTTAAACTAAACTTTTCACAGCTGATCCCTGAGTGCATGTTTATCATTTTTACGTCCTGGCTTGAAACCCTGAGGTATAATTTTTAGAAGTGCTGAGCACTCACAACTGCAATTGAAGTCAATGGAAGCTATGCTTTGGACACATGAAGTGCTATATAATGCTAATTAGTCTGAAAAATCAGGTCCCAGATGTCTCCCATGGGGTACACAAAATTAGTGGATACTTTTTACTTTAATTTATCTGTGCCTCAGTTTCCCATCTGTAAAATGGAAATGATAATACGACTTCTTCTCACAGAGGTGTTGAGAAAATAAGTTCATTAATGTTTGTGAAGCTCTCAGATACTATAGTGATGAGTGTCATAGAAAAGTCCATAACAAAATGAATTATTCTCTCTTCAGAGCAGGCTTTGAACAGTGTGCAGTAAATAAGGTTTAGGGCCACAAATTGAACAATGAGGAGAAAACAAAATGTTGAATAACAGCTTATTAACTGATCACCATCCATCCTGTGCACTGAATCAGGCAGGGATCCTGTGGACAAAATAATGTGATCATGTAATGAAAGACTTCATCATAATGTATAGGCACAAATGTTTCACAGACAATCTTTAATTCTGGCATTTCCTGACTGCTTGAGTTTGCAACCAAATAATGTTCTTTCAACATTGTGTGTGTGTCTGTGTGTCATATAGGTGCTGCTCAGTGAATAAGCCCTCTGACCCATGTTAACCAAATTCTGCACTGCAGTCAACTGACAGCTTTTGTTCAGGATCTATTCAAAGAACTTTTCTATATGTAATTTGTCCTTCAAACAACCAAACAGACTGACAATGGTGTCCCTAGCCTCCGTTTGTCAGAGAATGGGGATGGATGGCAGGAGAGAGGTCACTTGATCATTGCCTGTTAGGTTCACTCCCTCTGGGGCACCTGGCACTGGTCACTGTCGGTAGACAGGATACTGGGCTAGAAGGACCTTTGGTCTGACCCAGTACGGCTGTTCTTATGTTTATGTTATGTTCTTATGTTGTAGCCAAACACAGATGTTCCTTTTGGGGATGTTAAATGATTAAAAATAATTGCAATTAATTGTGAGATTAAAAAAAGTCATCATCATCAGTTTTAATCACACTGTAAAATCTACAAGTTGAAGCATGAAGAGGCATATGATTGTTTAACATGTCTGACACATAAATACCTTGCAACACTGGCTACAGTAGTGCCATGTGAACACCTGCTCTCACTTTCAAGTGACATTGTAAATAAGAAGAGGACAGCATTATCTCCTGTAAATGTAAACAAACTTGTTTGTCAGAGCGATTGGCTGAACAAGAAGTTGGACTGAGTGGATTTGTAGGCTCTAAAGTTTTACATTGTTTTGTTTTTGAGTACAGTTATGTGAAAAAAAATCTATATTTGTAAGTTGCACTTTCACGATAGAGATTGCACTACAGTACTTTCATTAAGTAAATTGAAAAATACTATTTCTTTTGTTTATAGTTTTACATTGCAAATAGTTTCTTTTTATAATAATTTTAACTGGATTAGATTTGATCTTATGCAGTTTTCCAAGTATCTCTATTGGGATTGTTTTTACGTCCATTAGAGTTTATGTATATGCCAAACTTATTTTAATGCTAACTAAAAAACCTTTAGAAGTAGTTACATTTCTATGAGTTATATTCTTAAATAAGATTACTGGGATAGACATTCATTCAAGGCTGGGAATTATTTGGTGACCAATGGTGAGGAAGTTTTGCAGCAATTTTTAGTCCTCGCCCCTTACATCAGGTTGTGGCCCTTAGTAAGAACTCCTCTTCTGGAGACATGGCACTCTTTTTTGCATTAATAGGAACATCTGCCACTCTGACTACTGCTCCTGTTTTAGGACTGGTCAAAAGAAACCACATCATTTTTTAGAAAATATTTTGCTGATTTTTTTTTTTACCAGAAACGTTGATGAAATTTTTCAAAAATCAAAAAATTCAGTCTACTCTATCACTGGTCAAAAACCAAAATTGAAGTTTTTTTTATTGAAAATCTCCAAGGTTTTTTTTTCTTGTGTCAAAGTTTAATTTTTCAACAACAACAAAAAAAAAGCTGCTAAATTGAAATTCAGAAAATGTTGACCAGCTCTGTCCTGTACCTCTCCACTATGTATAGAATTGCTCTGCTGCTTCAGCTGAATAAAAAGCTGTGGTTATTGGGATCTTTCTTATAAAAACATGGAGATATACCTATCTCAGAACTGGAAGGGACCCTGAAAGGTCATTGAGTTGAGTTCAGCCCCCTGCCTTCACTAGCAGGACCAAGTACTGATTTTGCCCCAAATCCCTAAGTGGTCCTCTCAAGGACTGAACTCAACAACCCTGGGTTTAGCAGGCCAATGCTCAAACACTGAGCTCTCTCTCCCCCTTCTTGTGATACTGTGTACCAAATAAGAAATGGTAAGCTAAATGTGAAGCTTAATTACATTGTAAAATAAATTGTCTCAGCCTGTGCAAAGGGAAGTCTAAATTTATGATATTCTTATTCACAAGTCAGGCTTTAGCCTCAACATCTACATTACGCCTATAATGGCACAGGTACAACATAATAGAAGCTCAGAGAGTAGTTACACTTAGGACATAGTGATATACTATAACTTAATGAATAAAATACAATATAATGCCAAGTAAAGGAAAATGAAAACAGTTCCTCAGCTGTATAAATTAGTGTATTCAAAAAGGCAATAACTTTGAGTAGTGGAGGTCACTGATCTCATAGCCTGGGCTGCCTATTTTGCCCTTATAAAATTATAAATAGAGATCTTGTAGACTCTTATACACCATTCATAGATTTCAAGATCAGATGGGACCGTTGTTATCATCTAGTGTGACCTCTTGCATAACACAAGCCATGGAACTTTCCCAAAATAATTCCCACAGTATATCTTTTAGAAAAATAACCAATCTTGATTTAAAAATGGTCAAAGATGGAGAATCCACCATGATCCCTTGGTAAATTATTTCAGTGATTAATTACTCTGTTAAAAATTTACACCTTATTTCCCTTATGAAATTGTCTAGCTTCCACTTCCAGCCATTGCACCATGTTACACCTTCCTCTACTACATTGAAGAGCACATTATTAAATATTTGTTCCCCATGTAGACTCTTATAGACTGTACTCAAGTCACCCCTTAGCCGCCTTTTTGTTCAGCTAAATAGATTGAACTCCTTGAATCTAACACTGTAAGGAATGTTTTCTAATCATTTAATCATACTCTTGGCTCTTCTCTGAACATTCTCCAAATTATCACATCCTTTCTGAACTGTAGGCAGCAAAAGTAGACTGTGGGCATACCAGTGCCAAATACAGAGGTATACCAAACTTTCTACACCTACTCAAGGTTCCCGTTTATGCATCCCAGGATCACATTAGCATTTTTCGCCACAGTGTCACACTGATTATACCACATGACCCCCAAAATCTTTTTTCAAAGTCACTGCTTCTCAGGATAGAATCCCCCATCCCTTCATTTTTTGTTCCTATATGTGTACATTTACATTTAGGCATATTAAAATAAATATTGTTTGCTTCTGCCCAGTTTACCAACTGATCTAGATCTCTCTGAATCTGTGACCTGTTGTCTTCATTATTTACCACTCCCCCAATGTAAGTGAATTTTTTTATCAGTGATGGTTTTGTGTTTTCTTCCAGGTATTTGATAAAAATGTTATAATATAGGGCCAAGAGCCAAGTCCCATAGGATCCCCTGGGAAACACATCAACTCAGTGATTTTTCTCCATTTACATTTGCATTTTGAGACCTATCAGTTAGCCAGTTTTTAATCTCTTTAATGTGCGCCATGTTCATTTTATATCATTCTAGTTTTTAATCAAATGTCAGGTAATACCAAGTCAAACCCTTTACAGAGGTCTAAATATATTACATCAACACTATTACCTTTATCAACCAAACTTGTAATCTCATCAAAAAAAAACCTATCAAGTTCATTTGATAGGATCTTTTTTTCCATAAACCGATGTTGATTTGCAATAATTAGATTACCCTCCTTTAATTTTTTTTATTAATTAAGTCCTGTATTAACTGTCTCACTATCTTGTTTGGGATTGATGTCAGGTTGACATGCCTATAATTACCCGATTTAGCCAATTACCCTTTTTAAAAACTGGCTCAGCATTAGTTTTCTTCCAGTCTTCTGCAACTTACCCACTGCTCCAAGATTTACTTGAAATCAGCTTTAAAAATCCTGCAAGCTCCTCAGCCAGCTATTTTAAAACTCTTAGACACAAGTTATTTGGACCTGCTGATTTAAAAATGTCTAATTTTTATAACTTCTTTTAAACCTCCTCCTGAGATACTAGCAGAATGGAAAGAGTGTTATCACCGTATCATGAGACTATATCATCTGTTTTTTCCCCAAATGTACAACAGAATATTTATTGAACACATCTGCCTTTTCTGCATTATTATTGATAATGCTATCATTTCCGCCTACTAATGGACCAATACCATTGTCAGGATTCCTTTTCTTCCTAGTTTATTTTAAAAATTCCTTCTTATTGTCCTTAATTCTCTTTGTAGCCCTTTGATTCACTTAACAAATTTCTACAATTCCTAAATTCTGATATATTCATCATTATCAACTTCCCCTTTCTTCCATTTGTTACATATTATTTTTTTAAATTTTTATAACAGCCTTCACTTCTCCTCTAAAGCATGACCTTTAACCAGCATGGCCTCCTTCCTCAGTTGTGGGATTCTGGCGTTTGGGGCCTCTAATAAGATGTTCTGAAATGATTCACAATTATCACATTTTTCTGATTAAATTCTTCCTCCCAGCTGATTTTGCTCATAATTGTTTTCAGCTTTATGAAATTGTCTTTATTAAAGCACCAAGTATATATGTTACTGGTCTAGACTTTATTTTGCCTGCGCATTATAAGTGTGATCAAATCCTGATCACCTGTACCTAAGTTATCATTAATTTTCCCCAGGTGTATTAATAACACTGATTCCCCAGATGAGTTACTTTTTTTATTGGAAAAATAAAGCAGACACAGAATCTGATTCTCATTTGCACTAAGGCCACTTTACACTGCTGTGGTAGTGCAAAATGGCCTTAAGTGTGCAAAAATTTAATTTACATCTACTTTATGGCCACTTTACACTGCCGGAGTGGTCTTCTGTGTAAATGAGAATCAAGCCTACAATGCTTTGTGACTACCTTTCAGAGAACAATTAAACTACCTCTTCTATCTCCAAGGACAAAGTTTCATAATGGCTCTTGCTGACCTTCCTGAGCACAAGATGTAAGCTCAGCTGACAAGGGAAACACAACCAATACCATTTTGCTAATCCCAGCCAACTCAAAATGCATCACAAAAAGTTGCCCAAAATTCCCACAGGCATCCAGATAGTAGCAAAGAGTCTGTGTTCAACTCTAATTTTATTTGCTTGTACAGAAAATTCCATGCAAAATGCTTCCTTTTCTCAAAAGGGGAAAATATGTTGAATATTTTCACTTATGCTATGAATAATTCACATGCAGCTCTACTAGGGATGTTCAGCCAGGTAGATCAGAGCATTGGACATACCTTATGAAAGAGTCTTTGGCATATGCAGTGGACTATTTGGCAGCTTTTTATCATGTTGAAAGGAATAATTATTTATTGTTATTCAAACAAAGCAATTAAGGATGCTTTATAATGATATCATCCAATAATTTTCCATTTCATGTTAGTCCCAGGGCCGTCCTTAGGCATAGGTAGAATAGGCGACGGCGTAGGGCCTCACTCTGCCTGGGGGCACCACTCTACAGGGAGCCCAGACAGTGTAGAAGCAGGGCTGCTGGGTGCTAGAGAGAGCCCAATGCAGCACAGTCTGAGGAATGGGATTGGCTGCTGGGGTCTCTGGGAAGGGGAGGGGGTGGGGGTTGGGGAAGGAGCTCACCTGTGAGTGTGACTCTTTCCCCCCGGCTGAGGTCAGGTGAGGCAGGCTCTGTGGCTCTGGAACCAGTATCCTTTGTTGTCTCCCATACCATCCATTCTTCTCCCCCCCTGCCCCATGGAGCACCCCCTCCTTTCTCCCTCCTCCCCAGGAGCACCCCTCTCTCTCTCCTCCCTCCCCTCCGTCAGGGCTGGGTTGGGTGAGTGTGACGAACTGGGAATGTTCCTAATATTTTCTCTGAATACTGTGTTGGTGCCTCAGGGTACCCTAGGCAGTTCTTAAGTATCTGGCAGAGCAAAGGGCCAGTGCACCTAAATGCCTGACACTCTGTCTCCTAGCAACTGATGGCCTGGGCCCCTCCCTCTGCAAAGATGCCAGCTGAAGGTGTTGGAGACAAAGAGGTCAGGTGACCTCCTGGCCCGGGAAAGGAGCTGAGCAGAGAGGAGGGGCTGGGAGGGGTTGTTAGGCTGGAGCTGGCTGAGGGGAGACCTGGGGGTCTGGCTCACTGCCCCCAGAATGGACCCAGCCGAGGGGTCCAGTTCTCTGTACCTACAAGCTCTGTTTTAGACCCTGTTCCTGTCATCAAATAAACCTCTGTTTTACTGGCTGGCTAAGAGTCATGTCTGACTGTGAAGTGGGGGTGCAGGACCCGGTGGCTTCCCCAGGACCCCACTGAGGCGGGCTCACTGTGGGAAGCGCACGGAGGGGCAGAGGATGCTGAATGCTCCAAGGAGAGACCCAGGAGGTGAAGCCATATGAGCTGCTTGCCCTGAACAAGTCTGCTCCAAGGGAGAGGAGGCTCCCCAAAGTCCTGACTGGCTTGGTGGGGAACAGTTCCAGAGCATCGCCCGGGGACTCCATGACAGTGAGGTGCTGCGGGGGAGGGGAGGCTACCTGCTGAGGAATGAAAGTGAAAATAACTCACTTCCTGGGCAGCGAGCCAGGATTGGAATGTCCCACAGGGCTGGGTTGGGGTTAGCCATATGTGTGAAAAATCAGGACAAGGGGTTGGGGTAGATATCCCTATTTTATAGGGCCATTCCTGATATTTGGGGTCTTTTTCTTATATAGGCTCCTTTTACCCCCCCACCCCCCACTGCTTGTCCTGATTTTTCATACTTGCTGTCTGGTCACTCTAAGTGGGGGTAGTTGGTGCCTATATAAGACAAAGCCCCAAATATCAGGACTGGCCCTATAAAGTCAGGACATCTGGATCTGGCCACCCGAGCTGGGGAGCGCCTCTCCCCCGGGCTGGCAGCTGCCAGCGATTCGTCTTATCCGGGGGGAGCTGCACAGGGCAACATGAGCTGCTGTGGCTCCATGGGTGACCTGTCTGAGATCAGATGCTGTGCTAACTTCACCATGGTCTGTAAGGCTGGTGGTGGTGCCCACTGGCTTGTGATTGCACCTGAGGGTTTGCTGCTGCTGTTGCAACTCTGCACCCCAAGAGGTGGATTTTGGGGTCTATTGCAGCTGTTGGACCAGCAGGCTGGGGGGTGAGCCAAGCATGAAAGCAGTACTGTGTTGCCATTTAGATTGTCATTTAACAACTTTGTTTGCCAAAAATTCTTGCTAACAATCCTGAATCCAATTTCAATTTAAAAAAAAAATCAATATCTTAGCCAAAACCAGAAAATTAAGTTGTTGACAATTATTAGTGACAGGTTTGGTTTGAGGCAGGGGGTGGGCCAGTTTTCATCAGAGAAACAAAAAATGTTGACTGACTTTCCTATAGCCTGTTACTCCTGATAAGAACCCTCCAACAACTGTAATATGCTCATCTCCTTACTAGTGTATAAAGCAGGGGTCGGCAACCTACGGCACACGTGTCAAAGGTGGCAGGTGAGCTGATTTTTGATGGTATGCAGCAGCAGGCTGAGCGGCTCAGCCCATCACTGCTCTGGGGTTCCAGCTGCTGCCCTATTGCCAGCTGGGATACCAGCCATCGGCCCCACTCAGCACCTGCTGCTGGCTTGGGGACCCCCAAGGAACCCCAGGCTGGCAGTGGGCTGAGCAGGCCAGCTGAACCACTCAACCTGCTGTCAGCCTGGAGTTCCATTCACTCAGCTGGCAGCGGGCTGAGTGGGCTGGTGGCAGGCTGAGCAGGGCCGGTGGGGAGTTGAGTGGCTCAGTCTGCTGCCAGTCTGGGGTGCCAGCAGCACTCAGCCTACTGCTACTCTGGGATTCCGGCTGCCGGCCCCTTGCCAGTCAGGAGCTCAGCCGCCAGCCCCACTCTGCCTCTTGCCAGCCTGGGTGAGCAGAATCCCAGGCTGGTAGCGGGCTGAGGGGGGGTTGGCGGCCAGGATCCTGGCTGGCAGGAGTTGGTGGTCAGAACCCCAGACCAGCAGCAGGCTGAGCAGGGCCTGGGATCCTTGTTTAGGGTTTCAGCCACCAGCCCGCTGCTGGTTTGGGGTTTCATTTACTCAGCTGGGAGTGGCCTGAGCAGGACCGGTGGCCAAGACCTCAGATAATAACAATAGTTTATTTATATAATATAGACATAGAGAGAAACCTTCTACAAACATTAAAATGTATTACTGGCACGAGAAACCTTAAATTACAGTGAACTTGGCACACCAATTCTGAAAGGTTGCCGCCCCCTGGTATAGAGTGACCATATGTTGTACTAAGATTCTCCTGCTTTTTTTTTTCCCTGTGAATCAGTATAACTTTTGCCAGCCCAGAATTTGGGCAGCCAATGTTTTACGTTTTCACAATGTTTTCTCCAACTTTCATAAAGTAAATACATAGTTAATATGAGTTAAAAAGGCCAGGGACACTTCTTTGTGAAGAATCTGTACAGCAGATCATGCCCATAGACGATCCAGAAAACAAATTTGAGGTTGAATTTTTTAATGTTGTGATGGATAAAGCAGTATCTGCTGTTGATGAAAGGTTTAATACCTTGCAAGTACACCATGAACAGTTTGGATTTTTGTATGACATAACTAAATTTAACGAAATAGGAAAACAAGAGCAACTAATGACAAAGTGCAAGAACCTAGAGAGCCTCCTTAAGCACGGTGATAGTTTTGATTTAAATGGACTTGAAATGTACGAAGAATTGAGTACACTGTCATCAATGTTGCCACATGCAAAATCGGTGATGGACATTGTACAGTTTATTCATACCCGCAAACTTGTTGACATATATCCTAATGTGTACATTGCCACTCGTATTCTACTGACAATTCCTGTAACAGTAGCATCAGGAGAACGGAGTTTCTCAAAACTGAAGCTCATTAAAAACTATCTCCGCTCTACCATGAGTCAGGAACGCTTAACTGGTCTTGCTATTCTTGCAATCGAACAAGACACAACTTTGTCTTTGTCATACGATGACATTATTACTGATTTTGCAGCCAAAAAAGCCAGAAAGATTGCTTTTAATTAAAAACAAATCTTTGTTTCAATACCTCTTCATATAAATTTCCAATAAATTTTTGATAAAAAAATATATTATTTGCATCATTCTGTCATATCAGAATTTTTTCTATAGTGCTGCTTCTTTAGTGCTAGTCCATCAGCATTACAGTGTGCTTAATTAAGTTAAACTGGTTTTAATAACGTGAATGTGGCAAGTTTTCCAATACTGTAAGCTTATGTTTGTGTTGCTAAGAGCAGATCAGGCACAGGGGCACCAGTTTAATAATCTCACCTAGGGAACCATAAATCCTAAGGCCGGCCTTGGTTAGTCCCATTCCTTTTCAGCATGTGCAAAATGAGAACTGTTCAGTTCTTTTTATAAAGGTTCTTTTGATGTCTGTAAAACTAGGCTCAGGACTAGCAAAGACTTGCTCACATATTTAAGCACTTGAGTATCCTGCCATTGATGGGACCACTCACATGCTTAAAGTTAAGTACAGGTGTCTTTGCAGGATTGGGAGCTTACTTATTTGATGACACTCTATGGCCCACATCACTTGTGTTTTCTGAGAGGCAGATTAAAATGTCCTATTTAACCAAAAGTTCCATTCAACAACAAGTACTGAAGTTTGGGACTGAATTACAGGAAGTTATACCAGTTGACCATAAGGGACCTTTCTGGCCTTTAAACCTAAATAGAAGAGACTCTCATGGAAGCCAGATCTGAAGTCAGTTTTGTAATTTGTATTTGTTACACTGTTTTTATTTTTTAGATCTCATTGAATTATATATCTGAATATATGAATTAAGTTCTTATCCTAAAAGTACTGGTAAATATCCTAGTAGGTTTAAATACTCACTTCATTTTACTTTTTGGTTCCTAATACTTAAAACAACAAAATGCAGAAATTTACCAGAATTTTCTCAATATGGAATACAAAGTTGACGTTAATATCCTTATTTTATTTTTATTATATTTTTGCTGTGCTTGCTGGAAGACCAGGAAAAAAATCTGCCTGTCATTCTGTTTAATTTCTTATGTTTAGGGATCTACAGCATTCTGTGTAAAACTAATCAATAAAAAGGATTTATGAGGTCTTGAAACAGAGCAATCTAAAGGAAGAAATTATAGTTGTTTTAGTCATTAAAGATTTCCACCACTGAATTTAGTATAAGGGAAACCTATCTTTTTCTCTTCTTTTTTTTATTTTATTTTATTTTATTTTATTTTACTCTAAAGCTGAAACAGGCCATTTATCAAGCACACAGACTGGAGAGACAATTGTGTTTAGAACTTCTGTAACATGTCTTTATTTGTTGATCGCCATTCATTGTTAGCTGTAGTGAAGCAAACCAAAACGTCCAGGGGTGAAATCCTGGCTCCACTGAAGTCAATGGGAGATTTTCCATTAGCTTCAATGGGGCTAAGATTTCACCCAACATGGGAAGCACTACCTAAAAAAGTAGAAAATTCTTCATGTCAGAATAAGTATCATGACCCGGTATCCATCCTGAACTCAACAGTTATGACTTTGCAGAATAGATCCTGGGTTCAAAAATCTTTCTGAATGGGCAACAAGAGACTAAGTCTGATACCAGTATAATTCTTAGAGTCTAGTTATTACTCTTCTCCATTTATTGTCTATGTAATATTTTCACCTTTACTTTCATTCTCTTATATTTTTGTACATTGTAAATAGAAGCTTAGTGACTGAGTTTTCAGAAAGCGTCTGTACCTTAAAGTGCTCAGACTCCTACATCTTATATTGAAACTTTCACTTAGGGTACCTTTATTTGCAGGAACCCCTGAAGAAATTCCAAGAATTTTTTGTGTCTTTTAGATGACAGATGAACAATTACTATGTTTTAAAAAAGCAAATAAAATGACATATGGAACACAAGCTTGCTATCTATATTAAAAGTATACTGTGCATCTCTCTTACCTTAGGGTATAATAGCATAAAGCATCTTTATAAGAAAACACTCAGCTTACACAATACACAAAATCCATGTACTTTATTAATCAAGTCTTAGATCACGCTATAGAGATATGTGAATCTTATTGCAGTCATTTAAAATTAACAAAAGGAATTCATTTAATGCACAGCTATAATCTAAAATGAACTCAGAAAACCAGTCCATCCATGCAAGTTGATGAAATTTGCCTAACACAATTGATTGGAACAATTTCCCCCTCTTTGATTTGATGAGTTATTTATTTTGTTGTCATGGGTAATATGCAGACATAACTATGTTATTTTATAGCTGCCATTGTTTCCCTTGTAGTTACCAAGTCCCTCTCACAAAATACTGTGGTGTACTTCACAGAAAATTAGTAATTGAGTCAGTCACCACTGAACCGTTCATGATTTAAAATAAAAATTTCCTAAGGTCCTGATTAGCAAACAGCTCCCTTCTCCTTCATTCCCTTCAGGGAGGACAAAGGCAACATCAGCATAACTGTAACTACCATTATGGGATCCCTGAATGGCAAACACTCAATGATGAAAGGCTCTAAGGCTGATGTCACTTGGCTGTAAAGCACCTCGAATCCTGGCTTATATGATATTAAAGGTGCAAATCATATCAATGGGTTTCTTTTCAAAGCTATAGGGAAGACTCTATAGTTTGATGTTGACAAGTGATTGTTAACTTCAGATCCCTTCAGCATACCAAACAGACAAAAGACTAAGGGGTTGGCTGGGGGTGGAGGTGGTTGTTTGTTTTTTTTTAAACGTATATTCTCCACCAAATATCTATGTGAGATTTCAAAATTCTTCCAGCTTAACTCCCTTTTAAATTCTCTTTGGTCCCAAAACCGTTGGTTCATATTCAGGAGGTTCTCTTGGACACAACAAAAGGGTGATCATAGAGTGGACAAATGAACTATGTATTTTATTACTATAGTTCATAATCGACAAGGGGTGGTGATCCACTGTTGTGGTGTTTGGGCCTACAAATTTACCTTAATTGTGAGCTCAGCTGTAAAAAATGAGTGTAAGTTCATAAAATGTTGATGGAAAAAGGAGCAAAGTGAGACAGACTGATTTATTCCATACCAAAAGGCCTCCTGACATAACTCAATGACTGTGTTAAGATCGTGCTTGGTAAACAAGAAAAATATGGAACTGAAGATCAATGAGCCAACATGGTATGTTGGAAATTACACCTAATTGGCAAACAAAATAATAAGGAGATGGGCTGTTCACCCATCATTTCCTTTTGGGTGTCAAAAAAAAAAAAAAAAGAGTTGGCTAGGGTAACTAGCAGAGGAGAAAAGCTGTGGCCTAATGCTGGCTGACTGAAAGATGACAGACTGGCTGTTGGAGTGAGCTTCATCAATATGGCTGCTACTGTCTCCTGGGACCCCAGTCCTTGTTCTAATTCTTAAAGATGTCCTGACCAGAAAGGGGGAGCCAGATAACACCACCACCTCCATGGACTCAGGCTAAATCCCGAACATCACCTGGGATGTAAGACTTTGTCTTTTCCTCCTCCCCTGCTTATGTGTTCTTTCACTTCCCCGCCTGCAGTTTTCCAGCAGTGAGGTTGCAAGTGAGAGTCAATATAACAGATAGAAGATGCATTTTCTATCTTTTTTCTATTCTTTTCTCTCCCCGATTGTGTGTATTTTTCTGTTTTGTCTTCATTGGAAATGGGTTTGGGCTTTAACAACAGCTTCAGTACATTTCAACTAACTTCTCTTTTCCCCAAAAGAATAATTATCATCTGTAATAGCATCTAAGTGAGTGACAAACAAGTTTTTTTTTCCCGTTAAAAACTTCCTACAGCTAAAGGGAACAAGGGATGTTGTTAAAATAAAAGCTTTACTTAATACCTTACATTTAAAATACTTTAACTGTTTTTCCTTCTTTTCTCTATCTTTAATAAAGAACTAAAAGGATTTTAATGGTGTTTGCCATGATACTAAGCAGGCTTAGGTCTCTGTATATCAAACCCCAAACCTTGTTTAATACTATTTAATGTTGGACAGTGACAGGGTCATGTTAACACCTTTGACTCTTTGAGCCTATATATTCTATCTAAATTAATACAACACGACTAACAACTGAGTTCTTCTAATGCAGCAGCCATCTTGACAATATTTTAAAAAAAGCAATAGGTCTTGCTTGTAGCCAAAACATTGGTTATAGTTGTAAAGAGGAAATATTTTGGCACCAAGTAACTGATTCTATGTTTCAGATGTCAATTCAAATATGATGCACATTTTTTGTATTGCTCTTTATTTAAACAATTTTCATTTCCATCAGGAAACTCTCAGTTGCAACTCTCACTTGATTTTAATGAACAATCTAAATTGTGGATGCCTATTTGCACATCTCCAACCATACTGAAGTAAATATTTTCAGGCAAGGGAGAAATATGCAAGTCTTTCTCAAAGATGATAGGGAGCTAGAGTGGTGCAAATGAGTATTATTGGAGGCAATAGGATGAAACTAAGTATGAAGCCCCATCCCCCATGAAAGTGGGATTTGATCCTGGGCTCCCCACAGTGAGGATGAGGGCCAAACAGGAGAAACTGGCTTCTCCACCTTCACAGAGTTCTGGTTGGCTAGAAAGCTGGCAGGAAATCCCACCCCTTCTTCCTGCAGCTAGCTCTACAGCAATTGAAAAGAACTGTGTGGACTACTAAAGAAGGCATGTGGTGAAACCGGCGGTGAGCTGCTGCTGGGACACACTAGGCCAAGACTCTGAGCTGAAGCCTAGGTGATGGGCCCAGAGAGCATCCTGAGCAGCCTGCACCATGTGCAAGAGTTTGCCAGAGTCCAAAGGGAAGAAGGTGAGGGAGCGGGTCTGTATTGGTTGATAAAGGTAACTGTTGCTGGTAAAGCTGATGGTTTTTTACTGAAAAAAGGTGCTGGAGAGATTTCGATGTGAATTCTTACCTCACCAAAAGCTGTAGAAGTGTTCTCCACCCAAGACAAAAGGTGGGAGTTTGGAACAGAGTATCAAGAAGCAGAGCTCCTGCAGGTAACCAAAGAAAAAAAATTAGTCAAATAAAAAGAAACAATTCCAGACAGTGAGATACAGTGGACTGAGGAATATGCTTCCAAGGAGTGATGGAATCTCTATAGCTTGTGACATTTAAAACTAGTGGAAAACATCTGAACGCTTCTCAAGCCAGGAACATGGTTTTGGATGTGTTTGTATTTTGGACAGTCCCTAACATAATGGGGCCTGGATCAATGATGGGCTTTCTGGACATTACTGTGCTATAAACAATAACAGTACTGTTGGCGCAATTCTGTACTATTATTGGAAAAGGTCCACCATAGTGACTTTCATATATCCTTTTGCATAGCAGAATATTTTTGGTGTGAAGGGGTAAGGTAGGTCGAGGGTCAGGAAACTATTGTCCTCTCATATGAAAGCAGGAGAGGAAATATACTTGCTAAGCACTTTGGTTGCTCTCAGATTTCATAACAAATAAGTTGTGGTGATTATAATTAGACAATGAAAGATTAGATTTTTATCTATAAACGTCAATTTCACTGTTTATGCACAAACCAATGGGGAGAAAGTATTTCCATCAATAATAATCAAAATTTACAAATAGGCAAAATAAGAAAAATGTTGCTTGAGAACTTATCAGAGTTTAGTTTGAGGATATTTACTTTGTATATGTTTATGTGTGATATTGACAACTTGTGTTCTACCAGTTATGAAGCTTTAACTCTGAATTTCAATGTCTATGGACATTAAATATTTATTGTCTTACTCACCCCATGTTTTCCCACAACTGAGAACATTTAAATCAATAATAAAAAAGTGCTTAAAATAAACATTGATATTATCTGTCAAAATTATTTTAAAAAATCAAATTCTGTCAAACCTAATTATTGTATTTCAGCTTCCTAGTGCTTGGCAGCTAGAAAAACTTTGGGTATTCTGTAAATAAATGCTGTTACCCTTGAAGATTTTAACGATTGGAAGAGAATAGAGATCCTCCCCTACATGTTATTTCTAGTGAAAACAATGAAAGTAGTCATACACCCTTCAAAAACCTTGAGGGAGATGCTCACAAAGTAAAGGGAGGTGGACCCTAATGGGGTCAAGCTACCTTCAGAACCTCTGGAGGCAACATAAGTAACTAGAGAAGATCCTTGTGGCTCAAAGAAAGAGTGACTACAGTATTCCCCTTGAACATTTGGGTAAAACTCAAACCCACGATCAAACAGGCAGATGCCAACATTGAGCCTGTAAGCTTACCAAAACTCTGTAAGGTCAAGTTCATGTAGCCCATTAACCAAATGCTGCAGAGTTTGCTTATCCATAAATTTTGCATCCTTCAAACAGCAGGAGAGTCTTTATCAGTCCAACGCTGTATCCCAACCTTCTCACTCAAAGGTTAAAAAGAACTTATTGATTACACTGTGAAGTGTGCCAATGACATTTCTAAGCTTGTGTAGTACAAATCTATAGATAGCTATGGAGTGTTCATGCTTGATCAAGTTCTTGTTATTATTGGGTGAAGTTCAAACCTTAACAGTTGAAAGATGCTTCTTGCATTTATCTTCCTCCACAAAATATTTTTCGTGATTTTTGTGCTTAACATCCTCTGCAAAACATAAGACAAATCCCAAATAAACCTCCATAAATTACCAAAGGTGAAATCACATCCCCATTGAAATCAATAGCAGTTTTGCCATTGGCTTCAAGGGACTAGGAGTTCACACCTATTCCTGGATGTAGAAAAGAAGTTTTGTTTGAAAGCTGTTGTTTGAAAGTTTGTTGTTTGAAAGTTTGATAGAGGTTGTTGTGTCAGAGCTACTCCTGGCATCATTATAGGTAGAATGACGCTGATGGTTGTGTCTGTCTGACACTTCCCAATATAAGCCCTAGCTTACAGTTGTCTATAACTGCGCAAACTTCATGCTTCAGGCTGGAATTTGGTATGTGTGGGCTCTTCCTCTGGTTCAAATTAAAAAAAAAATCAGCAGAAACAGTTCAGCCACTTCCAAGAGCTAGCTGCTGTAGTTTTGCCAAAGTTAATATTTTTCTGACCAATTATTTGAATAGCTGTAATAGCTCTATGCTTTGCAGCAGGAATTTGAAATTTTGCATGGAAGTAACCCTAGTATCAGAAGGGTGCTTTTACTTTCCTCATGAATATCCATTCAGATTTGGCTAATTCATAATCCTCTGAAAATAGCCATCTGCATATGTGCAGCAGAACTTTTTCAACACTTGTTCCTTGATTTTCTGAGTTTTAGTACATTTTTAAAAAATGCTTGCATCCTTTGCAGACTAAGTTCATTAACTTTCAAAGTGAGTAATTTACTTATATATTTTGAAAAATTTACCCTTCATCTACACTGTGCACACTCCCAGTTCTCATTGAGTAGCCAGCCAACTTCCTTGCTTGCTTACCTTCTACCATCCAAATACTGTCCAGTCTAAAGCAAAATGCACCAAGCTGTGAGCCAAGAAACAATATGTTTAAATCTTGACATTTCCATGGACTAGTTTTAATATTTCTCTGTGCTTTAAAGCCTTTATTGATTACAAAGTCACTCTGGCAGAGCTAGGGATAGAACTGGGGTCTCTAACATGACGGACCCAAGTCTCAAGCTTGCTGCCTTTCAAAATCAATGTGCCAAATATATTCTATTTTAGGTGGGTACTTCTGTGTCTCTCCTCAACAAAGTATCCAAGCACCTCTCAATCATGTGGATGTTGTTATCTCAACACTCCTGTGAAATAGGGAAGCCATATATTGAACTGGGTGGGAAATTGTTTTCCCATCTCATGAAAATTCTTAGAATTAAAAAAAATATTGTTTGGGTCAATCAAATTGGCTCATTTCAATCACTCTGAAATATTTTATTTTGATTTTAACCTTTTTAATTTTTAAAAATTTTTTAACATTTGCTTAAATTTCAAAACAAAACATTAACAATGAAAAAAATAGACATTTTAATTTTACAATTGTCAAAATGGGGTCTTAAGACAATTTCAAAACTTTTTTCCAAAAAGTTTTTCAAAACAAGAAAATAATCAAAAGTGGATCTGTCCCCATGAACAGTTTTTGTTTATGATGAATTGACATTTTCTGATAACAAATGTTTTGTCAAAAAAAATTCTGATCTGTTCTAGCTATATCCCCATTTTAGAGAGCTAGGGAACTGAGACAAAAGGTTTATTAAGTGACTTGTCTAAAGTTACACAGGACAAATGTGGATAAATCAAATATCAAACCCAGGTCTTCTACAGTCCAAGCCAATTCTTTTGCTATTAGACCACCCTTCCAATCTTTTTATTTTGCTATACTACTTATAAACCCTAACCCATACTCCCCTACCTGAGCCAGGAATCCTCAAACTCAGCATTCCACTACTGTCTGTCAGAGTTTTTTGAGCATTTGTCCATATGAATCTTATTGTAGGTTTGTGCATCCTGTGTGTGCAAGTTTGGAATTTTTTAGCCAGCAGTGTCCATGGAGGCTGCAGATGTGTTCTGTGTGTCCTCCTACCACTCTCTCCTCAGCTGAGGAGAAGTCGCAACCATCATTCAGTTCCAGCTTATCATCCATAGCACCAAGATGGAGCTACATATTCCCCTTCGAGAGATGTCCCTGTGGGTGTTCCACTCCAGGTCAAGGTGTGTCCCTGCACCTTCGATCAGAGATTTTCACAGAAGTTCCTATATGGGCCATGCACCACAGTGCCTGCCTCGCATGCTGTCAGTGCTCAAATAGTGCCTGCATGGCCCAAACTCCCCAGTTCCTTCTCTACCATCCCTGGCCAGAGATGGAGTTTAGAAATCCCACTAGCTTCACTCCTCGTAGCCTGTATTTAGATAATGTTCTAATAGTTAATTAGTTTTTGTTACTTATTTAGATAAGTTGTAGTTATTACTTATCTCCTATAAAAAAAATTTCTTTACCTCAGAGTTAGAGACTCCTAATATGCCTGGTTCACCTCTCAAGTAAGGAGAAGGAGGAGGACGTTGATGGCATTTTTTTCTCCATGCTATTCTTCCCCTGTTAAGACACCTGTGTCTGGGGGACATCTTATATCCCCCTCATATTCCAGGGAATTCCCACTCTGGTATGGCCACCCTTGTATGGGACCACCCATACCCTTCCTTTGCCAATGGCCATATTGAAATCCCTGGAGATCTTATAAGAGATGTGATAGCACTTATCCTACCTCATGCAGAGAGGATCTTAGATCTCCTTCCCAACCACAAACTTTGATGCCAAGCTACAAGACGAACCAACAGCTCATCCAGCATGGTATGTCGCACCTGACACCTCTCCAACTAATAAACACTTATCTGTCTCACCTGAAGAGGCTGTTATGCCTCTGCCACCAAGAAGAGCTGATGATTTCACACACTTCCAGAACTTGTTTAAAAGAGTTGCCGATGAGGTCAAGATTACTCTTGAGGAAGTGTCTGAACACCAACATGAGCTTACTGACATTTTACAACCCACCACCTCTTCCAAAATAGCATTGCCAATCAATGGGGCCATCATGGAACCAGCTAAAACCATATGGTAGACCCAGCCCACTATACCCCCAACCTGCAGGAGAGCAGACTGCAAATATTATGTCTCCTCCAAAGGTTCCAAGTTTCTCTTTACATACCTGTCACCCAATCCATTGGTGGTCAAGGTGGCCAATCAGAAAAATAAAGAGCAACATTTCCAGTCTACCCCATCAGATAAGGATAGTAAGAGGATAGATTTATTTGGCCACGAAGTTTATTCATCTTCCACCAAAGCCCCACACCACTCACTCCATCTTCCCCCCCATCACTCGTTCTCCCCCACCGTCACTCACTTTCACCGGGATGGAGTAGGGGGTTGGGATTCAGGAGGGGGTGCAGGCTCTGAGCTGAGGCTGAGGGTTTCGCAGTTTTGGAGGGGGCTCTGGGTTGTGCCTGGGGAAGGGAGTTGGGTGCAGGAGTGGGTGGGAGTGCTAGCTATGGGAGGGGGGTCAGGGCTGGGTCTTGGGGTGCAGGAGGAGCTATGGGGTGCTGGCTCTGGGAGGGGGATCAGGGCTGGAGCTTGGAGTGCTGGAAGTAGACTTTATATCACAGGAAATAATGGCCAGACTTTTGAAGACAAAAAATACAGCACCAGGAAAAGATGGCATTCGCTACGACTTCCTGAAAAAACCCAGTTACCTGCTATTAACTGCTATTTTCAACAAGCGCAAAGAGTTCTCCCATAGTTCCAGTTCCTGGAAAAAGTCTATAACTGTGCTCATCTACAAGAAAGGTGAGCGAGACAATCCCAGTAACTGGAGACCCATCTCCCCCTGTTTCACCATGTACAAACTATATGCCAGCTGTCTCATGGGTAGGCTTACAGGCAGGTCGTTAAACAGAGGAGCCATCAGTTCCATGTAGAAGGACTTCAAGTCATGTCAAGGCTGTTACAAACACAATTTTGTCCTTCAAACTGCCATCAGCATGGCTAGGAGGACATGGAGGCAATGTGCCATAGCATGGCTTGACTTGGCTAACGCTTTCGGATCTATGCCTCACAAGCACATTTTTGTCATGCCCGAGAGTACAGGATGCCTGAAAACTTTCTTCAACTGGTCCAGGAACTTTATGAAGGCTGCACCACCACCATCAACTCCATGGAAGGGGAGCCTCCTAAAATTCCAATCCATAGTGGCATGAAGCAAGGTTGTCCCCTCAGCCTCATTGTTTTCAACCTAGCCATGGAGCCGCTCATTCAAGTGATCTCAGTGGTGTAGGCAGTTTCGACCTGTATGGCAACAGGGTGAATATCTTGGGCTATGCAGATAATCTGGTCCTGATGGAAGATAGCCCTGAGCATCTTCAACAAATGCTCAGTGTCACCAGCCAGGCTGCCAATTGGGTGGAACTCCACTTCAGTGCTAGGAAGTGTGCATCTTCACATATTCATGGCAGTAGAATGGATTTGGTCCAGGCAACGCCATTTTAAGATCCAGGGTGAGTCCATGATTTTCCTTGAATATGGGCAAGTGTACCAACATTTCTGAAGGTCCTGGTTTAAATGTCACTGTGATAATGTCTGTTCTGTGCACTGAATGCAGAAGAGGTCCTGTGGGGGCGGGGGGGAAGGGTGGGGGAAGGAGGAGAAGTATGTTATTATGTAATTAAAGACTATGTTATAATGCATATGCACAAGGAGGCTGAATTAAGGTTGCATAGGCATTTTTCTTAATTTTGACTGCTTGATTTTGTGACTAATGTTCTTTTAGTGCTGGTTTTGTATATGATTTAGTATATAGCTCAGTACTTTAATTGGTATATCATGTGCATGATGTAATATTGATTACAAAGCCCTCTGTTAAAATACTACACTTTTAGAATGAGTGTAGCATTATGATGAAGACGGTTGAGACTTCAGGGAGAACAGCTGTGTTATTACTCCTCTCATCATGTCCCCAGCTGCATGTGGGAGCAGGTGACTGGTACTCCTCCTTTCCGCTGCCCAGAAAATGATCTGAGAGGAGCAAGGAATGGATGGAACCATAGCTTCACTAGCCCTAACCCAGTCAGAGTAGCAGTCAAAGAGCTCCTCCTGGGGTGGTGCAGTTATGTTTTGCTCTGTAGAAAGTGTTAAGCAGACAGGACTGAGTCCATTGTTTGTATTTATTGGTTGCTGTGTGTGCTGAATAGAATAGAGTTAAATAGAATCTGGTGGAACTGAACCTTCTTATGCTGGAGTGAATTTGGCCCACATATTGGAAGAGAGTGAATTTTAGGATAGTAGACCATCAAGGCCATCTTTCAATTAGAAAACAGACTTGGTAGCATGTAGGATACTCCTTTTAGTTGTGTGGATAAAACTTTATCTTTAGGCAAGAAATTGAAATAAATACAATACGGAGGGGGGTTGGTTACACCTTATATGTGCTCATTTTTTTTTATAAATATGAGTTGTTGGAACAATACTTCAAAGTCTGATCTTAAAATACTTACGGTTTGGTTAGAATCAATTCTATCATATGTGGATTAGTGAAACCTATGTATCACAAAAGTTATTTTACTAACTGTAACTGAGGTGAAATCACTGACTAGAATGTTGACAGCAGTTCTTGACAAACATACTATTAATCAAGACAACACTGTACCTGTAATTATGAAATAATATTATATTCTGAAGAAGATAATAGTTTACAATATGTCAAAATGAAGATAAAGTAAAAGCACTCATTGCATGAAACTCATGTAGTAATCTAAAGAATTTGCATGGTACCGGTACCCACACTGCAGGTTTGTATTGTAAGTTATACAAGTGAATTTATATCTTCTAAAAAGAATGTAAACCTTGTGAAAGGCTATGAATTGGCATCTCATGGGACTGAACTCATTAATTCAAATTACAGGGACATCACAGGCAGTGTAATTTTCCATGCGCTACCTTGTCAACACGTCTCAACCTTGACCTGCTCATGGCACCTCTAGAGATGAGCACATATTTCTTTCTGTCCTTGACCTCTTTGCTGAGACTGCCAATTAGTGCCATCTGAGATGGTAGTGTTTTGATGTGGATACCTGGATTTAGACCACCAGTTCATATCTTTTCTAGTTGTTTCCATTAACAAGTCAATGTTTTCCATGACTTTCCATGCAGTGATATCTGATACCACTGTTATTTCCCCATACCTAGAATGTGAAATAGCTGTGTTGTCTCAGATACTACTGCGTGGAATCTGTTCGCAATGCTTGTTGTTCTTTTTTTAATGGTGGCTACTGTACATCTTTGATCAGCCATTAGCCAGCAACATTTGATTTGTGTTTGAACTGAACTCAGACTACAGTATTTTGGAGATGGATACCATTTGCATACCTCAATGGATGGATAGGCCTGGTACCACAAAGGTGACAGGCTGCATACTCCAATATCAATCCCTATGTCTTCCAGTCCTTTGAGTGTGCATTTTAAACATTGAAACCCTGAACATTTTGGTGCTTTGGATATTATGAAAATTACCTCCTTTATCAAGGCCTGCAAAAAATTATTCAAAAACAAATGATAAGATTAAGAAACTAATTGAACATTGAATTTAAAATTCCACCATGAATTTACTAAATCTCTAACTATTTAAGTTTCAGTTTTCACATTTGATGTGCTTGATCTTAAACTCTTCAGTAATAAAATGGACAAAAATGCTAATCAGCCTAGTTAAATTAGAATATTCATAAAGTTAGGCTAAATAAGAAATTCAGTATTTGCGTGTATCTATATAACATAGTTCAAATAGATGAGAAATACTTCTCAATAAAATATATGATGTATGCTAGGATCAGTGTCAACCCTTTCCTTGTATGAATTTGGGATATTTGTATTACTGTGTGTTCAGAATAATCTTTCAGTAATAATAAATTATTTGGAAATCTCCTAAACTTCCAGCTACAGTAATTTGGATGACTTTTCCTGGTCCTATTAGAATTAGGAGAAAAGCTGGAAAGTCTTCTCAACTTCTAAGCAGAATTTAAGTTAATAAGAGTCGCCATCTACCAATTGTGATAGCAGGCATTATCGGTTTGTATGAATTTGAAAGGAATATTCAAGACACACCTTATTTTCAGTGGTATTACGCTGATTGCCTTAAAGAGCCACTCACCCTGGATTTGATATCATTTTAGTTTTTATTTGGTTCACCCTAAAGTTTCTCACAGTGAGTTACAGGAGAAAGAATAGAAAAATGTGTGGAGGCATCAAAAAACCAGCAAAAATAATAGAATAAATGCATCCCCCCCAATGAACGGTTTGGAAGAAATACTAAAGGAAAATCTAAAAAGGCAGAAGAGGCCCCAAAAGTGTTTGATGGGCTAGCAGAGTCTAATAGTCTTGTTCACTTCCTTTCTGTGAGCCTGTGGAAGCTCCTTCCCGTGGGCTGGGAATGCAAAACATCTTCTGTACTCTGTAAGTCATGGTAATTTTCAGTCTAGTCCTTTATATAACCCATATTTGGTGAGGAGGGAGGAAGGAAATTACTTTTGTAGTGGCTTTTTTTTAGTAACAGCTGCTTGAAAGCCGTTCTGAAATGTTGACAGAGATTAGTGGGTAGAAACCAGATCAGAATGTAAATGGTGCAAAATAACAGGTCCTTTAAGCCAAATAAAGTCCTCAATTCTGTTCAGTTTCACTGTCTTCAGATTATATTCCATGACACCTACGTGATCTCACTTATCCTAAATGGATTTCTACAGGTGTCACTGAGGGCATAATCTGAAAACAATGGGTTGCAGAGGTGTAACCAATGGTTTAATTCATCCTTCAGAATCATTATTACTGAAGCTGATATACAAGATTGAAGGACCCAGATTGACTGTCAGAGGCCAGGTTGAGTTTGTGGGTCTGGCAGTTGGAAAAGTCAGATTTTTTTACTTGAAGATGTTGATTACTGATTACTCTCGCCCCTTGCTCCACCAATATGGCCACCAGGTGCCCGTTATCTACCGGGTAATGAGCGTTGGGGTAGGGCGGAGGTTCGATCACTGGATGCCCTGGGGGGGGGGTGTCAAGTCCCCACGGGTAGCGACGGAGAGCACGCAAGCAATCACTCTTAGTGTTTAAGAGAATAGGGGTTTATTAAATGAATCACAGATAATGATAAGGGAAAACACGATCAGTTACATCTGGGGCTTACAACACACTACCAAAGCAAATAATACAAATACTGCAATTACAAATAAAACTGGCCCTGGTATTTTTCTAAGTCCCAATAGTTATCTAAATCATTCCAGGGGTTAGTAGAAGTGATATTGGTGCTATTAGTAATCATAAGTGCAGCAACTAATTTCCCTAAATAAATTGTGAGGCTTAACTGATCCCCCTTGCTTTCGAGATTTCCTGGTCAACGGGTTTCCCCTAGCAGGAGTCTCGGGGCGGCTGGAATCAGTCTTTGCCTCTTATCTATCCGTACAGAATACTTAACAGCTAATTATACTTACACATACAAACCACAAAAGTTTCATTACGGCCGGCAAACGGTTAGGCTTCAGGAAACGCGTGAGCCGAGAGAGCCTTCAGCAGGGTGATCAGGCCTGGATACGGTTTCGACAGGAATTCGGGGTCTCTCCGCCCGTCCCCGGGAGGGGACCGGCAATATATAGTAAATTTGTCGTCATAGTTTGTGATAAGCCAATTGAGGGGTTGCGAGTGACATATGCCCATACAAGGGAGGTAGACGGGCTTTAACATCTTTACTCAGGAAGCAACCGTCGCGAGGGGAACTGTGTCTCTTCAGGCTGGCTAACCACAAGGCTGCTTTTCCTGTTGCAAGTTCTGCTTTCAGAGCAGCTGTATGACAGTTCTGAGGGCTGGGGGAAAAATCCGTTGGGGGGTGGAGGCCGGAGCACCCGTAGTCTGGCCCTGGGGCCCCACTTGGGGGTCTAACATGCCCCCATGCTCCGGCCGACAACACCCCACGTACCTAAACCTCAGTGTCTGAGTCAGCATCTGCCCCTACGAGCGGACGTTTCTCAGTAGCCGAGGCAATAAGGGCACTTCCCACCATCCGCCGAACACAGGCCTTAACAAAAGCACACCCAAGGCAGAGGAGGCAGAGGCCCACCACAAGCGACACAAAAAGGGATTGAAAATAAGCCTTATAGGCTCCAAGCCCCAACCACTCCAGCCATGACCAGAAGCGGAAGGTCTCTCTGGACTCACGCACAGCGGTTCCTAAGGCCTTAAGATCATCAATTACTTCAGTTAAGTTTCCAGAAATAGAAGAAAGAGAGATACAGCACTTATCTTTAAACTGGGGATACATAGATACCAGGGTTTCACAAAAATCCCGTGATTGTAACAAAAATTGTATCATTAAGCGATTCTGAAAAGAATAATCTGCTAATTCACCTAGCCGCTGATTAACTAAACTAAAGCCTTTTGCAGTAGTATTAGCTAGCGTTTCAATAGCCAGTGATTGGAATAATACTTGCTCACGCAATAACATGTACCCCACGGGGTTAAACGAGACTGCTGAAGAAACCATAGAGGACAACGCCCCCTTCGCCCTCTCCCACCATCCCCAAGAACGTCGAACCCTCCCGGCTGAACTGGGCTGCCAGGTTTTAACATAAACACCGCCCCCTTTTATCAGGATAGAGCCAATGGTACATATGCCTTTGGGATTGGGGGGAAGTGCCGCAAAGGCAACCTCGCCACATAGCCAAAAATGACCGGGTCGTAATCTGTTTAAAACCCAATTAGAATAAAAATAGGTGTGCTTAAGAGGGTTAAAAAAGGTGCTAAAGGGTGGGACCCAGACATCTATTTCCACGACAGTTTCATTGATTATTGGCAAGGGGGTGTCCCGATCCATAACAACGTCACCGTAAGACACGTTACCATAAACAAAGGTTTGGGAACAATTCGGATACGTGCCGACCCAATAGGGTGAGTCTGACCGGTTTTTATGTTCCTCCTTGCCATAAAATGCCCAACAATGGGACGCCATGGGTCTCTGTGCAGGTGACAAGGGGAGTGGGTCCCTGCAGCGTGCTCTAGTTCTATTAAAAATAGGGAAAACAAGAGGGGAAATGGGGTTAAAAAGGTCATTCGTGCAACCTGTCCACTGCGCGGTAGGGAGCCACTGAGCTGAGGGGGAAGAGCAATTAAGGGGACCATTAATACTACTAAAATTAAACACTAACGGCAATAGATCAAACAAAGGCCTATTTACAGACAGCTTGTTAGAACATGCAAGGCAATTATCAGAGGTCAGCGAAGATAAGTCGATGTTTCCTCCCAGGGCTTCCTGGATCCAATAGGCTGCAAACAAAAGCTGATGGGCATTTTCGCCCACAGGATATCGTTTCAGGTTCAGCAGAGGTGGGCCCCTCCGGTCCTCGTTCTGGCTTCCTGCCGTTATAGCAAACTGTAAGACAGAACAGAAGGCGGCCTTATTGGCCCCCGTTAGTTCGCTCCTGACTCAGAACGTTTGCTTATCCAGTTGTGGTGGACCAAGGTGTGGGTGCCCTGGGCATCCACAACCGTATAGGTATTGGGATATTTACCTGCACTTACAATTTGTGCGGCGTAGGGTTCCCGGCGACCTGAGGCCTGTGGCTCAGCCACCCAGACTAGTTGATCAGGGTGATATACGGGAGTCCAGGGACCTCTAGGTCTGGGGCTGATCTCCGGCCAACGAGAATAGTTTGCATTGAGGGAGATAAGAACCTGGGGTAAGAGCGCACTCCAACCCTTATAGTCATCGTTGGGATTAACTGAACGTATCATGGTTTTCAGAACCCCGATTTTCCGCTCTACAACACCGTTACTTTCGGGGTGATACTTCAAGTGAATATGGAGGGAAGCCCCCCATCCCAGCACTAATGCTTCGAAACGTTTGCTGGTAAACGGGGGTCCTCCATCTGCTTGAACCTCGGAGGGTACACCCCATGCTGCAGCTACCTGTTGCAGCGCCCCAGCCACGGCCGCAGCCATGGTGGTATTCAGGGGAATGCAGTGAGTTTGACGGGAGCCCAAATCTACCACTACCAGGGCCTTAGGGTGGCGACGGGCTCCGGGTAGGGGTCCCATTAAATCTATTTGCCACACCGCGCCAGGAGGGAAGTACTCTGCAGCGTACGCCCACCGCTCGTAGCGCGGGCGGTTTTGGGACTTGATTTGTGCACACTTAAGGCAGGCCTGCACGACTCTTTCGCAGTCCTGCCGCCGTACCTCAGGCTTTCCCTGAGCACCTAGGGCTAACTGATTGTATAGGCGGCCGCTAGGCAAATGCCCCCAATCCTCATGAAGCCATTGGAGGAATGGGTCGGTGTTAAGCTGGGGCTGCTGCCCCAGGCACACTTGGGGTGGTGCCTGAATTTCCCTCATTCTGTGATCCAATTCGGAGTGGAGGGGGTTAGAGTCAGGACGATGTGACGGGCAATGGGTTACAAACCAGGGCCGTGGGAACTTACGTACGAGGTCAAAAATAGTCTCCCACAGGGGCGTAAATGCTGTGGGGTTAGCCTCTCCTGTGAGGATGCTGAGACAAAATTGTGAGTCTATACCCAACACGACCTGAGCAGAAATGGAATGGGCCTGGGTAACGTGCTGGGCAGCGAGAAGGACCCCATGAACTTCGCTATGCTGGGCCGATGAACCCGGGGGAAGGAGGTCAACCTGGAAGTGGTCGCATTTAGCACAGAGGACACCTGCCCGGGGGGTCGGGGAAGTGCCCCCATCAGATACAATCCAGGGGTCATATTTTGTTTCTATGCACAGGGGCTCCGAGGCTATTGGGAATCGGACATCGTTTGGCAGCGATTTAAGCGTCCATTCCCGCCACGTGATCTCCCCCACATAACACAGCTGTTGCCAAGTCAGGCTGGTTCCATGAAAACTGGGAGGGGGCAACCGCGTGAGCCATGGAATGAGGTGTACCTCGGGGCCAATCAGGGTCCCTTTACAAGAAAGTGGGGCCCAAATGCGTGCCTCGCTTGCGGCTAGTAACATAAGTCCTATGGGTCCATATCGATACTGGGGACCCTTGAGCCGTCGGGCCCAGTTATAGACCGGTTGCCCGTCTTGTGTTACCGAGTACCCATAATGATGTTGTGTAAAGAAAAGGGTGATGGTGAAAGGTGAGTCCCTTTTATATCGGGCCAGCCGTGGGTTAGAGGCAAACCAAGTGGCTATTCGTTCCAGGCTTTTTTGGGCCTCAGGACTCCATATTTCCCATTTCCGTTTGGACGAGAGGGGTTCCTGGATCGTTTCCAGGTCCACGAGGTGTTTATCTGGGATGAAGTGTCGGTGATAATTAATTAGGCCTAAAAGTCTCTGTAGTTGCTTTTTATTCTCGGGCGGGTCTGTTACCCAAGGATCTAGAATCCCCGAGGTGGGTTGGCCACAATTGTAGGGGTCATAATGTTGGCCTAAGAAGGAAAAGCTTTGAGAGGGCACAAGGTGGCTTTTTGCCTCATTAATTCGCCACCCATTGGCCTTTAGTTCGGCTACCACGGCATTAGTTACTTGCTGGACTATGTGTTCGTTGGGCCCAATTACAATTATGTCATCCACATAGGCCAAAATGGTGGTGCCCCCAGTGGCTTCTACCCCTTTTAAGGTTTTCGCAAGAGCGGCCGTTGCCAAGGCTGGGGAATTACAGAACCCCTGAGGGCACACCTTCCACTGGTACTGTGCGCCCTGGAAAGCGAAATTTAAGATTTGGGGTTTGTCCTCCAAAGGGATTTGATAGAACATATCCTTTAAATCCAGGGTGCAGGCCCACCTCCCACCGGCATCACTTAGCTGCTGCCGTATTTCTGGAATGGTGGCTGGGCCTGCAAACGGGAGGTGTCGGACTCGGCTATTTGCCTGTCTATAATCAATGACCAATCGAAATTCAGAGGGGTTGCCGGGCTTGGGATACCCCAGCCGGGAGATAGATAGTTGGACGCGGTCGCCTGTGCTATCCGTCCCTCCTTTAACAACTGGTCGAGCAGCTGCTTAATGAGGGGGATGCCTTCAGGCTTCGTGGGAATAGGGGAAAATTTCCATGAACTGTTATTAACAAGCTCGGGGCTATAAGGGGGGGGGGGGCATCGGGCGACAGGGCGACAGGCAGGGCCTGACAGACCTGTTTTTGTAATCGCAGTCGTTTTATATCCCCAACCCCCAACAAATTTGTTCCTCCCAACAAAGCCTTTACCTTTCGCTTGTACCCCTTATGAATTAAAGTAAAGCTGACTACAGGCTTTTCTTCAATACTGTTAAGACCCTGGACAAACATAGTAGAACTTGTGGGTACGTGGGGCACATCGGGTTTTATAACGGAGATTTGAGCTCCGGTGTCCAACAGAAAGGATACAGGGGTGTAAGGGGGTTTGGGACCAGCTACTAATAGGGTGTGGTATGGTCGGTCATCCCAAGTCTCTGTGGAGGCCGGGGCGCACCCGGCCTCTACTCGTTTTTTGTCCTCAAATAGTCATCCCAATCCTTCCATCCTAACTGTTTTCCCAAATCTTGCTGTCGGGTATCAGACATCTTCCGCAATGCTTCCTTGGGGATCCCCTTATGTAATAGGAACCCAAAAAGCGCCCTTTCAGCCTTGGTTCGTTCAGGGTGTTTAGGCTGACCCTTATTAACAGGGTTCCCAGCTGGAAGGGCTGAAATGGGATTCTTCGGGGTCGGTGGCATTCGGAGCCGGGACACAGCCTCATATAAGGTAATAAGGGGTTCCCCAACCCAACCATGCAACAGCAGGAGTCCCCCTGTGTCAATCGGGGGGGCGCCCTCCACGGCCAAGTCCACTGCGTCCCGGTGGACCAGAATTTGACTGGGGTCTGTGACATAAATAAAGGGGACACCTGTCTGAACCTGTTCGTCGCTTAAATTTAACGGCACCGCTTGTGCATCCCACGTTACGATGGACGCTCCGGCAATAGCCCAGATGATCTCATGGGGTGTATTTACGCTGCCAGGAGGCACATACAGTCCCCTAAAACTGCCTTTCATGGTCAAGACGGCCGCGGCCGGGGTGGTAATCGGCCATAGCTGATTTCCCAAGAGATGATGACCTGGGAACCCCGACGCCCAATTGGACGTTTTTGCCAGAACAGCGGCTTCCTCCCTGTCTACCGTCTCTGCCCCGTGATCCAGGGCCAGACGACCCAGCCACACTAGGGGTGCCTCGCCCTCCCTGCGCCTCGTGTCTGCCACAAATTCCTTCATCTCCGCCTTGGTGCGAGTTCGATACTCGGTAGTCGTAACTGTCTGACCTGTCTCATAATCCACCTTACTTTTAGTGATAGCAACGGGCATTACCTCCATCTGCCTCTCCTGCTCAGGCGCAGGTGGGGCTGAGGGAAAAGCAGGGGGGAGAGCAGGGTAGATCGAAGGGGGAGCTTCATAGGGGGGTGGGCTTTTACCAGCCTGACTCCCGTCCTCCTGCTCCTTGCCACTTATCTCACTTTCTGCACTGTCGGTACCGCTCGCAGCGGCTTGTTTAGCAGCAAACATAGTGCTTCCATGAAGAACCGCACAGAGGTCCAGCGCTTTGTTAAGTGCACTGAACAAGACCGTGGACACGTCCTCCGACTTAAACTCGTCTGGTCTAAGTTTCTTTGTCCGCCTGGTCTGCTCTAATTCCTGCAGTAACTGGGCTAACAACCCGTGGGCAGGATCACCTGGCTGTACCCGGGGCGGGGGTATGAGTTTAGAAACGGTGGCCCCGGATTTTTTGATGATTCGGCTACACTCCTTCCAGATGCCTGATGGTGTCTCAGTCCGACTAGTTTCCACAACCCCCGTGCACTGGGGTTGCAGGGAACCATCGGCCGGCTGACACTTAAAGGTGGGATGGCAGTGGAGGAGGCATCCTACGGCAGGCAGGGTTAATGGGGTAGTATAGCTTTTCGACCCTGACCCTGACTCTATAGTACAAACCCAATCTAGGGTGGGCCTCGCAGACTGTCTGCTGGCCACTTGGTGAAATTGTAAGTGTTGAAATTGCTCGAGCTCAGATTGTTCACGGTCCCCACTACACCACGGGCACTGACCCTCCCGAAGGCATCCTGTTCGTGACGCCATGTTGATTACTGATTACTCTCGCCCCTTGCTCCACCAATATGGCCACCAGGTGCCCGTTATCTACCGGGTAATGAGCGTTGGGGTAGGGCGGAGGTTCGATCACTGGATGCCCTGGGGGGGGGTGTCAAGTCCCCACGGGTAGCGACGGAGAGCACGCAAGCAATCACTCTTAGTGTTTAAGAGAATAGGGGTTTATTAAATGAATCACAGATAATGATAAGGGAAAACACGATCAGTTACATCTGGGGCTTACAACACACTACCAAAGCAAATAATACAAATACTGCAATTACAAATAAAAACTGGCCCTGGTATTTTTCTAAGTCCCAATAGTTATCTAAATCATTCCAGGGGTTAGTAGAAGTGATATTGGTGCTATTAGTAATCATAAGTGCAGCAACTAATTTCCCTAAATAAATTGTGAGGCTTAACTGATCCCCCTTGCTTTCGAGATTTCCTGGTCAACGGGTTTCCCCTAGCAGGAGTCTCGGGGCGGCTGGAATCAGTCTTTGCCTCTTATCTATCCGTACAGAATACTTAACAGCTAATTATACTTACACATACAAACCACAAAAGTTTCATTACGGCCGGCAAACGGTTAGGCTTCAGGAAACGCGTGAGCCGAGAGAGCCTTCAGCAGGGTGATCAGGCCTGGATACGGTTTCGACAGGAATTCGGGGTCTCTCCGCCCGTCCCCGGGAGGGGACCGGCAATATATAGTAAATTTGTCGTCATAGTTTGTGATAAGCCAATTGAGGGGTTGCGAGTGACATATGCCCATACAAGGGAGGTAGACGGGCTTTAACATCTTTACTCAGGAAGCAACCGTCGCGAGGGGAACTGTGTCTCTTCAGGCTGGCTAACCACAAGGCTGCTTTTCCTGTTGCAAGTTCTGCTTTCAGAGCAGCTGTATGACAGTTCTGAGGGCTGGGGGAAAAATCCGTTGGGGGGTGGAGGCCGGAGCACCCGTAGTCTGGCCCTGGGGCCCCACTTGGGGGTCTAACAGAAGAGTGAGCAAATCTGAAATGGAAATCAGTGAAACGCAATGACTGTGGGGTCCCTGAAGGCCATTTCTATGAAGTTACTTTTTATTTATTTGGATTCTATATCACTATAAAATCAACTGCACTTTAAAATATTTACACTAATAAAGCTCAAGCGCTTGATTGTTGGCAGAAAGCAAAAATTACAAGGTTGAGAATGTGTTTGAACTGAAATTTACTTTCGCACTCAAACCAATATTCACAAATAATTTTTCCACAAATTTCCCAAACTTTTTGGTTACCATATCCACATATTGGGCTGGAAGTATTTAGTGAGTGAGAGAGGTGCTTCACAATCTCTTGTAATTTATGTGACGGGTTTTGCTTGTATTATCTGTTTAAAAAATCCAATTTTTCAAACAAAACAAAAAAATTCAAAAAGGCTGTTAGGCACCAAATAGAATTTTAAAGCTGCCGAACCTTTATGTGTTACTGGATTCTAGTAGTGTCTCTTTCCTAGCTTCATTTCATAATTACATCTGCTGGGAGAGGGGAATTTGTAACTTTCTTGCTTTTAATTTGAATCTTACCAGTGACTTCTTTATTCACGTACATACATCAATAACTTGTTGAATATTCAGTTCCTGTAAGATAATTATTCAGTTGAGGTCTCACATACTTGGAGAGCTCCAACAATCGTAGGCTGTACTTTCTTAAGGCTTACAGCACAAAGTTAAAAGGACTGTTGTCTACCTTCTAATGTGTTCAAACATTTGTTTTTATCATGACATCAGCCAGTCCCTCCTTTCCATAACTGTCCATAATGGGTGGAAATCCGTGAGCATAATTTTTTTCTTTTTTTCTTTTTTTTTTTTTTTCCAATTACCTTCCAGCGGACCCATGGGCCTGGATTTTAAAAGCAGGTTAATTATTTCAGTAGACTGGCAGAAATGGTAAGACATTCATTGTATGTCCTAAGGCTATATAAGAACAATTTCATTGTGTTTGTACATCAGGACCATTTCATTACCTACCTGTCTGAAAAGTTGCATAAATCATAAAGCTGATAGTTAACACAGATGATACTTTTTAACCTACTATTTCTAGAAGTTAGACTGTATAACTGCAACACCAATATTAAATGGAGGCCTAAATAGAGCTTAGCTCAGCTGCTCAGTAGACAGTTCAAACACTAAACCAAATCCTGGACCCTGCTTACAAGGTAATAAAAGCTATGAAAGCCGCTTCCTGCTATACTGGCCTAGTGGCTGTGAGGGAAGCAGTAGATATACATGGAATATATCTTGATTTTAGTAATGCTTTTGACAGACGTAAGCAAACTAGGGAAATGAAGTCTAGTGACTTGGATAATGGAGTGGAGAGTATACTTATAAAATCTGCAGATGACACCAAGATGAGAAGGGTTGCAGCACTTTGGAAGACAGGATTAAAATTCAAAATGACCTTGAAAAATTGGAGAATTGGTCTGAATTCAACAAGATGAAATTCAACAAGATAAGTGCAAAGTACTTCACTTAGGAAGGAAAAATCAAATGCACAACTACAAAATGGGTAATAACTATCCAGGAGGTAGTACTGCTGAGAAGGGTCTGGGAGTTATAGTAGATCACAAATTGAATATGAATCAACAGTGTAATGCAAAAAAGGCTATAATCATTCTGGGGTATATTAATAGGAGTATTGTATGTAAGACATGGGAGGTAATTGTCCTGCTGTATTCAGTACTAATGAGGCATCAGCTGGAGTAGTGTCCAGTTCTGAGCACCACGCTTTAGGTAAGACGTGAACAAATTAGAGAGAGTCCAGAGGTGAGCAACAAAAATGATAAAAGGTTTAGAAAACCTGACCTATGAGAAAAGATTAAAAAATGTGGACATGTTTAATCTTGAGAAAAGACTGAGAGGATCCTGATAATAGTCTTCAAATATGCTAAGGGCTGTTTTAAAGAAGACTGCCATCAATTGTTCTTCATATCCATTGAAGGTAGGACAAGAAGTTATAAGCTCAATCTGCAGCAAGGGAGATTTAGGATAACTATTAGGAAAATCTTTCTGATTAAAGGATAGTTAATGTCTGGAATCAAGTATCAGAGGGTAGCCGTGTTAGTCTGGATCTGTAAAAGCAGCAAAGAATCCTGTGGCACCTTATAGACTAACAGACGTTTTGGAGCATGAGCTTTCGTGGGTGAATACCCACTTCCTCAGATGCATGTAATGGAAATATCCAGGGGCAGGTATATATATGTGTGCTAGCAAGCAAGCTAGAGATAATGAGGTCAGTTCAATCAGGGAGGATGAGGCCCTGTTCTAGCAGTTGAGGTGTGAAAACCAAGAGAGGAGAAACTGGTTCTGTAACTGGCAAGCCATTCACAGTCTTTGTTCAATCCTGAGCTGATGGTGTCAAATTTGCAGATGAACTGAAGCTCAGAAGTTTCTCTTTGAAGTCTGGTCCTGAAGTTTTTTTGCTGCAGGATGGCTACCTTAAGGTCTGCTATAGTGTGGCCAGGGAGGTTGAAGTGCTCTCCTACAGGTTTTTGTATATTGCCATTCCTAATGTCTGATTTGTGTCCATTTATCCTTTTCCATAGAGACTGTCCAGTTTGGCCGATGTACATAGCAGAGGGGCATTGCTGGCATATGATGGCGTATATTACATTGGTGGATGTGCAGGTGAATGAACCAGTGATGGTGTGGCTGATCTGGTTAGGTCCTGTGATGGTGTCGCTGGTGTAGATATGTGGGCAGAGTTGGCATCGAGGTTTGTTGCATGGATTGGTTCCTGAGCTAGAGTTATTATGGTGTGGTGTGCAGTTACTGGTGAGAATATGTTTCAGGTTGGCAGGTTGTCTGTGGGCAAGGATTGGCCTGCCACCCAAGGCCTGTGAAAGTGTGGGATCATTGTCCAGGATGGGTTGTAGATCCTTGATGATGCGTTGGAGGGGTTTTAGCTGGGGGCTGTATGTGATGGCCAGTGGAGTCCTGTTGGTTTCTCTCTTGGGTTTGTCTTGCAGTAGGAGGCTTCTGGGTACACGTCTGGCTCTGTTGATCTGTTTCCTTATTTCCTCATGCGGGTATTGTAGTTTTGAGAATGCTTGGTGGAGATTTTGTAGGTGTTGGTCTCTGTCTGAGGGGTTAGAGCAGATGCGGTTGTACCTCAGTGCTTGGCTGTAGACAATGGATCATGTGATGTGCCCGGGATGGAAGCTGGAGGCATGAAGGTAGGCATAGCGGTCGGTGGGTTTTCGATATAGGGTGGTGTTAATGTGACCATCACTTATTTGCACCGTGGTGTCAAGAAAGTGGACCTCCCATGTAGATTGGTCCAGGCTGAGGTTGATGGTGGGGTGGAAGCTGTTGAAATCATGGTGGAATTTTTCCAGAGTCTCCTTCCCATGGGTCCAGATGATGAAGATGTCATCAATGTAGCGTAGATAGAGAAGGGGTGTGAGTGGATGAGAGCTGAGGAAGCGTTGTTCCAGGTCGGCCATGAAGATATTGGCATATTGTGGGGCCATGCGGGTGCCCATAGCAGTGCCACTGATCTGGAGATATATATTGTCATCAAATTTGAAATAGTTGTGTGTAAGTATAAAGGCACAGAGCTCAGCAGCCAGTTGTGCTGTGGCATCATCAGGGATAGTGTTCCTGACAGCTTGTATTCCATCTGTGTGTGGGATGTTTGTGTAGAGAGCCTCTACATCCATGGTGGCTAGGATGGTGTTTTCTGGGAGGTCACCAATGCATTGTAGTTTCCTCAGGAAATCAGTGGTGTCGCGGAGATAGCTGGGAGTGCTGGTGGCATAGGGTCTGAGTAGAGAGTCCATATATCCAGACAGTCCTTCAGTGAGAGTGCCAATGCCCGAGATGATGGGGCGTCCAGGATTTCCGGGTTTGTGGATCTTGGGTAGTAGATAGAATAACCCTGGTCGGGGCTCTAGGGGTATGTTGATTTCTTCTGGTGTTAGTGTAGGGAGTGTCCTGAGTAGATGCTGTAGTTTCTTAGTGTATTCCTCAGTGGGATCTGAGGGAAGTGGCCTGTAGAATTTGGTATTGGAGAGTTGTCTTGCTGCCTCCTTTTGATAGTCAGACCTGTTCATGATGACAACGGCACCTCCTTTATCAGCCTCTTTGATGATAATGTCAGAGTGGTTTCTGAGGCTGTGGATGGCATTGCGTTCTGCATGACTTAGGTTGTGAGGCAAGCGATGTTGTTGTTCCACGATTTCTGCCTGTGCACGCCGGCGGAAGCATTCAATGTATAGGTCCAGGCTGTCATTTCGACCCTCAGGAGGAGTCCATGTGGAGTTCTTTTTCTTGTGCTGTTGGTGGGAGGGCACCCGTGTATCAGTGCACTGTTCAGTGTTGTCCTGGAAGTATTCTTTGAGTCAGAGACGGCGAAAGTAGGCTTCCAGATCGCCACAGAACTGTATCATGTTGGTGGGGGTGGCAGGGCAGAAAGAGAGTCCCCGAGACTCTGGAATAGGCTTCAAAAGATCATGTGAAATCCCCGTCACTGGAGGTTTTCAAGAATAGGTTGGACAAACAACTGTCAGGCATGGTCTAGGTTTACTTGGTCCTGCCCCAACGCTGAGGGCTGGACGTGATGACTTCTGGAGGTCCCTTCCACCAGACATTTCTATGATTCTATGCAGAGCTGTGCAGATACTGCAAAAGGGTATGCACTAACATTGTATCATAGCAACCATTAAGTCACTTCAATAGTTTTTGCTACCCTCTTATTTAACTTTCTGTGAACATTTATGCAAGAACATTTATGCAAGCACAAGAATGTTCCCAGAAACTGTTATCACTCTTGCAAATATGTACTTATATCAGAAGTTTTTAGTACCTCCCAATGTACTTATAGCCAAATTTTGCACACAAACATAGCCCCCATGTAGAGCTCCAAATTCTGCACAAACTTAGCCCCCACTGACTTCTGCTTGAATAAGAACCACACATGCACACATGCACTCCAAAGGGTAGAATTTGACCCCTGGAGCTCTAAAGAGATCATACAGGTTTCAATGGCAATATAAACACAAGCATTCAATAACAACAGGAAAAGGGGAAGGGGAGAGGTATCTGCAATGTTTATGCTGTACCTGGGAATTATATAATGCAATATATACAGAATCACACTGTGAAAAGCAGATCATTGAAGCAAATTTGCTAAATCACCTTCCACTAGTAAGTATGCAGACCAAGTACCCCAACCCTGTAGCAGCCTGTAAGGATCTACTTATTTGTAATGCTGCAGAGTTAGCAACATATTTGTTAGCAGGTGTTACTTTGATGAAAAGAGCAGACGGCAGTCAGACTGTAATTATTGTGTGAACCCAATAGGTGTTACATACTTAACTTTGGAACACAGTCCTTTAATAGTTGGCCTGATTATTAGGAGCTTGCCTAATTTGTGCAGAACATTATAAAAGTTAAGCAAGTAGATACTAACCATTATACAAATGAGGATAGTTTTGCCTACTAGTCTGAACATATGGTAAGAAGCAGAATGACCGAATGCAGCACTGCAAATTTACATCCACCAAAATTGCTAAGTAACTATTTTACAGTCATCTTAATTGGCATCACTAAAACTTGGCAACATTTTACCCAAAATGCATTAGCAGAAACTATTTATATCATCAGCATCTACGTTTTCACGTTAAGCCTATGAATTAATACCATTGTTAGAACAATCATTACAGTGGTGATGTTTAACTTTAAAAGGTATTGTTAAGAATGAGGATTATTATTCTGTAGATGAACACTTTTAAAACAGGTAAAATGACAGATGTTCTTAGAGTGTCAAAGCAGATGGTGTTAAAGATGGGATTACAAGTGAGAAAACCCCATACAACTCTTCAGTTCATTCAGGTTGTGTACTATCTACCAATGTAATTGCATAATCTTCTCAGTGATACTCTTATTCTTTCTCTCCCCCCACCCCACTCCATCCTAGTGTTTATATAACCCTCTTCAGATATGTCTACACTTCACACTAAGTCAGGATTCTGACTAAGGTGTGAGCCCAATCCCCCCTCTTTCCATCCACACAAGCATCTGTCTGATTCAGGTCAGCAAACACTCAACAACTTGGTCAGAGTCCGAGTCCCACTTTGATTCAGGTCCAAGCCCTGTCATTTTGCAGTGTGGCTGCAAGCTCAAACTGCAGACCCAAGTCAGACAGTCTGCAAAGTGCAATATGGATGTATTAGCACGGCCATGAGACCCGGCCAGCAACTCTGAACTCACTTTTACAATGCAATGTGGACAATCAAGCGTGGGTTTGGAAACCCAAGTCAACAAGGAGTCCAGGAGTGCTGGCTGTATTTTAAAGAAGTCTTACTGAGGGTGCAGGAACAAACCATCCCAGTGTGCAGAAAGAATAGTAAATATGACAGGTTACCAGCTTGGCTTAATAGTGAAATCTTCTGTGAGCTTAAACTCAAAAAGGAAGCTTACAAGAAGTGGAAATTTGGACAGATGACTAGGGAGAATAAAAATACTGCTAAAGCATACAGGGGTGTAATCAGAAAGGCCAAGGCACAATTGGAGTTGCAGCTAGCAAGGGATGTGAAGGGTAACAAGACGGGTTTCTACGGGTATGTTAGCAACAAGAAAAAGGTTAGGGAAAGTGTGGAACCCTTACTGAATGGGAGAGGCCATGTAGTGAAAGATGATGTGGAAAAAGCTGAAATACTAAATGCTTTTTTTGCCTCGGTCTTCACAGACAAAGTCAGCTCACAGACTGCTGCACTGGGCAACACAGTATGGGGAGGAGGTGAGCAGCCTTCAGTAGTGAAAGAACAGGTTATGGACTATTTAGAAAAGCTGGATGTGCACAAGTCCATGGGTCCAGATCTAATGCATCCAAGGGTACTGAGGGAGTTGGCTGATGTGATTGCAGAGCCATTGGCCATTATCTTTGAAAACTCGTGGCAATCAGAGGAGATCCCGGATGACTGGAAAGTGGCAAATATGGTGCTCATATTTAAAAAAGAGAAGAAAGAGAACCTGGGGAACTACAGACCGGTCAGCCTCATTTCAGTCCCCAGCAAAATCATGGAGCAGGTACTGAAGGAATCCATTTTGAAACACTTAAAGGAGAGGAAGGTGATCAGGAATAGCCAACATGGATTCACCAAGGGCAAGTCATGCCTGACCAACCTGATTGCCTTCTATGATGAGATAACTTGTCTCTGTGCATATGGGGAAAGCAATGTATGTGATATATCTTGCCTTTCACAAAGCTTTTGATACAGTCTCCCACAGTATTCTTGCCAGCAAGTTAAAAAAGTATGGATTGGATGAATGGACTATAAAGTGGATAGAAAGCTGGCTAGATTGTTGGGCTCAATGGGTAGTGATCAAGGGCTTGATGTCCAGTTGGCAGATGATATCAAGCGGAGTGCCCCAGGAGTTGGTCTTGGGGCCGGTTTTGTTCAATATCTTTATTAACAATCTGGATGATGGGATTAATTCACAGATGATACTAAGCTGGGGGGAGAGATTGATACGCTGGAGGGTAGGGATATGGTCCAGAGCGACCTAGACAATTGGACAATTGGGCCAAAAGAAATTTGATGCAGTTCAACAAGGGCAAGTGCAGAGTCCTACACTAAGGAAGGAAGAATCCCATGCTCTTCTACAGGCTGGGGATTGACTGGCTAAGCAGCAGTTCTACAGAAAAGGACCTGGGAATTACAGTCGATGAGAAGCTGGATGTGAGTCAGCAGTTTCCCCTCTTTGCCAAGAAGGCCAACGGCATATTGGGCTGTATTAGTAGGAGCATTGCCAGCATATCAAGGAATGTGATTGTTCCCCTCTATTCGATGCTGGTGAGGCCTCACCTGGAGTATTGCGTCCAGTTTTGGTCCCCCCGCTACAGAAGAGATGTGGACAAATTGGAGACAGTCCAGGGGAGGGCAACAAAAATGATTAGGGGGCTGGGGCACATGACTTATGAGGGGAGGCTGAGGGAAATAGAGTTATTTAATCTGAAGAAGAGAAGAGTGAGGGGGAATTTGATAGATTTGATACCTGAATGGGGGTTCCAAAGAGGATGGAGCTAGGCTGTTCTCAGTGGTGGCAGGTGACAGAACAAGAAACAATGGTCTCAGGTTGCAGTGGGGGAGATCTAGGTTGGATATTAGGAAACATTATTTCACTAGGAGGTGGTGAAGCACTGGAATGGGTTACCTAGGGAGGTGGTGGTGGAATCTCCATCCTTAGAGATTTTTAAGGCCTGGCTTGACAAAGCCCTGTCTGGGATGATTTAGTTGGTGTTGGTCCTGCTTTGAGCAGGGGGTTGGACTAGATGACCTGCTGAGGTCTCTTCCAACCGTAATATTCTATGATTCTAAGCCTAGCTTCCACAGACCAGGATTTACAATGCAGTGAAGACATACCGATAGTGCCTCTTATCTTAGGTTTAGACTGGACAGGGATCAGCCTTTAGATTATGTTTGTACAACACCTAGCAAAATGGGGCCCCAAACCTCATTGGGACTTCTCAGCATCACCATAATAAAAAAAATAATTCTTTGCCCTTTCGAGGTGTTCTTTACTGTCTGTAGAGAAATTTTCCTCTCAGGTTGGCAAAGTAGCTCTTAACTTCTTTGTTCTGCTCTATCTATGTGTCCATCTCCCCTTGATATCAATGGAAAACTTGCACGCATATGGAGTGCAGAATACTGAAGATAAGTGCTATCATGCAGATCTGAAAAGAGAAGTTTGCCCTTAGATTGGAAAAAACGAGCTTAGTTTGTGACAGAGCTCACCACTTGTGTGCTGCATTATATAATATGAATAATTTATGTTGCTAATAGTGCTTTTGCTGAAAGATGGGTGGAAGTGGGTAATTGCCCATGGATAATACTTTATATATCTTGTGGGAGGAACATGTCTCAACCTAAGAATATACATTAAAGCCAGGCACAACTTTCAGATATGAATGACTCAATGAATCATGAATAAGTGCGATTTCCTTGGGATCTAATTTGGTTGAATACAAGTTAAAGCAAATGGCAAATGAATGCAAAATCTCTGCGCAATCTGAGTGGGGTAAGGCTCGGTGGATTGTGATTTTTTCCAAGTATGGTAATAACTGATTGGTGTTTGAACAGTAAATTAGCAGCTAAAAGCATTTACAAATTTTTATTACACTCAAATGTGGCATTTGTCACTCAGCAAATTAAGGCTGGTTTGTCTTCCATATTGAACACCAACAGCCTAAGCAAAATGAAAACACAATTAAATGACAGTGTGTTGTTCTATGTGATAATGCACTGCCCCAGATTTGTTGTGCTATGTCAGTTATGTGATACAGAGTATGACATATTATGTGGCAGGATTCAAAATGACACCACTGTACATAATCTGCTGCGCCAGTATTGCAGAAAATGTTAAACAAATCACTTTTGGTTCTTCTTTGAGTAGATGCAGATGCGTATTCTGCTTAGATGTGTGCGGGCCCAGCACCACAGAGCCAGGGAACTTTTCCTAGTAGTACTCATAGGGGTGGTGCTCATGGTCTGTGGCCCTCGCCCTTCCCCTGGCCATATAAGGACAGAACCACCCCAACTGCCTCAGTTCCTTCTCTCTGTCCATGTCTACAGTCACAGCTCCATGTGGTATTTCTCACCTAGCACTTTTGGTCTCAGTTTCTGAAAAAAATGTTCTTGTCTATGTAGTAGTTAACAGTACCTTAGGTTAAGTTTAGTATTAGTTTTGTTAGAGTAGTTGGCTGCCCTGTGTGATGCCCTCACCAGGGTTTGAGCATTGTCGATCATGTGGCGGCCATTCTTAACAATGATCCCCAAACAAGGTGCTTACTGTTTCTTGGTGAAGAAAGCATTAAAGAGTGACGCTCCATCTGCAAGCCATTCACAAAGAAGACTCAGGTGGTGAGAGACTTGCAGCTGAAGCAGCACTGGCTGGAGCTGGCCTGGAGGCTCACTTTGGCACCAAGGCCCTCATCTGATCGGCAGCTGCCTTCAGATCCAGTAAGTGATACTGCTCTGTGCTTGGGCTCTGGCATTGTCCCCATGAGGAAGAGGGGTCATTCTAGTGCTTAGTTCATTGAATGTCTGCCTGGTGGTGATTTCAGCATCAGATGCACACAGTCATGGAATGTCAATTTTCTCAAACCCCATGGTAGTGAAGTTCTTGAAAGGAATCACTTCTCTCCACCTGGCAGTTAAAGAGCTCATTCCTTTGTGGGAGCTTAATACTGTTTTAGCAGTTCTTAAGGGGGCTCCATTTGAGCCTCTGGCAACTTCTTCTTTCTCCCTTCTGTGACAGAAAACTGGCTTCCTTGTGATGACAACATCTGCAGGGAGGGTGGGTGGGTGGGTGGGTTAGCTGCAGGTTTTTGAGGATGGAGTTCCCTTACACACTATTTTCTAAAGGTTAAGTAACCCTGAGGCCGCACCCTAAATTTTTGTCCAAAGTGGTTTCTCAGTTTCACCTGAACAAAGCTATATATTTACCAGTGTTTTTCCCTAAACAACATTCAGCACCAGCGGACCAACATCTTCACACATGGACATCAGGCAAAGCTTAGTTTGTTTACTAGTTTGTTAGTCCAGCTTGTCTTTGTAATGGACAAACTGAGTTGGTTTTGATTTTGCAAAACCTTTTCAATCCTACTAGATCAGGGTGATTTCAATCCAACCAAATCATCAAAGTTTGGGGGTAAAATTGCTGTAAAAGGTTTGTTCTGACCTAACTCTTTAAAACAAAATAAAAAAAAAGTAAAAGATTTGCTTTACCCTTTCTTGAAGTGTCTAAAAGTTGTTTAAAAACATGTGGTCCTACCTAGTGTTCTGGGCTTTGCTGTATTATTCATTTCTCTGGTTTCACCTTTACTAAAGACTAATTTCTGCACTCTTATCACATCTATCTGATTGTCTAGTTTCTTACCAACTCAGCTGCCAATTTGTATCTCATTCATCACCTGCCTGTAACTCTCATTTCTAGAATCCTCTCCCCAGATGACTGTTATATCACTGTCTGATGTGTTCTCCTGGATTCTAAGCTTCTCTCAACAGAAGACTGTTTAATTACCATCTTGTTTACACATTTGTGGACCAAATTTTTCCTTGCTGTCAGATCATCAATGGAATGACACGAGGCAGGACTTTAGACAGTATCTTTCAGCAATAACATATTATAATTACCAAAATCATAGGACAATAGATTTAGAAATGCCTCTACTTTTTGGATTTTAGTCTTCAGTATTTTGGATCCATAGATAGTATTTAAGAGTAAAAAAATTGCTTCCCTGAAAGCAGAATTTTCTGTGGAGGCATATACATTCAGACTGTAGGTGAAAAGTGTGTGTATATGTGCGTATAATATGCTTATGAAGGGGTCAGTCACAAATCCAACTGTGCGTTGAGTTTTGCACTTAAAAGAAGGATTCAACCTCCATGTTAGGTATGTAGAATAGTGTGTCTCAACTCCTAAACTGCAGCACTTAGTTTTTGGGTATAGAATTAATTTTCTGAGAATTTACAAGTAAATCCACAAATTAATTTGAGTTAAAATTAATTTGAAAGGGTCATTTAAGAAATTCCGTTGATTTTAAACCCAGAAGGGACCATTAAAATCATTCATCTGACTTCCTTTGTACCACAGGGCATGAAGCTTTACTCAGTAGTTTCTGCATCAAGTTCATAATTTCTGTTTGCACAACAGCATACGTTTTAGAAAGATTTAGCACTGGATGTCAGGCCTTTTTTATTGTGTCCCAAATGATCTCAGTAATGGAATAACACAGACTCGTCAAACTTCCCATATAGCTAAAACTAACTCAAAATTTGCACCAGGCAGCGCAATTTGCACTCTGTCCCTCTCCCTGCCCTGTTCTGGCTGCCAGGAAGAGCAGCCGAACATGCCAGGGGAGGAGCCAGTGCAGTGGGAGGACACACACACACACACACACACACACACACACACACACACACACACACAGGTAATGTGAGGTGGGGAGAGGATGGAGAGAGCATGGAGGTCGCGAGCTGGGGGCAGGGCAGGATGGAGATGTGGGGAGGTCACATGTCCTCCCCTTCAGCTGGTGCTTCGAGTGCAGGGGAGCATCAGTCCTTTATGTTACTTTTGACTGATTTTTTTTGAAGATGAATGAATGGTCATTGTTTGCCATTATTCTTCCCAAGAGCAAGTTCCTTCTTCAGCATAAGCTGAAAAAGGATGTTCTTCAGAGAATTCCACAACCTACTTCTCTCTTTCATAATGGCTGCCATCTTCTATTCTCATTGGAGCTGAGGCCTTGGGTTGCCACCCACCCAGGTTGGTCAGGATCACCCCTTTTTGAGGTAGCTGTCCTGGGGAATTTATAAGGGTGCTCAGTACACATTGCCAGCTGTCCAGTGTGATGGGCTCAGGAACATCCCGGATATCCCAGTGTTTTATATCTCAAAGATGGTAACCCTAATGAAGCCACAGGCTGTTCTTAGCAAAGATGGCCACTGCCACCATTCATCCATTGTGTGGTGGCAGTGGTGTTGGTTATTTAACCAGTTTGGGCCCCATAGTGCTTGGTGGTTTATACATAGGTATTGAATGACAGTCCCTACCCACAAAGACTTCTCCCTAAAAACCTTACCTGCTCTTCATAATGCTTCTAGCTGCATCCTGACAGCATGGGGTAGGGGGAAGCATCTTGGCTTCATTTTACTAAGAACAATGACGGGTGGTGGCCATTTTGAAAAAAGCCCTTTATTAATTAAGAGTATCCTGTGCTGTCAGTCCCATTGAGAACAAAGGGAGGTGGCAAGAGGCCATCTGACACTTAAAGTTAAAATAAAAATATTAACTTATGATGCTATGTATCTTCAAATGATTGGAAATATCACATAGAAATGCAGAATTAGAGCAAACAGACAAACTGAACTCCATTCTGTTGTGACATTATAAGGGGAGGAAAACAATGTAAAAATTCTAAAATCTTTAAAAATCAGTGTAATCTACTCTGAGACTGTAATCTACTCTGAGGCATTGTAATGCATTAATGTTTGTATGGTTATTCCATGGTGTCATTACAGGGCAGAGTTATGGTTGTTAGGGTGCTCCAACTGTGCATTTCCATACCTTAATGTGTTTGGACATTTTATAATTTAACCTTAATTCTAAATTTCCCAGATTTATAGTTCTTGATTTTGGGATAATTCCAACACACAAATAATGATTTTAACCTTAAATTCCTTATAGGAGCTCTCAGCCTTAACTCCATTTTAAGTTAGTTTCTGTCTGTGAGGAAAAAAAGTCAATGTGCATGCACATGTTTCAGGGAGTGTATCTACTGCCTGTATATCTCTTATTTGACACAGAAGTCCTAGAGGCAGATTCCGCTTGATGGACCATCCCACATATCCATAGTGTCATTAGTTGGGTTCCATTGGCTGTGAGTCAGGATAGAATTTTGAGGTGTATTGTCTTTTCCATTCCCATGAGCTGGAGACTGTGCACTGTAGGCATGTGTTTCTGAGGATAATACTTCAGAAAATTCTGCTAACTCTGTGGTGATGGAAGAAACAGAAATGTCATATTATTATGCAAGAAGTGACATCTTGATATATTGCTTATAGCCTCATATAAGGTAAAGTCTAATTAGAAAGTAATAAAAGTGACCTCCTGCTTTCCCTCCCATAATCGTGAAATAGATTAACTTGGAAGTTCAGAGCTGCATTTGTTTACCATTGCTTCTGTGGTATTTACAATAATAGAACAAAACACCAAGCTCAGAGTTGGACAAATTATAAAACAGAATACTGTCTAGAGCAATAATAGAAAATGCTGAAAAACATAAAAAAGACAAATACACTTTCCTGTGGCTACGTGTTTGTGATTGATCAGACAAACATCTGCTTTATCTTCATTTATAGTATATTTGAAATTGAATAATTGTAAATTTCCAAATTCTGCAAATGATATAAAATCTTCTTGAAATGCTGTAGAACTGAAAGTCGTCTTGCAAGCTAAATCAGAAGTAAGAACTCCATATGCTTGTGACCCAGATTATACTGGCAATGGCACTGCTACTGTGTTAAGAAATGGAGAGAATACTGGACAATATTACATACTGCACACAAGTGATCTTTGAACTGGCTCTTATAGCTAAACTTAAAAGCTACAGAGAGAGTGACAGGTCCTTTTGTTGCAAGTGCTAGTTTTTGGAAAGTATCTGGGAATATTAAGCTAATCATATTTTTCTTTTAAAACACACACACACAAAAGTAACTTAGTCATTATTTTTTTTCTTTAACCTTAGAAATGTCTGGCATTTTATCTATATGGATCAAAAATATTAATACAAATTTAATTTAATACAATTTAACTTTAGCTTGTCCTATGTTAGGGATGTTACTCCAGGGAGAACAAAACTGGTTGGAATGGTGAAATTAGAAAAGTTGTTTTATGTCACATTAGTTAACATATATGCAAGCTTATTTAACATGTGGACCACAAATAAGTGTAATTACATTAAAACAAGGTTCTGTAGCACAGAAGCAATAAAAATAAACTAAGTTGTATTATTAATTTTTATGTTAAGGGTTTTGAGCCATGTTGATTGGCCTGAATTTTTTGATTTTGTTATGGTACAAAGGGATTGTTTGAAGTAATTTGTCCCCAGGAGAGGCTCACAGTCCCAAGCGGGATTCAATTCAGCAAAGCAAATCTAATTTTGTTTGCTTTATGCAAACCAGAAGGGGTTGTGGTTCATTCTGTTTTCACTGGAGGGGAAAGGCACGCTAATGGGACCTGCTGAAATGCATGCACTGCAAACATCATACCCCTGCATATATTAAATTTTGCTATGTGATGCACTGTGTTCATTGTCTCATTGTGTACACAGATATGCTTTAGAACAAAGCCTTTTAATAGTACAGGAACCTTACAACATTATGACAACACACTGTTGTATTTATATTTAATGCCACCACCGTAATTTCTTCCTTTGGATAAAGTGTGTTGATGTGTGGCATGGTGTGATTGGTTTGTTTTGTTTTTTCCACAGCAACTTGTTAAAAATAGGCAATATACTGAAGACATTACATGGTTAAGCTTTGAGCTATTTGAAGATTAATTGTATAGAGGCCTCATAATAGTTTTTAATTCCCCTCCCCCTTTTTTTTTTTTACAGCTCAGAATTAAATTGGAGACATGCAGGATCTGATTGGGAAATTATTGCTTTTTTTGGCAATTGGTCAGATCCCGGCTGGAAGATAAATGGAGAGGAATATCACCTGCGAGACAGGTAATGCTGTAGACAATATCTACTGCTTTGACAATTCATTAGTCAAAGTTCCATGTGGTTCTCTTTTAGACTTTTCAGATGCAACATTCATAATGTCCCGTAAGTGTTCTAGAATTAATCAAATCTTATATCTCACAGACCAAATTTTGCTGTTATTGAAGCCAAGTGGAATGTTGTCATTGATTTCAGTAGAATCAGATTCAGATCCAAAGAAATAATTCACAGGCAACAGCAGCAACAAAATCTGATGGCACAGTTATGGGATGGCTGTATTCATATAAACCAAATTATTTAGCTATTGAAATTTCATAATAGCTCTATATTTCATGTGGTGTAGTGCTATTTTTTTCCAGGGTGTTTCTGTTTGGAAAACAACTTCAGAACTGCAAATAGATAGACACCTCTCAAAACCCTTCAGTTTGCCATTAGACATTTGGTTGCATGCCTATTTTTATCATAATTTTCCAAAACCACATTAATTTACTGAATGACTTTTGTGAATCAATTCACACGAAATTCAGAATGATACTTGTCATGCACAGGTAACTAACTATTAAAAGCATAGATTACTTGTAGTACTCGTGTGGTACAGTTTAAATTTTTGCTTTAGATGTGTAATTTAAGTTCAAACATAGGTTAGCAATAATGATTCTTTTCCTTCCTAATGCGAGTTCCTTAGTAAAACATTACAGAAAAATTCTTTCTAGTGGATTTGTCTTTTCTGTCTATTTTTTTCTCTCTTTAATTTATCATCATATGCTTCCTTCTTAATTTCACTTGTTTTGGAAAAGAAGAGACACCTTATTTAATTGATATTCTATGGCATAAGAACAATATTGTTTTAATACCATGACCTAAGTGATTTGGCCTAATCTCCAAACCTCTCTCCACACAGGAATTTCAATGGATCTTCTCATGAGTGAGCACTAGTTGTGTGAGCTTAAATCCAAATCATAAGGTTATAATCCTCAAGAAATAATATAGTTAACTGTTCTGCAATTTAAGGAAAGTAATTTCACCCTTGGCACTGAAAAACCTATCTCAAGGTTTTAAAATCCTTCAAGGGTGCTGCTGATCATAGAAATAAAATAATAGGGCCAAGATTCTGGCTTCAGGCCCTTGGCTGTTGCCAAACTGGAAATAATTAATAATAATATTAATCTATCATTGTATGTAATCATGTGTGTGTGTTAAATTAAAACCAGAGAATTGCAGAGTAAGTGTTGATGTGATTGTGCTAGAATTTTTCTACCAGGCTGCCCAATAAGCATCTAAATTATTTATCTGATTTTTTCAGAGATGCTGAGTACCTATTTAAGATCTTCTTAAATGTAGTGGGTGGTTTTTTGGAAGCTCTGGTCAGGGTTGTCATGGGGGAAGGGTGTCCTAAACGGGGCGGGTTGCCTGGGCCTCCCATTTGAGAGGCCTCCAAAACTAAGTGGTGGTGTGACCTGGTGTAAGGACACAAAGCTATTAACTAAAATTTGGCCTGGCGGCTTCTGTATAAAAATAGCAGGATCTGGGATGGCTCGACCAAACCTGGGTAGTGCTGTGACCCCGTGCACCACTTTGCAATGCTTGGAGCGGGGAGCCAGGCCCAGCCTCATAGGACAGCAGCTGCAGCCTCAGGGTAAGTGTGGGGTGGACTCACTCTCCAAGCCACCTTGCCCCTCTAGGCCACCCCTCAGGAATAATTTTTTGGAAGGGGTGGGGCTCAGTTTCAGATTTTTGCTCCAGGCCTCCATAAACCTCAGAAAAAAATGTATTTTCTTTTATACTAATTGGAATATTTGCAAAGGGCCTATAGGAAAGAAACCACATCTAAAGAGATGTCAGTATTTTATGCCAGAAAAAAGAATCATAAGACTTTGCAACTCTGTATTAAATTCATGAAAGTCCAATCCTGCACTTCTCCCTTAAATTAAATGGGAATATTGCTTGCATCTTTCTGCAGGATTGGGCCTTTTGATTTTATCCTCAGCAAAGAGTAATGATGCTGTACGTTTGGAACCGGAAGAACTGGGGGGGGGGTTGGTGAAGTAATGATAATAAAATTTTGCATAAGCAGCTTTGAAGTGGAATCAGTAAACCAGATCAATACTGGGCTTCTTGTTTCATATTTTGAATTTAAAAGATTTGGGTAACTATGGGTATGTCTACACAGCAGTTAAACATCTGAAGCTGACCCGGTCCTACTGACTTGGGCTCAGGCTGTAAAATTTCTATGTAGGCACTCAGACTCTGGCTGAACCCTGGCTTTGGCTGGAGCCTGTGAGTGGGTGTGGTCCTAGACCCCAGGTTCCAGCCCTAGTCCAAATGTCTCCACAGCCATTTTTAGCCCTGCAGCCTGAGCCCCGTGAGCCTGAGTCAGCTGACCCAGGCCCACTGCAGCGATGTGGTGGGTCTTTTATTCCAGTGTAGATGTACTGCAGAAGCAAAGCTTCACGTATTGGGTATCTTTCTACAGGAAAAAATTGAATCATAGAAGTAGGAGATGGGAAGACATTAGATTTCCATGCAAATGTAGGATTGTTCCCTACATTACAATTATAAGATAGTAGAATCTGTAAAACATCCATTTAAATTAGGTAGAGGTTAAACAAAACAGAACTTTTTTTTAAAAAAAGGTCAAACCTTGTTTGCCTCATTCTTAATTCACACTCCATTTCCTACAGCTGTAAGTAAAAAGAATGGACTCATGGAACATGCATCAGAAATTACCTTTTCCTGGGTTTGTCAGTTGTTCTGTTTAGGCTTGTGACTGCAAAGTTTAAAGTTTGCATAACAGGAAGGAGATTTGCAGCGTCATCTTGTAAATTCCTAACAACATACATAAAGTTGAGTTTGGTAGGATTTTCTGAAAATGTTTTGTGAAAGTATGTTGGTGCATTGTTAGAGCTGCCAAAAGATTGGTAGTGTTTGTACTTGGTGTACAGTGTACTTGCATGGATGTTATTGTGGCAATTATTGTAGTTCATTAACTTTATTACAACTGAATTAAAATAAAACACAGCCTAACCAACTCCAAAGTAATAAAATCTTCATTGTTTATTCACAATAATAACTCTTTGCAAATCAAGCATTAGAAACATTTGAAAGGACTGGTCAGATGTATAGGAGGTAAGGTTCAATTGGTCTTCAGCAAACACAAGAAATCACTTGTAGTAAGTGGAAGGTTTGTGCTATGAAATTCTTTAGAATATAACATTACCTCATTACGCAATCTATTATATTCCTGTTTTAATCATGCCTTCAGTGTTACACTTACAGTTCAAGAGCTCCAATCTAAGCTTTGATGATAATCTTGAATACCATTGAGTTTGAATCTGCACAATGCACGTGTAAAGATTTACACATAGCCAATACAAGATAAAAAGTGATTAGCAGCACCAGGAGCTCAAGGGAGCTTGATCTTACATTAATGAGAACAAGGCTGAGGAACCAACAAGTTAGGTGTAACTGGAACAGGGCCCAAGTGGGAAGTGTATAGCTGGGTACCTCATAAATATGATGAGGAGCTCATTTACTCATTGTTATTCCCCATCTCTTTTATGCCCGCTGCAATTGGTAGTTAGGGAAATGGATGTGCAGGAGAATGAGACTAACCACCACTCAGTGACAAAGACTATGTGCCCTTAGCCTTACAAAATTGGTGCTTAACCTTATGCCCTGTACATAGGTTAGGTTCTTGCAGAATCCAGTCCACTGTATTATTCCCATAAGCTCAAGTCATTTCCATTGAGATGGGTTTATAAAAACCTTTCCTGTAGTTGTGTTCACGGGGAGTGCAGACTGGTAGCATGTAACTCTCCTCTCCTCCTAATATCCTGCATGGATAGCTGCATAGCACCATTCTGAGATATTCAGGAAGCAGCTACCCCTATACCCTTTCTTCTTTTATAATCTTCAGAGGTCCAGAGAAGTATGCCTGCTCCCCATTCCAAATCTACCTGATATCTTCAAGAGGCAAAACTTTGCTTCCTTCCTTCCCACTCCCAAATTTGACAGTTAAGATACTACAGACAGTACTGTTGGCCCTACTGCCACAGCTGACAACACTTAACAATATCTTATTCTGGGTTGAGGACACCTTTGTTCTGTACCCTGCTGGCCAAACACAGGGGAGAGGAAAGGGGCAATGAATAGGTAGGCATCCTCTCCCCAGCAAATAACAGGTGGATTTGAAGTTCAGAAGGTTTACCTTGCCAGCCTGACAACTTGCCCCTCTTCCTTTAACTTGGGTACATTTTCTGTTTCCTTTCACAGAACAAGTTCACTGAAATGTGTAGTCTTCGTTGTCAACAGCATTGTTGATGGACATATTTCTGGTATACGTGCTCTTAGACTGTGATTGACATTTGGTTTGAATCCTTAGAATGGTTAGTAGGAATTACTTTGTTGATGCATCCCAGTGATCAGCTATTGCTTGACATTCATCTTCATGTCAATTCATTGTAATCATAGTGACACCAGTTGTGTCAGAGCACATATCTCATTAAAGCTGGAAGATTCTCTAAATATCATTCCTGTGTGGATGGATTCATGAGCCAGCTCCACACCTAGTATCATCATTTGTGCACATAAATACCAGATCCAATACTGTCAGCCTTACCTACATTAAGTAACACTCACATGCATAGTCTCATTGAAGTCCCAATGGGATGACTCACATGAGTAAGTGCTGCTCCATGTGAGGGCCAAAGTCTGGCTTTAAATGAGCACGTGTTGTTTCTCTTTGTTGTTTTTTGCCTTTGACATAATTCAGCCCAATTGTCATTTCATTGATGATTGCCAAAGGAAATGTTTCTTAATTCTAGGCTACTCCCCCATTAAAATAAATCCCCAAATGTTGCATGTTTATTAGAAGTACATTTGTTGCATATAGATGTTTACTGTATACTTTGGCATTGTGAGCGCATTTGTGGGACAAAACGGAGAGAGGCATATTGAATACATCTTGATTCTACTTTTTGAGCTACTTAAGAGGATGTTTTTAAAAAGATACTTAATGCCAACAGAGGCAATGCTTCAATATATAACATCTTCAAATGAGGTCTGGTACTACCAATTATCAGTGTATTTTGAAAATCAGCATATCTTTCTAGCACTGAAGTATGAATCACACACACCACCTTCCTCAGCAGCTTGTTGAACCTGTGTCATTTATTCGGCTGGCATTGTGAGTTTGGGGCCATGACAGTACATCTGACCCCTTTTGGGTAAAATTTGATCTGGCATTTCATTTCAAAGGCTCAGCCACTAGTCTGTCAAATCTTCATTTCGCTAGTGCCCACTAGAATTGCTGACGCTTGTCTCTAACTCCTGGTGCTTTCATCTTTCAGTGGCAATAAACATGTCACACTGCTGAGGTGAAACACAATCTGGAATCAAATTTACTGCATATAAAATATGGTGCCCTCTTTATTGGTTCAAATACTTGTCACTCATAATTTATTTGAAAGTGTATGGCCTTCATGAAGCGAGAGTGCTGCTAGGGACAGGAGTTAGAGAAGTCAGACATACAGCAGCTTGCTAGATTTTTTTTTTTAAATATATACCCCCTTTTTTTTCCCTTTGCCAACCCTGGCTGGTATAAACACATCACATATGCTGTCAAATCCTCAGCCAATGAAGAGCATGCATGTCCACTAAAAACAAGCACAAGGATCTTTAGCTGTGCAGCTGGATGCTAGCTATGAAGTGGCTGGAGGAAGATAACCGGTACTGCTCTCAAAAGAACAAGCCTAAAACAAGTGTGCAAGTGTTTGTAAGTGTATGTTTGGAGGAGGAAGGGGTGGAAAGGAGCTGGATTTAGCCCTAGTCCATTTCGATTTCACTTGCCATGCCTTTCCTTCTGGCACTCAACTTTTTATGATATATTCCAAATACTGTCTATTAGCTTTAACTAATACAGTTCTTGTATGAAGCACCTCTCTAATCTCTTCAAACACAGATGTGGAAGCGCGGCTTAGAGCATGGAGGCCAACAAAAGCACTTTGCCTGTACCAGTGATTAGCTTTGATTGACATAGAACACTTCTGCTTTCACAGGCATACTTTAACACCCATAACTGATTGTTTTAAAATGAGAAGCACTGGGTACTGCAGCTCCAGCTTCAGTAAATATGCAGTACAAATGTATTAGCAGATACCTGAGAGAATACAAAACACTTGATACTCTTTTCTAGCTCTTTTTCTCCTTTTCAGAGGGTATTTTTCAGCATCAAGCATTCATTCATAACTGTTGAAGAAAAATGATGACAATACATATTTTGTTTAAACCTTCATTTCCTGTTTGCGCTAACATGCCAGTGGAATGTTAGGCAGACAGCAAGCAGATTTTTAAAAAGAAAAGCTCGTTCACAGCTTTTTTTTTCTCTGTTGTAACATTATATTTTAATTTTATTAAATTAAGGTAAATAAAGGGACTGAGAGGAATAGGGCAGCTTGAAGCAGCCCAGATAAAATAAAATGCAAAGTGCACTAGCATCTTTACATGCATCAAACCTGTGTGGCAAAATGCATTTGCATATGCAAGTCAAGCAGTTAGATGCCTAATGCAATGCTGCCTCATTCTCCTCCTTAAGATCTTCCTGTAAAACTCTCCTTTGCTGTGATGTCTCAAAAAAAAAAAATGCCAGGACAGTTTGCTGAGACCATGGCCTGTCATACTATTTCACTGTTTCTTTGCACTCCGCCATCTGTCTATATCCACCAGTTTTGTCTCTTTTCTCATACTTAGATTGGAAGCTCTTTGAGGTAGGCACTGCCTTTTTGTTCTGTGTTTGCACAGTGACTAGCACAAGGGGGTCCTGGTCCATGACTGGGACTCCTAGATGCGATGGTAATACAAATAATAAATAATAACGACTTTATTTCAATGTATTCAGTTGATGTAGTTACAATTTTGGTGCTTAAGCATATGCATAAAAAAATTTAGTTACAATACATAAAAATTAGGGCCAGTGACCAAAACCTAAATAATTCCATTTCCAACAAACTAAAATTTTTCTATCAATCACTACAGCCCACTGTCCCTGCCCTCTTGCTCCCCCACCCCCAACCAAAAAAAAGAGAAGAAAATACAAGCTTTTCAGCATGACCTGAGGTCCATGACTTTATACTCTGGTGGACCAATTTGGGAAGCTAGTTACATTGTTCAGCCCTTTCTGATTAAGCTGGAGACCTGCTGCTGTAGCACAAGCTGAGCTCAACCTTATGGTCAAACAGGTGTTTTCTGAGGTATCAGGGACCCAATCCATTTAGGGCAGTATAAATTTAAACCAACATATAATACCACACTTGAAAATGAATTGGAAGAGAGGGTAGACACTGGGGCACAGATGTAATGTGATCCTGGTGAGAAACACCCATTAACAAGTGAGTAGCCACAATCTGCACCAGTTGGAATTTCCAAGTGATCTTAAGGTGCAGCCCCATGTAAGGTGTGTTTCAAGCAATCAGTAATCCAATAATGTTACATACTGTTGACAGAATAGACTGTTAGGAACTTTTGCATTTTAGTCCATGATATAAAGGCCTAAATATGCAGTTGAGTTACATGGTTTCTTAAAATGACAGACCGTAAAGGCTTCTTTGCAGCCATTAAGAATCTCTAGTGTCAAAACCCTATTGTGAGACTTCTAATGCATTCCAACAGCAAAGTCCTAACAGAGTATTACAGGCAGAAACTGGCACTGCAGCATATTCACAATGAAATGGGGGCAAAGGGGGAAATAGCTTAATTTCACTGTGGTTTTTATTCCAAATCCTAAATGCTGGAAAGGCAGGAATTTGTTTCCCCCTAGAAAAAAAATTCAAATAATTGGTGCAATCTGGAAGCCTTCTAGTCATTTTAATACCTTTATTGATTTTTAAACGTTTTAATAGAAATGTCAATATCAGTGAATAACTTGGAATTTTATTTTTGACATTATAGTGAAAACAGAGCAATCAAGTCATCAGAGCTAATTAACTTGTTACAGGTGCAGATTCCCAAAAGTCTCCATCAGTTATACATGAGAAAGAGAAAATCAGACAGACAGAGGGGTGCTGACAAAAGACCAAATAAATGTATGTCATTAGTGTAAACACATACAAAATGTAATACTGTCTGCTGAATCCATAGGTTGTTAGTCTGAGTGGCACAGGGTTAAATGAATGCTGTCATTAAGGAGCATTTCCATCCCTTCTTAGCTGAGCAGCTCATATTGCATACTTTAAAAGTGCAGGAATGCAGCAACAGAAGAGAAAACCGATACTTGGTTAAATTTCAGACTGGCTCAGGACATGATTTGGCAGATTTACATGCCATTTTTATCCACACAATTGAATAAAAAATGTAAATACATAAACCATCAAGCAAAAATTAATTCTATTATTAGCATTTATAGGAGAAAAATAACTGATAAATTTTCCAAGAATAAACATCAATTCGGTTGTATTTGACAATGTTCATTTCCATTCAATTTTTGGTCTCCTTGTCAGACTCCAAGGATACTCTGGCTATTTTATACCTTTGCACTGTGTCCAGAAGTTGTTCAGGTACCACTGCCTCTTAGAAACTAAGCCTTCCCCATGAAAACTACATACAATTTGGCTGAGGAGAGAACAGAGGTTTCAGCTCTTCTTTGCACAAAGGATTTTTTAAATGGAAGAAATTCTCTTCGTCTCGCCTGAGTGGCGAGGCTGACATCTGGGGAAAAAGAGAATCCTATTCCCATTGTATGCTAGTGATAGAGATTCTTGTGGAGTCTTAATTGTTCTCTGTCTGTCTGTGCTATCCGACACCTTATACGGAGTGGTACATTTCAAGTCTTCTTCCAATTTTTGTCTTCTGACAGGGATCAGAAATGCCTTTTCATATATACTCTTATACATTTGAAACCCATAGTGCATCCCCTTTTCAATAAAATCAACTAGGTCCTTTCCTTAAAGTCTCTCTGAGAGGCCTACAACTTTCATACTATACCGTTCAGATTTCTCACATGTATTTTAGTGAATTGTTTTCTTTAATGAGAAACCCATAGCAATTTTTAACGTGGATCATTGGCTAGCCCCTGGATTAGTGTAAATAGATATAGCTCCACTGATTTCAATAGAACTATATTGATTGACGTCAGCTGAGGATCTGACCCAATATCTCAAAACAGGTTTGCAATAGATTGTTTGATAGCAGAGTGGTTTTTAAAACCCTTCAGATTTATGTCCTACAAACTAATATTCTTTTTTTCTTTTCTTTTGGTCTAAAATAGTACTTGTTAGCAGAATACTGTCCATTTTCTGTTCATCTTGCCCAAGAAAAGTTGCATGTGTACATGAATCTTCTTTGAAGCTAAGGAAAAAAAAACTTTGCTGGCAGTCAGAGAAGGGCAACAATAATGATTAAGGGTATGGACAGCATCCATATGAGAAGAGATTAAAAAGGCTGGTACTGCTCATCTTAGAAAAGAGATGACTAAGAGGGAATATGATAGTGGTCTATGAAATCATGAATGGTGTGGAGAAAGTAAATAAAGAAGTGTAATTTACCCCTTCAAATAACACATGAATGAGGGGCCACTCAATTAAATTAATAGGCAGCAGGTTTAAAACAAACATAAAGAAGTAGTTCTTCACACAGTACACAGTCAATGTGTGGAACTCATTGCCTGAGGATGTTGTGAAAGCCAAAATTATAACTAGGTTCAAAACAGAATTAGATAAGTTCATGGAGGATAGGTCCCTCAATCGCTGTTGACCAAGATAGTCAGGGATGCACTTCCATGATCACAGTGTCCCTAAACCTCTGTTTGTCAAAACAAGGACTAGACAACAGGGGATGGATCACTCAATAAATTTCCCTGTTCTGCTCATCTCTCTGAAGCACCTGTCACTGGCTATTGTCAGAAGACCCACTAAGTTCTGACCCACTATGACTTTTCCTATGGTCTTATGTAGTCCTTGTGCTCTTGGCTCAAGGACAATCAGTATTCATATGCCAAATGACGTGTTACACTGCTCCCTCTCCCTTCCTCCTTTATGTTATTTTATATTTTTACTATCTTAAGATCATTTGATGTAGTCTTTCTCTGTTTCTCTGATGCTTGAATCTTCTCATTTTAGGTCAGTGCTGTCAGCCTGGCTTGACATGAGGGAAGTGTCATTTCTCTGGAAGACAGGATTAGGAAGGTAAGTAGATCAGCATGCTGAAAACAGAATGTTTGTGCAACTAAGATAAGTAGGGTCAGTGAGCTAAGAGACAGGAAGTCTGAGCTAGCTATGACAAGGAGAGGAAACGCCCAAGGAACCATTTACAAATAACAAGATAACAATGGACAACATAAGTTGGGAATGTAAAAATGAGATAATAAGTATGTCAAACATGGATGGTGCATGGACAGAGCATGCTTTACAGGGATTGGTTCCTACAAAGTAACCAAGCCAATCCCAAAATGTGTAATGCAATGAAATGTGTAAGTGTATATAAAGGGAGTGGTTTTCTGTGTAACTTTGGATGCGTGGTATGTGCTGTACCCAGCCCCTATGTTTGAGTCTGATCAACTCAGTGTAGCTTTACTGTATGCCAAATAAAAGAACCTTAGTAACAAAAACAGAGTCAAACTGAGTCCTTGGGGAACAGAGTGGAAGAGCTCTTGGATGCTACCCCAACACAGAGTTACCATAACTTGGATCAGATCCATTTATCTGGAGCAGATAATGTATAGTTTACTACAAGTATAGCTTTATTGTCAAGGATCTCAGTCCAGCCATTTAGCAATGACATTGAAAGAATTGAAATTGAAATAAATTCCCAAGGAGGAGTAGGTCAAATCTTAGGGAAAACCCTATAGATTCCCCAGAGAGGGAATAGGGGGAGACTGGGACTGGGTACAAAACAAACACCAAGAAATAGTGCTAAATTGTCTTGGAGGCTTACCCAAAAAATGCTCTGTGTCCATGACTGACAAGAAGCCCTGCTTTGGATACGATGTATTTTCTTCAACACTTTTGTCCCCTTGTCTTCACTACAGCCCATCCATTTTTCTCCTGCCTTTTCTCTCCTTGTACCTCTCTCTTCCTCCTTTCTCTTTCCTAGTCAGTCTCATCTCGCTTCCTTTCCTTTCCAGAAGCTCTTAAGCCCTCTCCAGTTCTTTCATTCTCCATCTCCTTTTTTCTCTTCTGTGTTTCCTTTACCTTCTCTGCCCTTCTTTTTACAATTCATTTTTGGGGCATGTGAAGCCTGTGGCATGAGTGCCCTCTGATTTGTGAACCAAGAAATGCAATCTTGACTTCCATTATTTTAAAACAATGAGCCTGATCTTTGAATCTGCTCTCTCTGAAGTTATTGGGAGCAGCAGGTGCTAAACAGATTTGAAAATCAGGCCACTTCTATTTATGGGCCTAAATATGGATTCAGGAGTTTTCATTATGCACACAAGTTTTAAAATGTTGGTCACAATCTTTATTCCTGCAGTATAAGGGAAACCTGAAACCATAATTTTTTCTAAATCAAATTTTTACCCTAACAAACCTCCGGGAGACAGTGTGGTTTGGCAGACAGAGCACTGGACTATGATTTAAGAGACCTGAATTTTGTGCCCAGTTCTGCTTCTGGGTAACCTTGGGCAAGTCATTTCACTGCTCAGTGCCTCAATTTTCCTATCTGTATAATGGGGATAATGATAATGATGCCTCCTTTTTCATGTGCTTTACGATTGACTGATGAAAAGTGCTATATAAGGGCTAAGTATGCTAATTTACACCATACAAAATACAACAGAATCTGAGCAAATAAGGAAATGTTATACATAATCCATGAAATAATTTCCATATTAGATTCTTTGAGAAATCTTATGACTTGTAGACAAATCAATGTCAAACACCTAAGCCTCTTACACTCTTCTATAACTATCTCAAAAGAATATTCAGTGAAAATCAGACACTCAATTGCAAGGAAACTCTTTTTTCCAACCAATACCCAATTCTCCACACATCCCAGTATTATATCCTTTGCTACATCGTAGACTGTGTTGCAGGGCAAGATTTTCTATTAAGTGAGTCATAGCATGAAACAGCTGGAGAACTCCTAATTTAGAGGCAACCTGCTGGAGGAATTATTATGACTGGAAACATTTGGTACCTGGAAGGTAAGAGTAGACCTGCTCTAACCTCAGCTATGAAATAGGACAAAGCTTAATCATAGCGTGCAAGGGTTCAAGTTCCTCAGTACTTTAGAATTCCTAAGAACTCTGTCATGTCTTATCTTCTTATTCCCACCCACATCCCCCGAATGCATGTACCTTTCCTGAGGCTTGGATATGCCTCCTGCATTTCTCCAGGTCCCCAAACCCTATGTTTCTACTTCTGTAAGGAATTCTCCTTTTACTTCTATAACACTGCCTGCCTTCTCTGTTAGGTCTCACCATAGCTCTGCTTCCCAGTGTTTACATGGTAAGGAAGAGCGTAAGGCAGAGTGGAAGCTGATCAGAGGGAGAAGAGTTGACTAGGCAGAGTGGGAGGAGAAGGAATGGTCCTCTTAGATTATTGAGTGTCATGTTTTTCCAAGTTCCATATGCTTTATCTGAATGACTTAAGATAAGCCACAAAACAAAAAAAGCACAAAAGTAAGGTCTCCACGAGAGAGCACAGTGTTTAGATAATTGTCTCCTTTAAAAGCAGCAAAGAGTCCTGTGGCACCTTATAGACTAACAGACGTATTGGAGCATGAGCTTTCGTGGGTGAATACCCACTTTATTGGATGAGCTCATGCTCCAATACGTCTGTTAGTCTATAAGGTGCCACAGGATTCTTTGCTGTTTTCAGAGATCCAGACTAACATGGCTACCCTTCTGATACTTGTCTCTTTTAAAGATTTAGTACAATGTCAAGGGTTTTTCCCCACTTTGAACTTTAGCGTCCAAAAAGTGGAGACCTGCATGATCACCTTTAAGCTTAATTACTAGCTTAAATCTGGCACACTGCCATCAGCCAAAAATATAGTGTTTGGCACACTTCTGTTCCCCCAAAACCTTCCCTGGGGAACCCAAGACCCAAACCCCTTGAGTCGTAAAACAAGGAGAAATAAACCATCCTCCCTTCTTCCCCCCCCCAGACTTTCCCCTCCCTGGGTTGCCTTGGGAAGCTACACAGATCCAAACTCCTTGGATCTTAAAACAAAGAGGAATTAACCATTCCCTTCCTTTTCCCCGCACCAATCCCTGGTGAATTTAGACTCAATCCCTTGGATTCCAAAACAAGGAAAAATCAATCAGGTTCTTAAAAAGAAAGCTTTTAATTAAAGAAAGAAAAGGTAAAAATTATCTCTGTAACATCAGGATGGAAAATGCTTACAGGGTACTCAGATTCATATAGCCTAGAGGGACTCCCCACCCCCAGCCTGAGATTCAAAGTTACAGCAAACAGAGGTAAAAATCTTTCCAGCAAAAGACACATTTACAAGTTAAGAAAACAAACATAAGACTAATCCGCCTTGCCTGGCTATACTTACAATTTTGAAACATGAAAGATTGGGAACACCTGGGTGTACGTCTGGTCCCTCTTAGCCCCAAGAGCGAACAATGAACAAAACAAACAAAGACTTCCCTCCACCAAGATTTGAAAGTATCTTGTTCCCCCATTGGTCCTCTGGTCAGGTGTCAGCCAGGTTCACTGAGCTTCTTAACCCTTTACAGGTAAAAGAGGCATTAACCCTTAACCATCTGTTTATGACACATGGCTACCCTTCTGATACTTGTCTCCTTTAAAGATTTTGTAACATTCTGGATCAACTCTGCCTTATAAAATGATGGCTTCCCTGGGATTCCTTAGATATTTAAAAGTGCAGTAAACATTTCTATTATTATAAACGCCATGTGGGCAAATTCTAGCAAAGAGTCAGTGGCAGCCTGCCCCCAAAATGGTATTGGAGCACCACTGCTGAATCATTATGTGTTGGTCATCGGTTTAATGTCGTCGTTGTCTTTTTTTTTTCTTAACCCTGGCTTGGTTTTATATTCACTATTATCAGTAGTTTAGTTTGTGTCTGTGGATTTTCTTTAGAGAGGAGTGAGATAGATGTATAAAAAAGGATTGATATAAAAGTCATTGTTTTGCCCACTGTTTTGCAGCATTTGTGGACATTGATCAAATCTTACGATTTCATTAAAAACATGCCATCATTTTTTTTTTTACAAAAAAGAAATCTTTAAAGGAGATGAATAGTTTCATTTTAGCTTATGATTAATTAAACAGTGTTTAGCACTGTAGTGATTAAGAGCAAACAGAATGTAGGACTGGTTAGCTCAAACAGCTGCTAAGTAAATTTCATCTCTTGATCCCTGGTTCAAATACTGAATAGCTTGAAATTGATGGAGGATCTATGGGCCAGAACTGGACTCATTTTATGGCTCTATATCACCTCCTCATGACTTCAACCCTCCCCACCTACAGGGCAGAGGGTATGGACAAGTGGCATTATGCTCTGGCAATGCTTAGCTAGTAAAATGTTCCCTCAAGGGCATTACGAGTAAGTGATAGTACACTGGGAATATGCAGTGTAGATGTAGCTATGTCGGTCCCAGGATATGAGAGAGACAAGGTGGGTGAGGTCGTATCTTTCATTGGGCCAACTTTTGTTGAGAAAGAGACAATCTTTTGAGCCACACAGAGCTCATCTTCTGGTCTTCTTTTTCAGGATCTGAAGAAAAGCTCTGTATGGCTGAAAAGCTTGTGTGTCTTATCAACAGAAGTTGGTCCAATAAAAGATATACTGGGAATAGGCATTTCCCCTCATGGCTACCTTCTACTTGGTTTAGCTTGCCAGTCGAAGTGATGTCCTGGGATATGGCCACTACCGCAAATTAACAGCTACTTGGAGCAACAGCAGAGAATTGGGTGCAAAGTGAGGACCGATGAAAGATAACCACACAATGGGTGTGACTGTCCTGACTTTCTCCTTCTCCTTCAATCGCATATACAGCAGTTCCTAATAAACACAAGTGTTGCACCACATAAATCACCATTACAATTGACATGAATTGTCACCCTGTTTGGCAGCAAAGGTCAGATACTGTCTAAGCATGGAGACTACACTACCTTTTCTCTCCTGAAGGTGGTTCCACTGGGTGAGGACTGTGATTTATGAGCTTGGCAATGTTGGAGAAATTCCATAGCTCATGCTAAAGATAAACCTTTTCTGTTGGTATTTTCTAGGGTTATCAGTTCAGAACTTTTCAAAACCACTAAACTGAAGTAAAATAATGTTAATTAATAATGGTAAAGAGTGCTTTAATACAGATTTCTGTTATCTTTTGTTCCTTAGCAATAGCCATAAAAAAAAGCAAACTGTTTTATTTGTTGAATGATGTTTATTTGAAAATTATTTGAATTTTAATATTTCTAGGTTTAGGTGTTAGGGTATGCTTTTAAAAACAATACTATAACCCTTTAAAAACCTTAATTCCTCTTGTGGGGTAAGAGGGGATAATTTAGCTTTATTTTCAGTACATTCAGTGGGAATATATTTAGAATGAAATTCTCCCCAGGGCAGAGGCTCAGAACAAAGCCTATACAATGTAAGCCCTTAATATCAGGTGTATATGGGACTTAAGTGGTAAACAGGCCTTGCGTGGATCCTGTGCCCAGAAGTAAATTTTATTCAGACTGTGCTATCTATTATCATTATATTTTGAAACTGTTTAAAAGAAACATAACAGAGACTCAAACTAAATGTCTACCCCAAATCAAAAACAAAATGGTAAGAGGACCAAAAAAACCCAAACAAACACCAATGTCACCATGGATAAACAGCGGAGTGAAAGAGGCAGTTACAGAGAGGCAAAAAGTCATCCTTTCAAAATTGGAAGTCAGATCCTACTGAGGTAAATAAAAAGGAGCATATACTCTGACAAGTCAAGTGTAAAATTATAATTAGGCCAAAAAAGAATTTTAAGAGCAACTAGCATAAGACACGAAAACTAACAGCAACATGTATTTAAGTACATCAGAAGCAGGAAGCCTTCCAGTCAGTGGGGCCACTGGACAATCAAAGTAATAAAGGAGCACTCAAAAAGACAAGGCTGTTGTAGAGAAGCTAAATGGATTCTTTACATTGGTCTTCATTGCAGAGGATGTGAGGAAGATTCCCACACCCAAGCCATTCTTTTTGGTGACAAATCTGAGGAACTGTCCTGGAGTGAGGTGTCAGTGGAGGTGTTTTTTGAACAAATTGATAAATTTAACAGTAATAAGTCACCAGGATCAGCTGGTATTCACCCCAGTGTTCTGAAAGAACTCAGATATGAAACTGCAGAACTACTAACTGTGGTTTGTAACCTATTGTTTAAATTAGGCTCTATACCAGATGACTGGAAGGTAACTAACATAACACTGATTTTCAAAAAGGGCTCCAGAGGAGATCTCAGCAATTACAGGCCAATGAGCCTAACTTTGATACTGGGCAAATTGGTTGACACTATAGTGAGGAACAGAATTATCGAACACATAGACAAACAAGATTTGTTGGGAAGAGTCAATATGGCTTTTGTAAAGGGAAATCATGCCTCACCATTCTATTAGAATTCTTTGGGAGTAAAAAACATGTAGATAAGAGTGATCCAGTGAGTATAGTGTACTTGGATTTTCAGAAAGCCTTTGACAAGGTCCCTTACCAAAGGCTCTTAAGCAAAGTAAGCTGTCATGGGATAAGAGGGAGGGTCCTCTCATGGATCAGTAACAGGTTAAAAGATAGGAAACAAAGGATAGGAATAAGTGGCCAGTTTTCACAATGGAAAGGGGTAAAGAGTGCTGTCCCCGAAGAATCTGTACTGGGACATATGCTGTTCAACATATTCATAAATTATCTAGAAAAGGGAGTAAACAGTGAGGTGGCAATGTTTGCAGATGATACTAAATTACTCAAGATATTAACTCCAAAGTTGACTATGAAGAGTTACAGAGGGATATCACAAAACTGGATGAGTGGGCAACAAAATGGCAGATGAAATTCAATATTGATAAGTGCAAAGTAATGGACATTGGAAAAACTAATCCTGACTATACATACAAAATGATGGAGTCTAAATTAGTTGTTATCACTCAAGAAAGATAACCTGCAGTTATTGTGGGATAGTTCTCTGAAAACGTCTGCTCAATGTGCAGTAGAAGTCAAAAAAAGCTAACAGAGTGGTAGTAATCATTAGGAAAGAGATAGATGATAAGACAGAAAATATCATAATGCCACTATATAAATCCATGGTATGCCCATACCTTGAATATGGCATGCAGTTCTGATCTCTGGATCTCAAAATATATATATTAGAATTGGAAAAGGTACAGGGAAAAACAACAAAAATTATTAGGGGTATGGAACAAATTCTGTAAGAGAACAGATTTAAAAGACTGAGATTGTTCAGCCTGGAAAAGAAATGACTAACAGGATATATTAGAGGTCTATAAAATCATGAATGGTGTGGAGAAATAAGGGAATAAGGATCTGTTATTTTCCCCTTCACATGAGACAAGAACCAGGAGTCACCCAATGAAATTAATAGGAAGTAGGTTTAAAACAAACATAAGGAAGTACTTCTTCACACAATGCACAGTCAACCTGTGGAGCTCATTGTCAGGGGTTGTTGTGAAGGCTAAAAGCATAACTGGATTCAAAAAAGAATTAGATATGTTCTTGGTGGATAGGTAGAGCAATGGCTATTAGCCAAGATGGTCAGGGATGCAACCCCATGCTCCAGGTGCCCCTAAACCTCCAACACCCAGAAGCTGTGAGTGGACAACAGGGCACAGATCACTCAAAATTGTCCTGTTCTGTTTGTTCTGTGTGAAGCATCTGGCTACTGTCAAAAGACAGGATACTGGGACAGATGGTCCATTGGTCTGATCCAGTTAAGGTCAGTCTTCTTATGTTCTTTAAAACGCCAGATCTCAGTCATGTAATTAATTACATGAGACTCTCAACTTTCATTTTTTTAAAATGTAATTTTCTAGCTCTCCAAGATGTGGAGAAAAGTTCATCAAAGTAAGGCCTAAAAGTTCAAAAACCAGAAGATGAAAAGAAGCCCAAAAATATTATATTTAAAATCTTAATTTTTAAGTCAATGTCATGATTTTGGGGCTTGACTCATGAGTTTTGAACATTTATGCTGGGCAATATTATACAGAGCAGTTCCCCCTCCCTTTTCCCAATTTCCTTGAGGACTAAATGGTAGCAAAGGAGTGGTCCAACTCACATCTTCCTGATCCAGTTGGGTTTTCTGTGTCCTTTAGGTACATGTGTAACATTCCCCAGGGTGCAATTTTGACTGTTTGTACAGCTCTGTCCCTTCAATACTCCAACCTGGGATACCCTTTATGCTGCTTTGCTGTGAGAACAAACACTCCTGACCTGTTCACACATAGCCTCTAGCATATATATTACTCCCAGCTGAGTTATAGGAGTGCTCTCGGTTAGCCACTCCTGAATTATATTGCAGAGTGACGCCAGCAAATTCCTGTCTTCACCACACCTGGAAAAGGAAGAAAAAAAAGAGCTCTGTGTATATGTGGATGCTTGTCTCTTTCTTCAACAGAAGTTGGTCTAGTAAAAGATACTACGTTCTGTTGCCATATAACCCTTAATATCACTTCCCATAAACTTACTTATGGTGTATGAAAAATGAACAAAAAGTACAAATTAGAAGGTATGATGTCCAGGGTTGCTGAAAGGCTTCACCAATAGTATATTATTTCTGTTCTGTGGAACTTCAAGAAATTGACATAATGGATAGATCTGAACTTTTCTTCCTTCCTTCCTTTCCTTTTTTTTTTTCAGTAATGGCTGCCAAATTTCATAAGTCATATACTGTTCTGTTCCATAATTAGTTTGGAAGCCTGCAATTGTTTACGTTTAAGCCAGCAGATAAAAGCTGCCAAACCCCTTGAGCAGAAAAGTTGTGTTAATGGCTGTATATTATTGCTTGTCAGTTTATCTAATCTCTTTTGATCAAATTGTGAATCTCAAACAAAACAAAGAAAATCAGTGCAATTTTCTTTCATAGCAACTAGGAAATGGCTTTATTGGACAGGCTGGACACACAGACAAAAGAGCTTTTGTAATGGAAAGGCTGCTGCAACAGTCTTGAAGGTCAGTGATGATGCAATGAAAAGTATGCTGTGGGTGAGTTATCATGTACAGTCATGACAGTTAACATTCAAAATTTAATAAAATGCAAAAGGATTTTAATTGTGCTCCTGCACTGTGAACTTATGGACCATTGTTCTCCTTGCAAAAGAGAAAAGTACTGACTTTAGTTCTTGTGACTGCATTACATTGCACTATGTCTATCATATAATTAATGTGGCTCAATTTGTTCTGTAATATGGTTTGTTTTATTGTGGGGAAGGAGGCAGTTAGACACTACAGGCAAGAAAAGAGGAAACAAATGTATTAAAGAAAAAAGTAAAGCATACATTTGTCAACAGTATACTCAGTTTATTGGAGCATTTAAGTGGAAGCACCTTTTATGTGCAATAAAGAAAATGTTTAGAATGATCACATTTAATTAATTGTCTCTGTGCACTGTCTGTATAATGCCGCAATTCAAATGTTATGTTACCTGTTTTGTAGAGGATGTTATTTACAATAGGTGTAAATGGAAGATAATTCAAAACTATGATATAGGAAGCAGTTGGTTTGACTGCGGTTATCTTGTCCCAGAGGAATCATGGTGTTGTACATTTTGGTATCTCTTTTTATATATAAAAAACCTCAGTCCAGATGCAGCTATTAAAAATACTTTTTACTAGACTTAGAGCAAAAGCACTAGATTTTTACAACCAGTATTACAGTTTGCTCTTATTCTTTGTATCATTGCTCCTGATGGGAGGGTTCCATCCTAATTCAGTGATTCACTTAAGGAAGTGTTTAACTCCAAGTGTGAAAGTAGCCTCATTAGGTATATCTACACCGCAGCTGGGCAGGAGCTCTGCAGCCCAAGAAGACAGATGCATGCTAACATGCTAAAACTAGCAGACTGGATATTGCAGCTCTGGTGGAGACTCGGGCTAGCCATCCAAGCTCAGCTCCAAGGGTCAGGTGGGCTTGAAAGCCCAAGTTCCCACCAAGCTACACACTAGTTTGAGTCCTGTAGTGCAAGTCTGTGAGGCTTGTTCCCTGCTGCAGTGAAGTCTACCTATTGATTTCAGTAGGACTACTCCTGTGCGTAAAGTTAACTTTGATGGATTGGGACCTCTAAGAGTAAAGAGCTGCTTTAAGGGTTTGGGCATCAGACTTCCAACAGGGAATCAAAGACTATTATAGATTATTAGGGTTGGAAGGGACCTCAGGAGATCATCTAGTCCAACCCCTTGCTCAAAGCAGGATCAATCCCCAAATCGCCCCCTCAAAGACTGAACTCACAACCCTGGATTTAGCAGGCTAATGCTCAAACCACTGAGCTATCCCTCCCCACTAGGTTTTTATTGTACACAATGAGAATCATCCTCACTCTCTCACTGTTTTTTACATGCTTGGTGCTGTGTGAATCGCAGAGGAAAACGTGGTCCCTCACTCCCTACTAGAGCTGACTGCAGGATGACAATTCCATTTTGAGGAGACATTTGAGATTTCAAAGTTTGTGTTTGTGCCTTATTGGAACAAAATTAAAACCTTTTGTCTAATATTAGGAGCCTTAAAGACTGCTCCACAGGATAGCTCTGTCATAAACAGATAAGTAAGAGTTAATAGAACAAAAGTGCTTCATATCTCTTTTGCCTGGAAAGGGTTGACAAGAACAGTGAGCCTGGCTGTCACCTGACCAGAGGACCAATCAGAGGACAGGAGAGAAGTTTGTGTGTGTGCTGTTAGTTTTTGGTTGTTGTTCACTCTGGGGGCTCAGAGGGATCAGACGTGGGGGCTCAGAGGGATCAGACGTGCAACCAGGTTTCTCTCCAATCTCTCCGATACAGGCTCTTATAAGTTCGGAATAGTGAGTACTAAGTAGAGAAAGCGAGTTAGGCTTATGGTGGTTTTCTTTATTTGCAAATGTGTATTTGGTTGGAAGGAGTTCAAATGTGTATTTGGCTGGAAGGAGTTCAAATTTATATTTTGCTGAAAGGATTTTAATTTGTACTTGAATACTTAGGCTGGGAGGGTATTCCCAGTGTCTATAGCTGAAAGACCCTGTACCTATCCCATTTTAAATTTACAAAGATAATTTTTATTGTTTTTTCTCTCTTTAATTAAAAGTTTCTTGTTTAAGAACCTGATTGTTTTTTTATTCTGGTGAGACCCCAGGGGACTGGGTCTGGATTCACCAGGGAATTGGGGGGGAGAAAGGAGGGAAGGGGGGGAGAGAGGCTAATTTCTCTCTGTGTTAGGATTACTTTCTCTCTCAGGAAGAGTCTGGGAGGGGGAGAGAAAAGGAGGGGGGAAGGTGCATTTTCCTCTCTGTTTAAGATTCAAGGAGTTTGAATCACAGTGATCTTCCAGGGTAACCCAGGGAGGGGAAGCCTGGGAGAGGCAACGGTGAGGGACAGGGTACTTTCCTTGTGTTAAGATCCAGAGGGTCTGGGTGTTGGGGGTCCCCAGACAAGGTTTCGGGGGGACCAGAGTGTACCAGGCACTGGAATTCCTGGTTGGTGGCAGCGCTACAAGTACTAAGCTGGTAATTGAGCTTAGAGGAATTCATGCTGGTACCCCATCTTTCGGACACTAAGGTTCAGAGTGGGGGTTTATACCATGACAAGCTCAGTGGTTTGAGCATTAGCCTGTGAGTTCAATCCTTGAGGGGTCCATTTAGGGATCTGGGGTAAAAATCTGTCTGGGGAGTGGTCCTGCTTTGAGCAGGGGGTTAGACTAGATGACCTCCTGAGGTCCCTTCCAACCCTGTTATTCTGTGACACTAGATAGTGCTGACCTGCCACCAAATAAGCTGCAAGCATAGAAACTGAACTCTTGACAGGGGACTCCATTTCTGGGATCTGGTCTGTGGAAGGCTGGAGGACCTGACTGGCTCCCAGTTCTTATTTAAACCAAGCACAGGAACAAGAAGTTGTCCATGCCACTGGGTTCCCCCTGCTTAGGACTGCCTCCCTTGCACTAACTGTTTCCACTGCCACTCCTAGTAACTTTACCCTGCCTGCCTCCTGACATCTGAGTTTTGCTTTGTCCAGTGGCCTGTCTCAGACCCTGCCTGCATAATGTCTGACCTGGCCTAGATTCTAAATTCTGTTCCAACCACTTGGTCCATCTGCCCATGTCCTGGTCATGACACCTTTCAAAATTTCCCACAGAAATGAGATAGTCTCCAAATCTGAGTTTTTCAGACTTGGGTGGTGTCATGGGTGTAGGTGCAAGTAGCCTGGTGGCCAGGGCACTGACTTGGGAGGCCTTCCTTCTCTCTTCAAACTTTCCCATCTAGAGCTTCATTAAAACAGATGTGTCTCTGCAAAACATTTTGACTTCAATGAAACTTTATTCAGACAAAAATGTTCCAACCCACTTTGCTCCCTACCCAAGTGAGTTTGTTGTGTGAAAGTTAGAAAATTATAGGTATGGACATCTCTGGCACCCCTATTCAAAAAAGCATATGCTTAACCTGAAGAATGTGCTTAATTCCCAGTAATTTTAATGCTTGAATGCTTTGCTGAATCAGAGCCTGGATTGCCAGATGAAGATTGTTATAGGCTTTCCGTGTGTGTGTGGTTTTGTGGTTTTGAAGGAGTTGTATAATCACTTCTAACTTATATTTGGGGTGGACTGACCTTGGCAGGCTTGGGAAAATAAATGTTTTCAGGAAGTATTCTAATTATGGGGATGAGGGGGAAGAGTACAAGATACTGTATACATATGGTAGTCACTATTATCATAAAGCTCAGATACTTAATCTTTCATAGGGTAGAAAAAGACCCTCCAGGCATTTGCCTTTGTAAGTAAGATACTATAGCTATTAAAGATCCTGTTTGAAAATAAAATGTTAGAAAGCTACTTCCTCACATAAGTAGAGCAACCAGGACTTAGTCTCTGAGCATTTATTTCCCAGAGCCCTTCAGAACCCTCCCCTATTCAGGACTCTGGGATTCAGCTGCAGGGTGGCGGGTTTCGGGGGCTTCAGTCCCATGGGGGAGAGGGAAGAGCTGCAGCTCGGGGCCTCAGCACTGTGGTGGGGTAGGAAGGGCATCCTGGAGCTCAGGGCTTCTGCCCCATGAGAGGTCCTGGAGCTCAGAGCTTTAGTGCTGCGGGAGGTAACAGGGCTCAGGGCTTCTGCCCCACTGGAGGCACCAGGGCTCCCACAGATTAGAAAATATTTACTGGAGCTCCACTCCAGACCTCTCTGGCTGAATTTAATCCCCAGGGTGACCAGATGTCCTGATATTTTTGGGACAGTCCCTATATTAGGAGCATTGTCTTATATATGCAACTTTACCACCCTTCCCCCCCACACGCAAAAAAAAAAAAGTGTCCCAATTTTTCTCACTTACTGTCTGGTCACCCTACACATTAGGAAAATTACATTATTAATACAAATTGAAGGGCACAGCAGAATATCAATCTAAATTAATAAACTTAACTTTTTCCTTAAAAGGAGCCATAAAAGGTTGTTTTGTTTTTGTTGGCAGGAGAGGGGGCATTGCAAAGTATTTTCAGTCGCAAAATCTGGACACCTTTCTCCTTCTGGCTTTTACAATCATCTTTACATTACTGTGCATTCCAGGGGTTCTTCATAACACTAATTCCTGATTGTAGATCACAGCAAATATTTTTTTTCCTACATGCAAACACTTTGATAGCAAAGTGTAACATGCTACATTTTGGTAACTTTTTAATGGGTGAAATTTACCTGGTTCAGCAACCCCACACAAGGCTTGGACACCACTTAGGTCCTCAAAAGAGGGCCACTTATATATGTACTAGTTAAATCCTACGTAACCTGTATTTTGAGGAATCAAGTGATGCATAGGCCTTATATTGGGCCTTCTGTCTCAGGATGAATTTCACCCTATCTAAAAATACTATGTGTATTTCTATATAGATAAAAGTGTGCGTGTATGATTTACAGGACTAGATATAGATTAACAAACAGTACAAGAGAGGGCCATTTAGGGAAATGGGTCAAAAATCTGTCTGGGGATTGGTCCTGCTTTGAGGTCCCTTCCAACCCTGATATTCTATGATTCTATGAATTACATTAATAGAAGAGGTGAATATATAAAACACTGCCTATAATACATTACATAAACAAAATAGCCTTAAGAGCAGGTATATCAGATGAAAAAGACTAATTAGTGCAAGAGATGAAAGTGAACAGCTACAGCATAGGAAAGCATCATAAAGACCTAATAGAACCAGGTCTTTTATAGCAATATGTAATTATAAAAATACATAATTAATTTAAATATACATAATAATCCATACTAGTGATAGAGATCAGGCCCTGGCTAGCTTCAGCAATTTTTAGGTGATAGGGTTGCCACGTCAAAAAGGCACCCTGGTGTCTCCGGTCAGCACCACCGGCCAGGCCATTAAAAGTCCAGTAGGCAGTGCTGCAGGGCTAAGGCAGATTAGTCCCTACCGATCCTGGCATCGTGTTGTACCCCCAGATGCAGCCAGTAAGTCCACCTCTTAGGGGGCTACAGGGCTCCGTGTGCTGTCCCACCCCAAGCACCAGCTCCACACTCCCATTTACCAAGAACTACAGCCAATGGGAGCTGGGGGGCGGTGCCTGCAAGCGAGAAAAGTATGCGGAGCCTTCTTCCCCTCACCTGCCCCTCCTGGGAGCTGGACCTGCTATTGGCTGCCTCTGGGGTGCAGCACAGTGCCAGGACAGACAGGGAGCCTACCTTAGCCCCGCTGTGCTACTGACCGTGAGCCACCAAGGTAACCCCGTGCCCCAACCCCGAGCCCCAATCCCCTGCTCCAGCCCTGAGCCCCCCCAATTCAGAACCCCCTCCCGCATCCTGAACCCCTCATTTCTGGCCCCACTCTGGAGCCCACACCCCCAGTTAGAGCCCTCACCCCCTCCCACACCTCATCCTCCTGTCCCAGCCCAATGAAAGTGAATGAGGATGGGGGAAGAGTGAGCCACTGAGGGAGGGGGAATGTAATGAGCAGAGGTGGGGGCTCAGGGAAGGGGCGGGGCTAGGGCATTCCATTTTGTGTGATTAGAAAGTTGGCAAGCTTATTTAGGTGGACAATAGACAATGAGCTCTTTTCTTGAAGTGATACAGGGAAGGTAACTTTGAAATTTTTGGGCAGCATGGTCCTCCACTGATGTTAAGGAGAGGCTGAGAAGGCAGATGGGCCCAGCGTAGATATTTGCAGTACCTGAGAACTAAAGATATAGGCCAGGGGTCAGCAACCCCTGGCATGCGGCTCGCCAGGGTAAGCACCTTGGCAGGTCGGGCCAGTTTGTTTACCTGCCGTGTTGGCAGGTTCAGCCAATCGCAGCTCCCACTGGCCGCGGTTCACCGTCACAGACCAATGGGGGTGGCAGGAAGCTGTGGTCAGCACATCCCTCATCCGCGCTGCTTCCCACCATCCCCATTGGCCAGGGACGGCGAACCACGGCCAGTGGGAGCCGCGACCAGCTGAACCTGCTGATGCAGCAGGTAAACAAACTGGCCCAGCCTGCCAGGGTGCTTACCCTCATGAGCCGTGTGCCAGAGGTTGCCAACCCCTGATGTAGGTCCTGATTGTGGAACTTGCTCTGTACAGGTAGAACCCAGTCACTGGGGCTCCACACAGGCACAGAAGCCCACCTGGGGGGGAACTGGTTGCAGGATTAGGATCATAGTTGCCATGAGCACTTTTAACCCTGCCTAATTCTGCAACTGCTGAAGGTGCCTTGTTTTTTGGCCTTGCTTAGTGGGTGCACCTTTTGTTCTGTCACACATCCAACATGCAGCAGGCAACTGATAGCATATGCTGGATCTATTTTTTATAGGAATATGTATCTACCAAATGAATATAAAATCTAGAGCATTTTCAAACAGCATTTCAAATAGTTCTGACATGAAGAATGCCTGTTGATTGCATTATGATTTAACAGCGTTCACTGAGGCTGTCTTATATTTTGAGGTTCTTAATTTTTTTTTAATTTGTTCATTAGAAATACTAAATGAATTAGACAACATGTGCAAACAACATATTTCATTTGTGATTATGTCTGTGTGAAAATTAGTCATTTTACTTGAACAATTAAAGCTTCTCCATATGATGCTGTTCTTAGCATTGATTTTTTTTCCAGTACACTCTGTACTAAGCAATTTGAAGAAAACAAATTAAGGAAGAGGATTTATCGGAAAGCTTCACAAAATCCCAGAGATGATTTTTTTCCCCTGCCAAACTCAGGTGGATCTGTATGAGGTTTACAAAAAATAAAGAGAGAAAGAAAGGAGAGGAAAAATAGAAAAGAGCACAGTCTAAACTCTAGAACAAATTTAATTAGTAGAATCTTAGAGATTCAGGGATGCTGTATGCCAGTAATCAAATTCTGGGAAACAACTCCCCTCCCCTTTCCACCGCACAAGCTCTCATATTTCCACTTCCGAGTTTGCTGCCATTTCACATTCATTTTTGTGATGAAGTTTGAGCTTTAACATAAAATAAAGATCTACTACAAAATTCCCACTACTCCAAGCTACTGAAAAATCTAAAATATGTTAAGTGTGGCAAACTAACTTGCTTCTGAAACTATTCAGTAATGTTCAACATGAACGATGGCATTGTGATCTCATTTCTAGGGTCCTGAGAAAGGAGACTCTGAAAAAGGGCACTGTTTTACCCATTCACCATGCTGCAGCTTTTGAAATATTTAAGTAGTTTATCTGGGACACATGAAAATATTTTAAGATGTATTGTGCTCAGTGAGTCTGGAACATCAGGCAGCACCAAAGTGGTCAAGATTTTTTTGTAGTAGTGGTCTTAAGTATCAGAGAGAGTGGTAGGGGGGAGAACCAGGAATTGACACTTAAAAGGAGCTCTGCTTAAAGGTTTATACCAAGGTGGGCAAACTACAGCCCGTCAGGGCTTTGGATCCGGCCCACGGGACTGCCACAACGGTGGTGCCATGGGGCTAAGGCAGGATCCCTGCCTACCTTGGCCCTGCACCACTCCTGGAAGCAGCTGGCACCACGTCTCTCCAGCCCCTGAGGAAAAAGGGGACAGAGGGCTCCGCGCGTTGCCCTCACCTGCAGGCACTGCCCCCCACAGCTCCCCTTGGCCATAAACGGGGGACTGAGGCCAATGGGAGCTACGGGGGAGGTACTCACAGGTAAGGGAAGCATGCAAAGCCCTCTGTCCTCTCTCCTCCTGGGGCCACAGGGACGTGGTGCAGGCTGCTTCCAGGAGTGGGGCGGGCCAGGGCAGGCAGGGAACCTTAGCCCTGCTGCACACTGCTGCCACCACGGAGCCGCTTATGGTAAGCGGCCCCAGGCCAGAGCCCGCACCCCAAACCCCTCTTGCCCCTTGCACCCCAACCTTCTGCCTTGAGCCCCCTCCCACACCCCTTCTGCACCCCAACCCCCTGCCCTGAACCCCCTCATACACCCTGCACCCCTTGAGTGCTCCAACCCCTTGCTCTGAGCCCTTTCCTGCACACCGCGCCCCCTCCCACACCCTACACACCCAGCCCCCTGTCCTAACCCTACATTCATGGCCCTGCATGTAATTTCCCCACCCAGATGTAGCCCTCAGGCCAAAGAGTTTGCCTACCCTGGGTTAGACCAAGATTTACAAAAAGAGGTGCCTCAGATTAGGCTCATAAATGCATATTTAGGTACCTAAATAAGTGGTTTGATTTTCACAAGTGCTCAACCCCCGGCAGTTCCCACTGAAGTCAATGTGAAGATTTTGTCTTCCTAAACCCTCTCCATAGGAATGATCTGCTCCCTAGTTCAGATGAAATGTTCAGGACAAGTGTTGTTACAGATCCAAATTAGTATGGCAGCATAGAGCAAAGAAGTAAGAATTAGGAAAGTAGAAAGGGACTCTAGTGGGAGAGGGTGGAGGAGGATTTTTACATGCAGACCACGGCTTTCTGTATATGTAATTTTCACAAACATTTTAATGGTTCAAAAGTTCGCAGAGCTGAAATTCACATAACCAATGGTGAAGTATGAAAAGTTGAGGTTTTGTTATCTTTAGGTTAAACCACAGATGTTAGTAGCCTGGAACAAATGTGTGGGGAGTCACCAGGCTTTACATATGTGTTCAATGTCTCCAGTTAACTGGCAATAACCCAAGGTAAAAAAAATCTAGTGTAGACATGCCAATGAAGACCGATAGTAGTGGTCAGACGAAAATGTGGCCATTGTGGAAGAATCTACCCCAGAACTGCAAGCAACACAAGACCATCAGATGTTTCATAGAATATCAGGGTTGGAAGGGACCTCCAGAGATCATCTAGTCCAACCCCAGCTCAAAGCAGGACCAATTCCCAACTAAATCATCCTAACCAGAGCTTTGTCAAGCCTGATCTTCTGTGCTCCATTTACAAGAAAATGATCACTTTCAGGGTATGCATTTTGTGTGTGGATATATTTGTAAATATGTGTGTGTATAATTTATGGATCACTATTTAAGATTCTTGTCATTTATCAAGATTCTATTGAGACTTGATTTCTCATTTTACAGACAAAAGGTTAACCTTTGATTGAATTTATTAACTAAATTAAATGAGAAGTAATCCAGAATAAAAAAGCATAATGTCTGGATTAATCCAAAAATGTGTGGTGATGCTTTAACTACTACACTGTAACCTCACATTCCGTGATGATGAGTTCAGTATGAATAAATAGATAAGATATTGTCTCCAGGGGACACCAAACCTCTCACAGGAGAGTAACATCCATCTCTTTACAGTCCTGGAGAGCTGCAAGGCCACTGCCAATCACACACTCACTCCTTTCTACTCTGCTGCTCCTATTGCTAGCTTTTTGTTCCCGAGCCTTCCACAGAAACTCAGAACTAGGAATAGAACCCTGTTTTTCTGAGTCCCAGTTCAGTACCCCCTTTATTGGGCAATGCCGTTTCAAGGTTTTACATAATTCACCCAGCCTACATCTTGAACATATTCTTTAACTACACCACCTCTATCATTCCGTTACACCAAGGAGGTCAGCCTGTACGCCCTGTGTATACTCCCACAGCTATTTCCATGCCTTCTCCTACACTGCCCTCATGCATGAAATGCTTTCCCAATTCCAATACACAAAGTCCCTACTCTCTCTTCAGTGAAACCCTGCCTAAAGACTTACTTTTTCTGTGTTGTCAAGAAGAAATGAGTCCATATAATAATATTAGATCTATAATATTAATAATAGAGAATATTAGCATATATATATTAATAATGGATAATGTTATATATATACACACACACACACACACACACACACGATTATTTCTTTTGTCTGGGCTGCCCATTGAGTTTTATCTACTGTTTGACAGACATTGTCTGTATTTTGTATCATAAAGTCCCAAGCATATTGTTGACACTTAAGAGATGATTTGGCCATTCGTTACTGTCCTCAGACACAACCAAGCAACTCCTGTAGCAGTTTTCCTTGTGTGTCTCAGGGTGATTTTGGCTTAGCATATAGAATTGTAGCTCCTATTGTGAAGGCAGATTTGGATGATGTGTAGTTAGTGTATTTTAAATAATCACCTCGCTGTTATGTTTACTCTCATGTAAGTCTAGCCTAATAGCAACACTATCTGATGAAGAATGCTACCTATAGTTAGAGAATGAAATATCCTTCTGACACAATCCACTAATTCTTCAATTATGCCTTTTTAGTAAATCCTGTTTTTTCTAGTCACCAAGCAGTGGCTAAAGGCCTCTAATCTTGTATCTTTATCCTTTTTCTGTGGGAGCTATTTACTGACTTTCAACACTGGCAAAAAGAAACTCCTACCTAACAGATGCACCCACATTCAACTGTCTAATCAATACAAACCCTCTTGGCTGATCATTTGGTTTAATCCAAAAGAAAAGATCCCATGCTTGACATAAATCTTTTTGCTTTACTTGAAAGAATCCCTTACTGAATAAACTATAGTCTCAGTTCAGTCGACAGATAGCGCTCGGTGATCTTAGTCACCTACTGGTAGTTTGCATTATTTATCCACTTGTACAGTGATGTAATTCAGATGCAAATGAAATACATTTTAAAAACTACATTTTCCTGTCTAATAGAAAATTACTAAGGAAGGGTAGAAATGTCCTTGTGGCCATAAGTGGACTTTCAATTACAGTAATCCCACAAGCATTGTACGTATACATGCATATATTCTTTAACAGCTCTCGTAGAATCATCAGTAAGATTATGGTCCATTTTATTCTTGTTGGTATTGATATTGGGGTGCTCTGGGTAAACAAACAAATCTAGTCTTTTTAGGATGATAACTCAAGCCATTGTGAGCTCTTCTTTTGTTTTCATATTGCAAATTTGACATGTTGCAAAATAATATTGAGCCAATAGGTGATTCACCAATACTTTTGCTCATGCCAGGCTGAACCACCAGACCTTAAATCGGTAGCTCAGTGTCAGGTTTGTGGTACATGGTCTATCTTTAAAAAACAAACAAATACCACATCCACCCTGCATTATACTGAAAGTCCATTTTCAATAGCCCAGTGATGTTTAACATAGGCTAATACTAAACATGCAAGACATTCATCTCAACATTCATGGAAATTTTAATTGTTCAGTCAAGAAAATAAAGGTATGAGACTTTCATGGTATCCCAAATTAATTTTGACATGTACAAAAGAGAAAAAATGCCATTAAATCCTACAATATATTTTTTTCAGGAGGTTGAGGAAGGCTCTCTGTGGTCACCATAGCTGCAAAGTTGCAAGCTGGCTAAGTGTTTGATACATCCCATTTAAAACAAAATTGTGCTTGAATTTGTGTTCGGAATTCTTCCAATTGATACTGTGAGGGTGAGGTGAGAGGCTGCTGTCATAACCTATCTGCCCAGCCACGGACAGTCTTGAAAGATTAAGTGTACCTATTTTGAACTGGAGGTGGCATGCCATAATTTTTAACTAATCCGTTTCCTCCTTAGTAAAAATAGAAATAAAAATATATTGTGCACACTTCATTGTTGGAACCTCTGACCTCAGCTGCCTGTCTAGCTGAGACTGTGATGAATGCTTTGTGTCTGTTCATTTTTAATTGCTCATAAATTGTTATCCCATGAAACACAAAACTAGCCTTGTCCTCATTTTAGTAGGGGTTGGAGGTCAGCCTAACAGTGATACAATTAAGGAGTGTCTGTGTGTGTGGGTGCGGGAGTGAGGAGGGCAGCAGGGTTACAGAAGGTTGTGGTAGTGAAAGACGTGATATTCCTTTACTAGGGAAATACAAAGCAAGTTCCACGCTTTCAGACAAAAGTCTTTAATGGTTGACAGTGTGGGGAAAAGCTCTCGGGGGACATTTGGAAGGACAATAATGTAGATGTGATTTTTCATATCTATATACTGTTTGTATATGATAGTGTTGATCTCCTCTATGCTATGGCAGGCTTAGTTCTCTGTGCCAAGTTTTGCCCATGGATGCATATTCATACTCACTGATTTCAACAGGGAGCAAAGCATACACAAATTTGAATCCAGAATTAGGACCTATAGTTTTTTTTCACCCACCATTCCATTCTATTTTAGTTCTTTTTGTTTTGTGCTGTAGATTCAGCTACTCTTCAGTAGTATCTTTCATGGCTGGGCTTTAGTGACTGAATTAAGACATGAGGTAATATGGTAAAACCCCATGCAGCAGATGATGGACCTACTTTTGACTGCTCTATAAAAGAATCTAAATCAAATGTAAATGTTGCCAAGCTGTCCTGCGTGACTCAAGAGCATGAGTACCAACCTCAGAGTAGACTGTTAAGAACCAGGGCACACACCCCAAATTGTCTGTGGGTTCTATATTTAGATTTCACCACCCAATTATCAAATGTAAATTCCTCACGTCCTGTAATAGCATAAACATGGAGTCACAGACAGTCCTCTTGAGTACTCCAATCTGTCTTGTAAGCCAGGTGCGCTTACCTTTGTGATGGATAGTCCCTTATACCAAAGATCACAGCAATATACAGGTTACTTCCAATCCTAAAGGATTAGTCACTTAACCCAGGTCAATTGCATCTTAGATCTCATACCAAAAACAATGTTTGTAGCCAATCCTGTAATACACTATCTAAAGATTTATTATACTGGAAAAGGAAGAGAGTTATTTTCAAGAGAAAAGCAGGTAAACGTATATACCCACAAATGAGGTCCAATCTTAAGTTTCAAAAAGTAATAGAAACTTCTATAATAAGCAATATCTACATGTCCTTTAGAGCTAACCCAGGCTAAGCACTGGGGATCTTTTGTTTGTGCTTAGTAATCCTTGCCCCACAGAGTCCAAGCAGCATAAAGACACAGTTCCTCCTTGTTAGGGCTTTTTATTCCCTTCCTCCATTGTACTGTGAGCTGAAAACTCAACCGATGGAAGAACTTCACTTGCATCACTCCTCTTCATTGTGGTGCGGGGGGGGGGCAATCAACAAAGTTCTTTCTCCTCTTCAGTATTCCACAATAGTTCATCTGGTGTTGATGGGCCTTCCTTGTGGGGCAGGACATGACATCTTCTGTTTGAGATCAACACTTTACACTAATTAATGTCTCTGTCCTGTCTGGTGATTTACAGTCTCAGAGGCTTATAAGACAAACATTTAAAATGACCTTACAATATGAGACACAGACGTTATAAGTGAGATTAATGCATGCATTCAATAAAGTCTAAACACTCATCACATTTTTATACCTCTAATATCTATTTTAACACATCTATACTAACACAGGTGAACTAGACTGATTCCAGCTATGCATTTATCAACACTCAGGCCTGGAGACTTTGGCATGAGCTGGCACTTGGTTTGCCAGCATCACAGATGTAAAGCCCATCACAAAGCTACTTATCTCTGGTTAACCCTTCCTCACATGTGGTGCATTGGAAAATATACTACTCTCAGTTTAAACCTTCTACAGCATACCATGAAAATATGCAACTTCAAAATGCTTACTAATAAGTAATACTAAGCTATTTAGCTTGATACCACTGTGTGGTCTAGATTGCCTTGATATAAATCTTTTAACTGAAATGCCTGAATAAAGGTGGTTTAATGAGTTTGCTTTGATTTTGCCCTACATAGTTGTACTGTGTATGTAAAATACCATTGGATGATTAATATTTATGTACATCTTCAGGTGGTTTACAGTACTTTATATTGCTTATGCCAAACTGATGTTGGACCGCATCATGGAAATTCACCATTTTTCTGGGAGTTACTTCAGTAAATTGCTCCAAATCCCCTATTTAGTGGTGCTCAGTGATTTAACTTTTATAGTACAATGGAAGAGTGTTGAAGCCCACAAGTTTTCTCTAGAAGTTTGGCTAGCATGGGCTCTGTGAAACAACATTCTTCTCCAGGCCATTGCACGGGCTGTTTGTTTTTTTAAGACATCATACTAAAAAAAAACAGTATTTGGTACTTAGTTTCCTGATGCTGGACACCAAATTCTTCATGGATATTGATAGTGATGTCATTTAGTCATAGGAAGATGGGCAGAGCTAACTATTTCATAAGATTCCCAGTGGTCTGGATAGCAGAAAAATCTGTCAGTCATCATGAGTGAGTTGCTGGCTGAATTCAGCAGTTTGAGAGTCTATAACTTATCACCTGTATCTTCATCAGTAGCTGCTAATAGACTTGAATGAGAGTTACTGCAGTTTCAATAGATACATCTTTTTTATTTAGTATCACAAAACTTGGATGTAAGTTTGGATTTAGAATGCCCCCAAAAGCCACAGTATCACAGGATTTTAGTCTGGGCTCATCTCTTGGTTATTTTTTCTCTCAAAACTGAAATATATTTATTATTGTCAGTTTCAATCTATAGAAGTATTTTCCTGTACGCCAGCTTAGTTATTTTTTTCCTAAACAAAAATGATGTGTTGCTGGGAGGGAGAGAAATTGAAACTGTTGCAGCATGTTGTTCTGTTGAATGATTCTTGCAAGCTTCAGCTGTGCTAGTAGTTAAAATCACACACGTTTGTAATGGCTCATCTTGGTCAAGCTAAGAAGAAATTACATATCAGCCTCTCTGTGTAATGGAAGGCTTATTTAATCTATAATAGATATAAAGCATATTAGCATTTACAGGATTTGGAGATGTAAAAGAATACATTTATCATACTGATAAACAGGATTTCGCACATTGTCTTGCAGTGTTGCCAATTCTTGCAATGTTATCTCAAGTCTCGCAATATTGTATGTTTTATTTAAACCTCAGCTCCTAAAGACCAGTGATTATGTGAAAAACTCAGCTTTTGGGGTTTTAAAAATGTTTCTAGCTCTGATGGGGTGGACTAGGCCCAAAGGCTCCCTGCTGGAGTCCTCAGGGTTCTGCCACACCCATCCCAGGAAAGGAGCAGTGGAGAGGTCCTCTAAACTGGCTAGAGTGTCTACAGGGGAAGCAGCCAATCAGGGCCCAGGGGGGCCATATAAAAGGAACTGCAGAACAGCACAGTAGTTAGTTGATGCATGGGAAAAATGGATTGTTGGCCTAGAAGAGCAGCAGGACTATGGACAGCTAAGTCTGCTGGCAGGGACCGGGGGAGTGAGGTGCTCCTGGCTGGTTGCTAGGTACTGAGTAAGTACTGAGCCTGGGAAGAGCTACAGAAAGATAGTGTCTCCAGGGAGGAAGCCCTGGGGATACAGCCCCATACCAGAGCTGGACTACTTAAAGACTAAAGCCCCAGGAGGGCTAGAGAGAGAGACCACCAGCAGGATACAATATAGGCCCCTGTGGACTCCATATCCTGGAAGGAGTTTGTGCTGGCTAATGTGTAGACAGTGTGACTTGGCTGGAGAGGTGAGTCACTGAAAACCTGCCTGAGAACCATCAAAAGGGGTCTCAAACCCTAAGGCATGCAGACACACCCAAGCAAAAGGGGACACTCACAAGAGGTGGGTGCTAACCCTGTTACATTAGCCTTTGTGGTTGTGCCTTTAAAAATGTGACCTGACTGCTGTTAAAGACTCATAAACCAGAAGACAAATGAAAAGATCCCAAAATTTATTTCTTTGGCTTAAAAATCAAAAGATTTCTAAATCTCTGTATGATTTTTGGCTGGCCTTAGTCATGTTTTTTGAACAATTGGGGTTGCTGGAACATATAGACACTTACTACATTTCTGTTGCACAGCCACTTTTCTCTCCTAAGTCCTTGAGTCCCAGAATGCTATGCACTGTTCCAGCGCACGCTCTTACCACCACCTCCCTCCCAAGTACTGTGATGCATATTTTAAGTTTTTTAAATGCATTATATTTGTTCTATATACACCAAAATAATCATTTTAAATGGAAATCCACTCCACCTGCTTCTAGCCAAGAAATTGGACTGCAAGTAAATTTAGGGAAAATCCACTCCAAAGCCCCAATGCCAATGAATGCTGTGCTTCACAAACCCCTATTCTCTCCATTGCTGCTATTCCAGCCTGTGTACTGCAATAAGAATCAGAGACACACACATCCCATGAATTGTGAGGTGTTGGAATCATGTTATCCATGAAGCTCAATTCATGGTCTTCCCACAGAGCCTTTATGCCAGTTTAAATAGTGTCAGTTCCATCCCCCAGGGTGAACTTCACTCTTGATGCATAAAAATTTGATATTTTCACAATGAAAAATGTTATGTATACATCTTAACTGAAAGTGGCAGGTGATATGCCCTCCCCATTGCTGTATATTCTGTAAAACTGATTATTTGCATATAGAAGTTTTTCTTTATTACCTATTGTAATATTTATCATGAAAGAACTTCAGTGTTTAGCAAAAGTTTAGTTTATTAATAGTTATAATTGTTAGCCTAGCAATGAAAGAGGCAAGAGACTTATTGTTTCACATAGTGTCACAAATAGTAGCTGCCCCCTAGCTGCCTCAGAGGTAGAGAGGCTTTGTCTGGACTAGCAAGGGAAAGAAAACACTTGGACCTTTTACGGATTGCACCCCCCCTCATGGGTGTTCAGTATCCTCAAGGGCTGAGGAGAGTCCTCTGTGGTTGGTTGGTTCGTTGGACAGAAGGGTTCAGCATAAGGTTACTGGCTCCCATGCACCCAAGGGGTTGGTTTATAAGCCCCTCCCCCTGTTCAGGGCACCATTGTGCTTGGGAAAGAAGAGTTCCCCTGCCGCCACCCCTCTTGGGTTAGTGTAAGACTGGGTTTTGAGAGCTTGCTGTGGGCATCATGCTAGTCACATTTTAGGGGCAGGGAAGGAATTTCTTTCACTACCAGGCTGGTCTGGTCAGAGTGGGATTTATTATTTTTCCTCTCAGCAGCCCAGGAAGCTCATAGGTAAGGTAGATTATAGAATTCATGTTGTTAGTTAACTAACAAGTTGCAATCAGTAGGGAGGGGGGTTGGTTCCTGGCTAAATCAGAATTGGAAGCAGACTAGGAGAGGGAATTCCCTCAAGAGAGTGGGGAATAAGGTTGGGGCTCTTAATATCTGCTAAGCAAGGAGACCACTCCCATCTCACCCACCCCCTCAAACCTCATATGAGGGGAGGGCAATGGGGTCTCAGCAATGGGTTTGAACCAGACTGACAGGGTGGTGTGGTGATGGTAGCCCTCCCCCAAGTATTATAGATTACAAAGGGATTATGGCCTACACGGTTCTTCCCAGATAGTTCCTAAGTGTGTTAATTAATAATGTTGTGGCCTAGTTAAGCCACATTTCTGGGGTCTTGTCTTGTCTTACTGCAGTATCTGAGACCATGTCACTTTTCATCAAAAAGAGCTGTGACCAGCTGTGGGCCTAGAAATGACAATTATAATTAACTTTCCTTTAAATATGTTTGACACTTTCATTTTGAGAGGTTCCTGGCTGAGAAGAAACATGTACCAATTTCTTTTAAAATCATCTTATGATGAGTTATGTGCTATGATAGTCTTGTTCATATTGTTTTAGTGCCATGGATTATAACAATATTATCCCTATTCCAAGCAAGAGAGACCATGAATTCTAAACTTTGGTTGGCCAACACAATGAAAAGGTTCTGTGACAGTGATTACAGGCCATTTCAAGTTTTAAGAAGGGAATTGTCCTGGGCTAGAATCATCCTGTTTTAGATTGCCTATAAGAATCCTTGTCCCCCTCCCTGTCCCAAAAAAGAGAGTAAAATGTATTCACCTACTCATAATTTTTTCCCTCTCTGAAGTGGATACCTGATGCTTTGTGATCCATTACTCCTTGATTGTTGTTCTTCTGTTCTAAGGGTTGCTCTTAGTTTATTTTTTTTTAATTGTAGTGCCAGCAGGTACAGCTGTTCAGGGAATGGATTGCTTCTATCTCCCTGGCAAACTGCCCAAGCTGGGTAGACCAGTTATAAATTCTGATTAATAAACATTATGAAAGATTAGATATCTTCATTTATTCATTTCTATTTTTTTTGAAGATTTTTGGCAAAATAAGAGCCTAATATGAAAGAATCCCAAGACTTTTCCATAACTCTGTTCTGGAATGTTCTGTAAAGGAAAAAGAAAGGGTTGAGATATCCCCATTAACTAGAATCTAATGTGAATTAGGTGATATCGTAAATGGGGCCTCATGAAGTACCAAGTGCCCACTTCAGAGAATGGGAAATTACATGTAGATACGTACATTTTCCCTTTCTCCCTTGTGGGCACCTGCTGCTCTATAATCCATTACAACTGGGAAGCAGCCAGCAACAAAACAAATCTCCACAAACAGGAGGGATGCTTAAAATATCAAAAAACACCTGAACCAAGAGAAAAAGTTTTTATTTGAGGGTGTTTATTTTACTGCTTTTTTTCTTAGAATCATGGAATCGTAGGACTGTCATTCTTCTTCCCTCCACCATCTGAAGGATTGTAAAGAAAGCAAACCAAAAGAAACACTATGGAACCTCGTGCCCACAAGTCATATCCATTTAAAGTGACAGATAAAAGAATGCACTAAAGATCAGGTAGATAAATGGAAAAATAATATGAATGAAACACTGTGATGTTGAAGGCATTTCCTGGGCAACTGAGTGAACCCTCACAGAATGAAGGGGATCTCTTATGAACTATTTGTAGGATTGACAAACACCTGAATGTAGCTATCAGGAAATGGTGGATATGGATGCATGGCACCCATTTTTAAAGTTACCCTTCTAATCCTAAATTTTTCAAGGATTAGCTTTGCAAGAGCAGAATTTGAATGCCCCAACCACATCTAAAGTGTACATTCTCCTTGCTGTGGAAAGGCTTAGACACAAGTCAAATAAACTGCTTCAAGTAAAAAACATATTTAGGAGGTACACAGTTATGGAGCAGATTGAGAATAATCTCATCCGGGAAAAAGACATACATAAATATATCAGATGGGTAAGGCCCCAAATTTACTAGCTCTCCTGATCAGTGGGATTGCTAATAGGGAAAAACACTTTATAAGAAAATACAAAAAAGACTCCTCTAAGTTAAACAAAAAAGATTCAGAGATTACCTGAAGCATTAGATCATTCTCCTGACAGCATCTCTTCAGAGACACAGCATTTAAGGAATTGAGAAATATAAGAGTACTGGAAAAAAGTGCTAGAAGTGGAAGTATGCTACTAAGCAACTAACAGTCGACTTACACTGGATCTGGGTCCTAACTTCTTATCAATCAAGAGCCTGTTCAGCAGGAACTCCAACATAATCTTGATTGTGAGACAAAATGGGATTCATGTCTTTTCCAATGCATCATGAAGATCAAGTTCTCAGAATCCCGTTAAATTCCTATATTTGTGAACAGTCTCTAGATCTCATCAGGAGGTCTGTGAGTGTTCCTGAATACTCATGCTCTAGAGGGCAAAACTTATCAGACTCTAGGCCAAGTGCCTCAGGTGCTGTAGGTGTGTGCAAGCTTGAGAAGATCCTGGAATAGAAGTTTCCCTGGTCCAAGAAGCTCGAGGATTCTGAACTGATATATGTAAGAGTCTGGGAGATTAGGGTCCCTGGGCCACTATAGCTTTGTTAACTGCTTGAGGACTGTAGACGGGCGTGGATTCACCCCTGCGGCACCTCCTGCTGGTCGGCCTCAGGAATTAGCTCTTCGACCCAGGAGCGCCAACTGCAGGCCGGTGATCCACGTCTTGTGCTGGCCCCGTGTCCCTCCCAGGACACCGGTGCCCTTATTCTAGGGTTCCGCCTCCTGTAGTACCCCACAGTCTTACTGGGTTTCCCCACCCCAGGGGAACCCCCACTTCCTATCCCCACGTCACCTCAGTCGTGGCTACTGCGAGCCTCTGTTTAGCGCCCCTGCACCCTGGGGCAGACTGCAGTGTTTCAACCAATCATTACAGGCAACAAGGGGTTTGGACTGGCTGCCTTTACCCACCCTCTGGCTGCCCCTCTGCAAGCCCAATACCTAGGAGGCCTAGAACTAGGCCCTGCAGCCTGGGGAGTTGCTGGCCTAGAGCTTCCCAGCTCCTAAGGCCTTTCCCCAGCTCTGCCGCCCTCTAGGTTCCCTGGGTGAGTTCCCCAGCAGCCAGGCCTGTCTCCCTCTCAAGTCAGAGAGAGGCTGCTCTGCCACTTCTGGCTTCTCTGCCTTCTTAGGCCACGTCCAGACTAGGGTATTAAAATCTATTTTAGATGCGCAACTTCAGCTATGGGAATAACGTAGCTGAAGTTGAATTTCTAAAATCGAGGTACTCACCCGTCTGGACGGTGCAGCATCAATGTCCGCAGCTCTCCGTGTCAATTCCGGAACTCCGTTCGGGTTGATGGAGTTCCGGAATCGATGTAAGCGCGCTCGGGGATCGATACATCGCGTCCAGACTAGACGCAATATATCGATCCCCGAGCAATCGATTTTAACCCGCCGATGCCGCGGGTTAGTCTGGATGTGGGCTTATTAGGACCCATTGCTCAGTTTGGGGCATGGCCCCAGCTGCAGCCACTTCCCCCCAATCAGCCCAGCCTAAAGGCTGCTTTCTCCGGCTACAGCCCCTTCTCAGGGCTGGTTTTAACCCCTTCAGGGGAGGAGCAGGGGTCCACTCTTCTACAAGGACTCAGTGATTTAGTTCTCATTCTAGTGCATCCCATTGGTGTCTCCTTAATCATTTGTTATTTAGTCTTCTCCTTTGCTCAAATGTAGGTAGTTCTAATCATTAAATGCCTCAAGTACTGACCTCTTCAGAGCAGAAATAGTCCTGAGAGTGCGAGGCCTTAGAAAAGACCCAGCACACAGTGGACACTACTGTAAATTAAGCAGTATAAGTAATAAATAATCAGCAAAACTTCCTGTTCTAGGAGCATGAGAATTTTCCTTGCTTCATTGAGTATTATCAATCTGTACTTTCTTATTCCATCTTGGAAGTGCCAGTATCCATGGAGGTCTTATTACTGCATTTCATGCGAATGGCAAGGGAAGAATAAGAGAAGACAGAAAACCACTTAACTGCTTGCAACTGTTCTATTTCCTTGGACAGGCCCCATTTAATTCCAGGTAAATGGCTATCTGAGCTTACTCTGGTTCAGAAGATCATGAGGTTCCTGAGTCTAGGAATTCTACTAATAATCTGGAAAGTGTGTAGAATACAGAGATGAATCCCTATCATGGAACAGTTTCCACATGTGTTCACTGTCACAAGGTAACTGTAGTCCTTGGAGGGCAAATACTTGAATTCCTGGAAGATGTACAAATTATGAATTTTTTCCTGAGCAACTGGACTGGAACTGGAAACGTCTTCTAAAACATCCAGAGCTGGACCAGATCCTGAGATGGCAATAAGGAACTCCTCTCTGAAAATAAATGAAGTCATTGGTGGACACAATCAGTTGAAAGGTCTGGTCTATATGTGCAGGTAGTAAGCTGTATGAGTGGGCTACCAACAAGTCATCTGTGACCTTGTTGTAGAGTGATCATCAGACTGGTGAGAAAATAAGGAGTGGGTGAGAAGCCAAAGGGTATCTACTGGAATTCAAATTAGGTATGCAATGTTGCAAAGTAGCAATGGTGGCACTAGCAAATTGTCACAAATTGGTACAGACTTTCTTGGAGGACAATGAAAATCCTGAGTAAACATCTCTAACAGAAAGTTAAGGACTCCATGAAGAAATTGGCCTTGCATACTGTCAATCAGCGTGGACAGGATCAGCACAAGATGCAACTTATCTTTTGTCTTTCCTACAAGGAAGAATCTGGAATGAACACCCCAAAAATTACTCAGTCAAAGGAGTAATTGCTGCTGGTAAAATGACATTCACAATGCTATCCTTCACTGCCTGCTTACTGGTCCAGAGGAAGGAGAGGTGACAGGAAAGATGAGGGAAACTTGAAAACTACGGAAAGACCCTCTCAGATGGTTTTGAGAGCCCACCTATCTGATGTGGATTTTTAAATTTAGATTTCAAGGCATGAAATCTTTGCAAGAAAGCTCTTTTTGAAGGAAGGAAATGGTAGAAGCCTAAGGTATGTGGGGTTTTGCGTTTTATGACTTTTTTTACACTTTGTCTTTTTCTCATTCTATTACCCTTTCCGAGTGCTCATCTGACAATGACATACACAATTTCATTGTTACAGGGTAAAGTAGCCAGGAAAGAATTAAGGGCTACCTGCCTGTCACATGACTCAGCAGGGGATTTCAAGGAAGACTTGCTGGAGACTGAGGGAGGCAAAGGAAAAGCCTCTTAGGTGGCAGCCTACATTTGTCAGTGGAATTGCTTCATTTTGGTGTTTGTATTTCAACAATTTTCTGTGCCCTAAGATAAGGGCCTGAAACCAATTTGGGTGTGGCATGTTTCCTTTCTGGACTGGTGAGACAGCCCACCAGCTTTCAGGCATCTTATTGAGAGCTAGAATTAACCACCTCCTAAATAGCAGAGCAACTCCAATCTACTGGGCTGCCCAGCCTCACAGTTATAAAGACTGCTGCTGCTACAGCTTTGCTGCTGCCCTAGTGTGTAGCCTATTCTTGAAGAGTCCACTCTTTTAACCATACTTGTAGGACCTGAGGCTGATAAGGGCGGGTGGGAGGAGGGAGAGAAGCCTCATAGTCACGAAGTAATGCTCTGTGCTTTAAAGCCTTGCTGAAGTGGTTTTAGAGCTGTGCAACAAAATGGCGCACTCTCCTCCCTTGATGCTGACATTTGAAAGCAGGATCACAGCCATTCAGAATGGCCACTGGAGCTGGCAGGTCCTAGCTGCTATCAAGCTCAATAAATTGGGAGACAAGGCTGATGTGGTACACATGATAGGAAACTGAAAGAAGCAAAGATTAATAGCTCCTCTAACAGATTCCAGTTATTTTGGTGGTCTTTGGGCACATGTAGGCTGGCAGTATGGGGTATGCTACTATGTTGTATTAGTAAGAAAAATAATTAAGTGTGGTAAAAAAGTAGGCTAGGTTAACTCATGCTGACCTAAAAAAGGACAAACAGAAAAAAGGCCTACTGGCACTACAAGGCTAGCAATGACTAGGCTGCTCTTCTGCATCCTGAGGCCTGGTCTACACTACAGGGTAGGTCAAATATAGCCGTGTTAGGTCGATTTAAAAATGACACAACCAACCCCATTCTGTTGACTTAAAGGACTCTTAAAATCAACTTCTGTACTCCTCCCCAGCATGGGGAGTAGTGCTAAAATAGACTTTGTTGGGTCAAATTTGGGGTAGTGTGGATGCAAATGGATGGTATTGGCTTCCAGGACCTCTCCCAGAGTGCTACATTGTGCCCGCTCTGGACAGCACTTTGAACTCCGATGCACTAGCCAGGTACACAGGAAAAGCCCCAGGAACTTTTGAATTTCATTTCCTGTTTGGTCAGCATGGCGAACTCAGCAGCACAGGTAACCATGCAGTCCCCCCCAGAATCGTAGAGCGTAAAATGTTTCTACGCTCCCCCTATCATCTCCGTCCCTGAGGTTATTGCAGATTAGAAGGCGAAAATAACACACTCGAGCTCCTGCAGTCCTCCTGCACTGATAGGGTACAGCTTAATGCATGGAGGCCTTCAGTGGCAGAGGCCAGGAAAGAATTAAGTGAGCATGAAGAGCGGAGGCCAGACGCAGTGCTGAGGCTAATGGGAGAGCAAACAGACATGATGAAGCATCTGTTGGAGCTGCAGGAAAGCCAACAAGAACACAAACCCCTGCTGCATCCACTGTATAACTGCCTACGCTCCTCCCCATGTTCCAGAGCCTCCTCACCCAGAAGCCCAAGAACGCGAGGGGCGGGAGGCTCCGAGCACCCAGCCACTTCACTGCAGAGGATGGCCCAAGCATCAGAAGGCTGTCATTCAAACAGTTTGATTTTTAGTGTGGCTAGGATAAGCAATGGGGCCTTGTCCTTCCCTCCTCCCTCACCCCACCCGGGCTACCTTGTCTGTTATCTCATTTATTTATTTTTTAATTAATAAAGAAAGAATGCCTGGTTTCAAAACAATAGTTACTTTATTTCGAGGGCAGGAGGGTGGTTGGCTTACAGGGAATTAAAATCAACAAAGGGGGCAGATTTGCATCAAGGAGAAACACAAAACAGCTGTCACATCAAAGCCTGGCCAGTCATAAAACTGGTTTTCAAAACCTCTCTGATGCACATCTTGCCTTGCTGTACTCTTCTAATCGCCCTGGTGTCTGGCACAAAATGATTGTCTGACATTGCTTTTCTGGAGAGAGGAGCAACTGATGACATGTACCCAAAACCACAATGTTTTTGCCCATCAGGCACTGGGAGCTTAACCCAGAATTCCAATGTGCGGCAGAGACTGCGGGAACTGTGGGATAGCTACTCACAGGACACCGCTCCATCAGTTGATGCTAGCCACGGTAGTGAGGATGCACTCCACCAACTCAATGCACTTAGTGTGTGTCTGTTACAGCTATCCCCCTATTCCATTTTGTTTCTTACAGCTGTCCCCATACTCCATTTTGTTTTTGTTCTCCTCCTGTGGCCGCCCTTTCCTGGCTGTTAAGTTGTTTACCAGGGCCACTGCCCTTCTCAAAGGGAGGGCCCCTTAAGTTGTTTAACAAAAGCCATTGCCCTTCTCAAAGGGGTGGCCACTTGTGCTGCGTGCTAAGTGGGACCACTGCCCTGTTCAAAGGGTTAGTCCTGTTATCACCTCGTTGAACCTGGGCTCGGTGTAGGGCAGTCAATGTCCAGAGCTGCAAGACCTATTGTGTTTTTAAGATCCTGGGCATGAGTCATAGACCTCATGTGCTTTTGAGTCACCTATTGCACAGGACTCTGCCCAAACATGTTTGTGTGCTCACCTGCAGTTTTTCCCTGTGCCTCCTCCCCTGTGACAGAGGGAGCCTATCAGGATTACTGGCTGGAAACTGCCTGAGTTTGCCTTTAAAAACAGACATTTTTGAAACAAACATCAGAAAGGTTCCTGCATTGCTGCCTGGTCTGATCAGCCAGGGGTTTTGGGGGGTCCTTTCTCCGCTCTTGTTTTATTTTTGAGCATACCCTCGGTTTTTAACCCCCCCCATGAAGAACGAATTGCTACCTGATAGATATCCTGATTATTGAGACTGTACCGAGCCCTCCTTTCTTGTTCTGATGTTGCTGCTGCTTCTGCCTTTGCTGTTGCCTTGGGGACTGGTAAGAATCCCTCTGTGAAACTTTCCCTACTTTTATTTTATTACTTTAGCTGCTGGCTCTGTTTCCCTAGCACACAGACTCAAGCTAAACTTTGGTCTGTGTCTTAAAACCTCTCTTAAACTCCGCGGCGCTTTGCCACTAAAAATAAGTTTGTGCCGCTGCTAAGCTCTGCTCCTGTGGGCTTTGCCTCGGGGCTCCCTGCTTTCAGCTGTATCCATTGCTGCAGCCACCATCCCTTGGCTTCCTTGGGGGCTGCCTTGGGAGCTGTATCGTGGGCACATACCACTCTGCCCTCTGTGACTTCCCCATAGCATAAGGTGCACCATAGGTTTTGTTCTTTTAGTTTAATAAGTCATAGTTTGTTAAGATTGTAAAGCTTGTAAGTTCACCTGCCTTGTTATAGTTTACTGTTTTGTTGCTCAGTATAGTTGCTTGTTATAGTTTTGCTTAGAATTGTGATATTTGTTGTTTTGCCTAGTCGTTGGTTAAGATAGATAAGATTTTTGCTGCTTAAATTCGTCTTCCCGCTGTCCCGATCTCTCCCTGAACTTTCCCATCTGTTTTTCCCCCTCTCCAATCTCCCCCTCTGTGTACTTCTCCGTGTCTATAAATAAGGTTTTTGCTGCTTAAATTCGTCTTCCCGCTGTCCCGATCTCTCCCTGAACTTTCCCGCGTCTGTTTTTCCCCCGCTCCAATCTCCCCCTCTGTGTACTTCTCCGTGTTTCCCTGTTATAACCCTTTGCTGCTTTTTCCCCCGCATCTGCACTCTCTCCGAACTTCCCATCTCCTTGCTGCTTCCACCCCCCAGCGTCTGCATCATCCTCCGAACTCCCCTAACCCCTTGCTGCTTCTCCCCCTGTGAAACTTCCCAAACCCTTTTCCACTTTTTTCCTTTGTTTTTGGTGTCCGCTTGTTGCTTAAACCTCTCTCCAGCCCTTCTTTACACTTCTCCGCTGCCCCTCCCCTACCGAAGATCACCATCACACTGCTCCATTGTCCTTACGCTGCAGGGCTTCAGAGTCTCTCGCTGCTTCCAGCCGCACTCTCCTCTCATCAGTTGCCACTAATCATTCACTCCCTTCCCCCCTCCTGTTCCTTGACCCAGCTTTTAGGTACACTCTTGCACATTATCTGCTATCCTAGCCTCACAAATTAAGTCATTAATTTTCTTTTATACCGTTACATTGCATAATTTCACTTTTCACCCATATTGTATAATTGCACTGTGATTCACATTTTACTTGTAATTATAACACCCCATTGGTTGCTTCCACTTTTCTGATATACTTTGTATTTGCATTGATATCATTGTGTTACATTGTGTATAAGGCCACTAACCACTTAATACATTCTATCTAAGATTGTTGACCGTTTTATAATGCTACCATTTTGTTTTGCATTTCTTTTTGATACACTTATTGACTGTACTGTATCCCATTGTGCTGAACCCCACTTACTGTACCCCACTGTTAGAACTTCCTACACTGTTCAATAAGAAGAACTCCCCCATCATTGTCTATTGTAAACACCTTATACACCCCATCCCATCGTATTTCATTGTTAAATTCCCACCACTTCCTTTTTCCTTTAATAAAGAAATTAATTGGCACCCCACCTGTGTGGTAATTGCTCCCCAAGATCCCATATACCTGCAGGCAGAGACAGTGTGGACATACGCAATCAACTGTATAAAATTGATTTCTAAAAATCAACTTCTATAAAATTGACCTAATTTTGTAGTGTAGACGTACCCTGAGAAAAAGAAAAAAACAGAGAAAGCAGTGGTAAAGTGCAGATCTGGACTAAGCCACACTTGAAAGAGCCAGCGTAACAGAGGGTAAACTTGTGGCACTACGCATGATGGGATGGACTGGTGTGCTGATTCTCAGGAAAAGCCAGTGGAAGGATAGAGAAAATGGTAGGCCAGGGCAGGCCATGCTACGCAAACCCATGTCTGAGGAAGCTGAGAGAAGGACAGGATCAGTGCATAGAATCTTCAGACTGCTCTCATGTAATGGTAACTGCCACTAAATATGGGAAATATGTGCCATCTGATTATTTGTTTGAGTGGATTTTGTTTGTTATTAAACAAATGGTTACAGTTTCAAAGCCTGTGGGAGTTGGAGCTGTTCTCAAAACTCTTCTCTCTAGTATGGGGACACAGCGGAGAGGGAGAAAAATAAAATAATACAAAGGGAAAAAACTCCTGCCTAGAGATAGACAGCCAAGTCCTTGAGCAACCTCTTCACAAAGAAGTAAGAAAGTAGGTGAATGCATTCTCTTAACAGCTCCTCCTGCTGGCACCACTTTGTGAAGCTGGAGAGAGAGGTTTGAAAAACAAAAAAGAGGTGCCTTCATGCAGGCGAGGCTTCTCTGAGTGATCTCTCCTGGAAGGAATAGGAAAGTAAATCCATTTTCCTTATATTTTATTTCTCTGTCATTTTTAATTTATAATGTATTTAAGATGGACACCTCTAGAGAGTGTATAAACAAATACTCAGAGTCTGTAATTTTGTGCCCTTTTGGAGCAGGTTAAAATAAAGTTACTCTGACAAACTATTAACACATTCCAAGGACTTAATCCTTTTTTAGGCCACCTACAAACATACAAGAAAATGATGAATAATGGTGGACATGTCTGTAATAAATGGCGAAGTCCATTTTGTTTTGTGAATGCTATGTTCAGTAGCTTGTCATCTATGTAGGCAAGGCATGCATTGCATGCCTGTCTGGAGAGCCTTGTCCACCTGGTGGCCCGTGGGCCCAAAATGGCCCATGGGACGAGTCCATCTGGCCCCCATGGAGGATGCCATTTTGTGCACAGTGTAACCTCACATGCATTGTATGTGCGAGGTCACACCACATAGCATATGACATTTTAGACCACCAAAGGCATGCAAGTGAGCAGGGGCGGCTCTAGGCATTTTGCTGCCACAAGCATGGCAGGCAGGCTGCCTTCGGCAGCTTGCCTGCAGCGGATCTGCTGGTCCCTAGGCTTCGGCGGACCTCCCACAGGCACCCTTGGAACCTGGAGCCGCCCCGCAAGGGAGTTGTTACATGCCTTATTAGAACTATTGTGGCCTGCCACTGGCTACGTTGTATTTCAACTTCCGTTTGGGTTTAACCTTCTGTCACCTTCGTTTTGTTCTGTAACTTCCATTTTGAAAGTAGAACATCCCTTTTGTGTTAGAGGCTGGGCACCTAGGTGAAAGACTCTGACTGAGAGAGCCATCAAGTCAAACAGTGTTGAGTCACTCGCCACTGCTGGTGCAATGGATTTTCTACTAGCAGGGCCAGGGATTTTGACTGGATTCTATACAGAAACTGTCTGGGAGGAGAGGCAAAAACACCCAGATCTAAGCATATGGCAGGGAAAACTGCCGTTTCTCTGCCTGACCACCTGACTAGGGAGGACAGACTTTATTTAAGGAGGGGCATGTCTGTGAATTGGAAGCCATTAGATCACCACATGCAAGCAGACCGACTAAGAAGGCAAGGGCTGCCTGGTCTATAGATTCTGACAAATTCTGGGACTCACAAGAATGGTGAGATCAGACTAACTGTGCTGTGTTCAGGGACTGCTTATTTTTCCTAAAGATTGGTAACATTCTAGTGCTGTTAAAAAGTCACCCTGGTTCAGAAATTCCTGTGCTACATCTTTGATCCTTGCTTGCCTGTCATGTTAATTTAGTCCTAAGAGAAGCGCAGGATCTGGTCAAAGAGGTAACTATAGTTGAACTGATCAGTAATAATGATCACACTATAATTAAATTTAGCATCCTTTTAAGAGGGGAAAATGCTGGAGAATAATCACACCAAAGTAACATTTAACTTTAAAAAGGGAAACTACACAAGAATAAGGACACTAGCTCAATGGAAATTAAGAGGAGCACTCACAAGGGTAAAATGGCTGCAAGGAGACTACTTTAAAACATCGTAAAAGAGGCTAAAACTAAATATATATCCCAAATCAAAAAGACAGTAGGAAGACCAAAATAATTCCACTATCACTAAATGGCTGAGTAATGGAGGCTGTTAGAGCCAAAAAGACATCTTTTAAAATTTGGAAGCCAAATCCTAATGAGGAAAATAGGAAGGAATACAAACTCTGGCAAATAAAATAAAAAAGTATAATAAAGCAGGCCAAGAAAGAAATCGAGAAGCAACTGTTAAAGACACAACACTAACATTAAAAAAATATTTAAATACATGAGAAGCAAGCAGCCTGCCAAACAGACAATGGGGCCACTAGTCGACAAAGGTGTTAAAGGAGCACTTAGAGACCACAAGGCCATTGGAGAGAAGTTATCAGAGTGCTTTGCATTGATCTTCCATTGTGTAGGATGTGAGGGAGATAGCCACAGCAGAGCTAGTCTTTTTGGGAGACTAATCTGAAGTACCATCCCAAATTGATGCATCAGTAGAAGAGGTTTTAGACCAGGGGTCACCAACCTCTGGCACACGGCTCGCCAGGGTAAGCACCCTGGGAGGCCATGCCAGTTTGTTTACCTGCCGCATTGGCAGGTTTGGACGATCATGGCTCCCACTGGCCGTGGTTCACCGCTTCAGGCCAATGGGGGTGGCAGGAAGCCACGGCCAGCAAATCTCTCGCCCCGCACCACTTCCTGCAGCCCCCATTGGCCTGGAGCGGTGAACTGCAGCCAGTGGGAGATGTGATTGGCTGAACCTGCCGACGCAGCAGGTAAACAAACTGGCCCGGCCCGCCCGGATGCTTACCCTGGCAAGCCACGTGCCAGAGGTTGCCAACCCCTGTTTTAGACCAAATTGATAAACTAAACAGAAATAAGTCACCAGGACCAGATGGTTTTCACCCAAGAATTCTGAAAGAAGTCGGATATGAAATTGAAGAACTACTAAGTATAATATGTAAACTATCACTGAAATCGTTTTCTGTACCAAATGACTGGTAGCTAATGTAAAGCTGATTTTTGTAAAAAGGGCTCCAGAGGAGTTGTTGTTAATTAAAGGCCAATAAGCCTAACTTTGATGCTAGGCAAATTGATTGAAACTATAGTAAAGAACAGAATTATCAGACACATAGATAAACAAGATTTGTTGGGAAGAGTCAACGTGGCTTTTGTAAAGGGAAGTCACGCCTCACCGATCTATTAGAATTCTTTGGGAGTCAACAAGCTTGTAGATAAGGGAGATCCAGTGAATATAGCCTACTTGGATTTTCAGAAAGCCCTTGATAAGATCCCTTACCAAAGGCTTTTAAGGAAACTAAGTAGCCATGGAATAAAAGGGACAACCTTCTCATGAATCAGGAACTGATTGAAAGATAGGAAGCATAGGGTAGGAAAAATTATCAGTTTTCACAATGGAAAGAAGTGAACAACAGAGTCCCCTAAGGATCTGTACTGGAACGCATGCTGTTCAATATATTCATTAATGAGCTGGAAAAGGGATTGAACTGTGAAGGTACAATGTTTTCAAATAATACAAAATTATTCGAGATAATTAAGTCCAAAGCAGACTGCAAGGAGTTACAGAGGAATCTCACAAAACAGGTGACTAGGCAACAAAATGGCAGATGAAATTCAATGTTGATAAGTGCAAATAATGGACAGCGGGGAAAAAATCCCAACTATACATACATAATCATAGGTTCTAAATTAGCTGTTACCACTGAAGAAAGAGATCTTGGGGTCATAAAATTACAGAAAATATCATTATGCCCACCTTGAATATCATGTCTAATTCTGGTTGCCCAATCTCAAGAAGGATATAGTGAACTGGTAAAGGTTCAAAGAAGAGAGTGACAAAGATAATCAAGGGTATGGAACAGCTGTCATATGAGGAGAGACTAAAAAGATTAGGGCCATTCAGCTAAGAACAGAGATGACAAAGGAGGATAAAATAGAGATCTATACAGTCATGAATAGTATCAAAAAAGAGAAGAAGGAGCTGTTATTTACCCTTTCCTACAATTTAAAAACCATGGGTCACTTGGTGAAATTAGTAGGAAACAGGTTTAATACAAACAAGAGAAAGTACTTTTTCAGATAATGCAGAACTGTGGAACTCATTGCCATGGGATGTTTTGATAGCCAAAGTTATAAATGGGTTCAAAATAAGATCTAGATAAGTTCTTGGAGGATATGTACATCAATAGCTATTAGCCAAGATGGTGAGGGACGTAACTCCAAGCTCAGGGTGACCCTAACCCTCCGACTACCAGAAGGCAAGAACGGAAGACATGCCTGGGTTACTCCATAATTGTCCTGTTCTGTTCCTTCTCCCTGAAGCTCTGGTACAGGCCACTGTCAGAGGCAGGATATTGAGCAAGATGGATGACCCAGTGTGGCAGAAGTTATGTTTTATGTTATCCTTGAAGGGGTTAATTGAGACATCAAAGCACCTTCAGCCTGGTGGAACTCTGGTGGGGAATGAGTATTAGTGCTGGCAACTCGGGAGATCTGTGGCAGTGGTTCCATGGTTGAAAGTGGCTGTACTACACAGTCCCACTGCCCAAGAATGGTTTCAGACATGGGGTCTGTACCTGGAAGTGTGCATGAAAGACGCCGAACTAGGAACAGAGACCAGTCACTATCAGACTCAGGAAGCTTAGAAGCACATGTACCAGGATGTGGGGCTGTTTTCAACAAAGAAGGGGAACTTGGCCAGGTTGGTAACAAATGCTGTACCACCTGAAGTTACCTTTAATCTAAAGTTCGATAATGGCAATGTTGCTAAGTACTGAGATGGCCAAAACCATTCTCTTTGGCAGCAGCAGAAGATGTGAAAGAAATTTTCTCTTAGTCCAGTTTTGTATAATATGGTTATTCATCTTCTTAAGAATGACATAAAAATCAATAAAAAAAATGGAAGAACTTTATAAATGGATCTTTTCCTAATTGAAAGGCTTAACATGACTTTTTCAGTAAGAATAATATACCTTCACTCTGACCTACTTAAAAAATCTAAAAAAGTCACTTTATGAGTGCTTGTTTCACTCTTGCCTTTGGCCTTCTGCTTGTTTCCATGAAGATAACTTTATAAATATTCCTCACCAGCATTTTGATCCAGGAGAAAGGTTTCATCCTTCAATAGTGCACGTAATAGAATTGGTCCGATCTGAAGCATTGGAGAGCACATTTTTATCTTGGATCTTTAATATTTCACAGTTCAGGCACCAGAGTTTAGCTGAATAGTTGGTGATATGACTAGTAAGCTCACCACCCAAAGAACACTATAGCCTTCATTTGGTCCTTGTGCCTGTAACAGAAGTGTGTTGAAGTATGGTAGAAAACTTACATTCTTATTTGATTAGCTATTGGGGCAATTAATGCTGCTTCAGCAAACCAGTTTAGCAAACCAGTGTAACTGTTTTCTGGCACCTGGATTGTTCCCACTGCAGTTTTCAAAGCTTGGCATATTCCCAGTGCAAATACTTAGCAATATTCACTGCAGCTGTAATGAACTAGCTAACTTAGCCATGGTGAGACTGTGCCTGTAAATGGCATAAATACAGCATATGGAAGTTAACAATACAGTATCTGGTAGGCAGGAGGACTTTCCTGGTGCAGGAAGTGAAGCCAGATATTATAGGGATAACAGAAACATGGTGAAATAGTAGTCATGACTGGAGTACAGGTATTGAAGGTGCTGTTTAGGAAAGACAGAAATAAAGGCAAAGGTGGTGGAGTAGCATTGTATATCAATGATGAGGTAGACTGTAAAGAAACAGGAAGTGATGGAATGGTTAAGACAGAGTCTGTCTGGGCAAAAATCACATTGGGGAAAAAAGCTACTAGAGCAGGGGTAGGCAACCTATGCCACGTGTGCCAAAGGTGGCACATAAGCTGAGTTTCAGTGGCACTCACACTGTATGGGTGCTGGACACCGGTCCAAGGAGGCTCTGCATTTTAACTTAATTTTAAATGAAGCTTCTTAAACATTTTAAAAACTTTATTTATTTTACATACAACAATAGTTTAGTTATATATTGTAGGCTTATAGAAAGAGACCTTCTAAAAATGTTAAAATATATTACTGACACGCGAAACCTTAAATTACAGTGAATAAATGAAGATGCGGCACATCACTTCTGAAAGGTTGCCGACCCCTGTACTAGAGCCTCCCCTGGGATAGTGCTTGGGGTGTGATATAGACCACCAGGATCTGATTTAGGTATGGATAGAGACCTTTTTAATGTTTTTAATGAAGTAAATACTAATGGGAATTGTAAAAGCAGCAAAGAATCCTGTGGCACCTTATAGACTAACAGACGTTTTGGAGCATGAACTTTCGTGGGGAATACCCACTTCGTCAGATGCATGTAGTGGAAATTTCCAGAGGCAGGTGTGTGTGTGTATATATATATATATATATATATATATATGCAGTATATATGCAGTATATATATATATGCAATATAAATTGGAGGACAAGTGCTAGTAATAATCATAGGGCTCAGATTTTCCTGGATGTAATAGCTGATGGATTTCTTCACCAAGTAGTTCCTGAACCAACAACAGGGGATGCCATTTTAGATTTGGTTTTGGTGTGAGTAGTGAAGACCTCATAGAAGAAATATTTGTAGAGGACAACCTTGGTTCGAGCTATCATGAGGTAATTCCATTCAAACTAAATGGAAGGATAAACAAAAATAGATCTATGACTAGGGTTTTTTATTTCAAAAGGGCTAACTTTTAAAAAATTCAGGAAATTAGTTAGAGAAGTGGATTGAACTGAAGAACTTGTGGATCTGAAGATGGAGGAGGCCTGGAATTACTTCAAGTCAAAGTTGCAGAAACTATCAGAAGCCTGCATCCAAAGAACGGGGGGAAAATTCATAGGCAGGAATTGTAGACCAAGCTGGATGAGCAAAAATCTCAGAGAGGTGATAAAGAAAAAGCAGAAAGCCTACAAGGAGTGGAAGATGGGAGGGATCAGTAAGGAAAGCTACCTTATTGAGGTCAGAACATATAGGGATAAAGTGAGAAAGGCCAAAAGCCATGTAGAGTTGGACCTTGCAAAGGGAATTAAAACCAAGAGTAAAAGGTTCTATAGCCATATAAATAAGAAGAAAACAAAGAAAAAAAAAGTGGGACAGCTAAACACTGAGGATGGAGTGGAGGTTAAGGATAAGCTAGGCATGGCCCATGTCATAAACAGATGGTTAAGGGTTAATGTCTCTTTTACTTGTAAAGGGTTAAGAAGCTCAGTGAGCCTGGCTGACACCTGACCAGAGAACCAATGGGGGGACAAGATACTTCCAATCTTGGTGGAGGGAAGTCTTTTGTGTTGTTTGTTTTGTTCGTTGTTCGCTCTTGGGGCTAAGAGGGACCAGACATACACCCAGGTGTTCCCAGTCTTTCTGAATCAGTCTTTCATGTTTCAGAATTGTAAGTATAGCCAGGCAAGGCAGATTAGTCTTATGTTTGTTTTCTTAACTTGTAAATGTGTCTTTTGCTGGAAGGATTTTTACCTCTGTTTGCTGTAACTTTGAATCTCAAGCTGGGGGGTGTCCCTCTGGGCTATGTGAATCTGAGTACCCTGTAAGCATTTTCCATCCTGATTTTACAGAGATAATTTTTACCTTTTCTTTCTTTAATTCAAAGCTTTCTTTTTAAGAACCTGATTGATTTTTCCTTGTTTTGGAATCCAAGGGATTGAGTCTAAACTCACCAAGGATTGGTGGGGGGAAAAGGAAGGGAATGGTTAATTCCTCTTTGTTTTAAGATCCAAGGAGTTTGGATCTGTGTAGCTTCCCAAGGCAACCCAGGGAGTGGAACGTCTGGGGAGGGGAGGAGGGGGGATGGTTTATTTCTCCTTGTTTTAAGACCCAACGGGTTTGGGTCTTATGTTCCCCAGGGAAGGTTTTGGGGGAACAGGAAGTGTGCCAAACACTATATTTTTGGCTGATGGCAGCGTACCAAATTTAAGCTAGTAATTAAGCTTAAAAGTGATCATGCAGGTCCCCACTTTTTGGACGCTAAAGTTCAAAGTGGGGAAAAAACCTTGACAGCCCGATATCTAAATAAATACTTTGCCTTAGTCTTTAATGAGGCTAATGAGGATTAGGAATAGTGGCAGGATGATAAATGGGAATGAGGATATGGAAGTAGATATTACCACATCTGAGGTAGAAGCCAAACTCGAACAGCTTACTGGGACTAAATCGGGGGGCCCAGATAGTCTTCATCCAAGAATATTAAAGGAACTGGCACATGAAATTGCAAGCCCATTAGCAAGAATTTTTAATGAATTTGTAAACTCAGGAGTTCTACCATATGACTGGAGAATTGCTAACATAGTTCCTATTCTTTAAGAAAGGGGGAAAAAATGATCCTGGTAACTACAGGCCTTTTAGTTTGACATCTGTAGTATGCAAGGTATAGGGAAATTTTTTGAAGGAGTAAGTAGTTAAGGACATTGAGGTCAATGGCAATTGGGACAAAATACAACATGGTTTTACAAAAGGTAGATCATGCCAAACCAACCTGATCTCCTTCTTTGAGAAGGTAACAGATGGTTTTTTAGACAAAGAAAATGCAGCGGATCTAATTTACCTCGATTTCAGTAAGGTATTTGATATGGTTCCACATGAGGAATTCTTAGATAATTGGAAAAGATGGGGATCAATATGAAAATTGAAAGGTGGATAAGGAACTGGTTAAGGGGAGACTACATTGGGTCATACTGAAAGGTGAACTATCAGGCTGGAAGGAGGTTACTAGTGGGATCAGGGATCAGTTTTGGGACCAATCTGATTTAATCTTTTTGTTACTGACCTTGGCACAAAAAGTGGGAATGTGCTAATAAAGTTTGTGGAAGACAAAGCTGAGAGATATTGCCAATACAGGGAAGGGCTGGGATTCATCATACAGGAAGATCTGGATGACCTTGTAAACTGGAGTAATAGTGATAGGATGAAATTTAATAGTGAGAAGTATAAGGTCATGCATTTAGGGATTAATAACAAGAATTTTTGTTATAAGCTGGGGACTCATCAGTTGGAAGTAATAGAAGAGGAGAAGGACCTCAGAGTATTGGTTGATCACAAGATGACTATGAGCCGCCAATGTGATATGGCCGTGAAAAAAGATATTGTGGTCTTGGGATGCATCAGGCAAGGTATTTCCAGTAGAGATAAGGAGGTGTTAGTACCATTATACAAGGCACTGGTGAGACCTCATCTGGAATACTGTGTGCAGTTCTGGTCCCCCATGTTTAAAAATGATGAATTTAAACTAGAACATGTACAGAGAAGGGCTACTAGGATGATCTGTAGAATGGAAAACCTGTCTTATGAAAGGAGACTCAAAGAGCTTAGCTTGTTTAGCCTAACCAAAAGATGGCTGAGGGGATATATGATTGCTCTCTATAAATATGTCAGAGGGATAAATACCAGGGAGGGAGAGGAATTATTTAAGCTCAGTACCAATGTGGACACAAGAACAAATGGTTATAAACTAGCCATCAGGAAGTTTAGAGTTGAAATTAGATGAAAGTTTCTAACCATCAGGGGAGTGAAGTTATGGAACAGCCTTCCAAAGGGAGCAGTGAGGGAAAAAGACATCTCTTGCTTCAATACTAAGCTTGATAAGTTTATGGAGGGGGTGATATGATGGGATAGCCTAATTTTGGCAATTAATTGATCTTTGACTATTAGCGGTAAATATGCCCAATGGCCTGTGATGGGATGTGATGGGGTAGGATCTGAGTTACTACAGAGAATTCTTTCCTGGGTATCTGGCTGGTGTCTTGCCCACATGCTCAGGGTTTAGCTAACCACCATCTTTGGGGTCAGGAAGGAATTTTCCTCCAGGACAGATTGGCAGAGGCCCTGAGAGTTTTTCGCCTTCCTCTGCAGCATGGGGCACAAGTCACTTGCTAGCGTATTCTCTGCACCTTGAAGTCTTTAAGCCATGATTTGAGGACTAGAATGGCTCAGACATATGTTAGGAGTTTGTTACAGGAGTGGGTGGGTGAGATTCTGTGGCCTGTGTTTTGCAGGAGGTCAGACTAGATGATCATAATGGTCCCTTCTGACCTTAAAGTCTACAGGCAATGTGTGTGAGAGTGTAGGAACAGAGATTCACCAAAAAAAAAAAAAAAAAAAAAGGAGGGGGGCGTGAGATTCTGGCCCCTCTCAAATCAATGGCAAAATTCCCATTGACTTCAATGGGACCATAATTTCATCCTGTAACTTTATGGTCAACATATTGTGTGACTCCAAAGCCTTGTATTAAGCTTCTCTCACTAAGGAATCTAGAAGATATGTCTCCTCTGTAGCAACAAACTAGAGCTCAGAAATTTCCATTCCGTCAGCCTGCTCTTGAATCTCTTTTCCCTCTGATCCAAGAGCTTAGGTTATATAAAGCTATCCAATCTGTCCAAACCTCTTAAATCTACAAAACTGTACTGAAGATTTGGTGAGAACACTTTTGCTTGCAGGATTTTGACCTTATGTTTCTGACCTAGTTGGAATTTGGAATTACCTAAAATCTCCTGAAGTCTATTCCCATGAGATTTTTATTTCAGATTTCTGACACCAGAGACCACCCTATTAATTTGGCTGAGTCACCAATGTTTTGAGATTCACTCATCAGTAATCATACTCTGCTCAACTCAACTCTTTCACATGTACTGCTGTCACATTGTAAATCATAATGATGATAAATAAATACAGGATTTTACAGTATAATTCATAATGCCATGAAAAATCAGGAAAATTAAAAAAAGTTAAGGTTTAAAATTTGCAAAGTTCCATGTTCTGAATTTTTATATTTACTGCGTTAATTATACATCACGTACTGTCATAGAAACCAGGTGCATTAGAAAAAGATTCAAATTACGTGAACAGCCACTCTGATGGCACTAAGTCTGCCATTACTCCTATCATTCACATGGCTTAAGACCCATGTCTTAATATACCAAATGTTAATCCCACAACATCAAATTAACAATGAAAGTAAAAACCAAAATAAGCAAAGACCAAGACTAAACAAAAGCAGTTAAAAATGTTACACAAAATAAGGGAGCCATGTATGTTTGCTTTCCAACGTCACACTCTGGTGCCTGTCCAAAGGGCCTGACCCAAATCCCATTGTAGTCAATGGGAGTCTTTCATTGATTTCGCTGGGCTTTGGATCAGGTCAAAAGGGAGCAAGCTGCAAATGCAGAGGCCCAGGAACTTTTAATGTAGGGACTGACAGCCAGCCAAATGGGACTGCATGGCAATATATAAGGCAAGATGTAATCACTCACATAACTGGGTCATACAGTAGTCAGGGTTATAAAAATAGTCACTAGCACCTTGAACTGTATGCAGAAATGAATAGCAAGCCAATATAAAATGCTGAATATAGATATTTGGTGTTCATAGTAGCATACCCTTTTAAGCATGACCTGCAACAGTATTATGCACTTACTGAAGCTATTAGGTGGTCTTCAAGCCTAGCCCTAAGTAGAGATCATTGCAGCAACTAGCCTGGAGATGGCAAAGGTGCAACTGACATTTGTGAGATGTGCATCATAGAGGAATGATCACTGGCTCCTAGCCTGCTGCAGAGGTCAGTGAAGCTACAATCCATTACTGCTATTTGAGAATCCAGACACAGCAAAGAATCCAATAGGACTTCTACACAATGAACACTTTGGTGAAAAGTTGGGGATAACTTCCTCAATGCCTGACAATCATCTCAGCCTGCTCTTTTAGAAGCTTCTTCCTACCAAGAAGCATCTCACCTATCTTGTCAGGAAAGTCAGTTCACTATTGTGTAGTTTCTTATCCCCTATCTTGGCTGGGCATTGTGACAGCAATGAAAATGTATCCTCTAGATTTTACTAAAAGAAGCTGAAGTGTACACTAATGTCACCATAGCCCAAAATATCTCAGCACTTCCCCTGCTGCTTTGCAATTGCCTACACATAGATGAGTAAGATGGTGTGCAGAACTCCCTGGGATCAATCTGAGGAAGGAGTAATCCACTAGCTGATACATCCCACATACAACTCAAAATGCCTCATGGTCAATAATATCAAAGGCTGATAGATCCAATCTGCAAGATTTAAAATTATACATTCCCATTTCCCCCTTTCACTTTGTCTCTGAGATGCCTCCCACCTGCTTCAGCTAAGATGACACTTTTGCAGCTTGTTCCAAAGGCAACAGTCATGGCTGATAGGAGAACAGAAGAAGTGAATTTTAGCCCCTCCCACTTATCCCCCTGAAATCCATTGTGCCTTTCCCCATATCATCAGAGGGGAGGAATCAAGATGACTAAAAAATATAGAGCACACGCACTAGAGAGAGGTGTCCATTGGTAATCCCAGTTCCATGTTTTTTTCATAGATTCATAGACTCTAGGACTGGAAGGGACCTCGAGAGGTCATTGAGTCCAGTCCCCTGCCCTCATGGCAGGACCAAATACTGTCTAGACCATCCCTGATAGACATTTATCTAACCTACTCTTAAATATCTCCAGAGATGGAGATTCCACAACCTCCCTAGGCAATTTATTCCAGTGTTTAACCACTCTGACAGTTAGGAACTTTTTTCTAATGTCCAACCTAAATCTCCCTTGCTGCAGTTTAAGCCCATTGCCTCTTGTTCTATCATTGGAGGCTAAGGTGAACAAGTTTTCTCCCTCCTCCTTATGACACTCTTTTAGATACCTGAAAACTGCTATCATGTCCCCTCTCAGTCTTCTCTTTTCCAAACTAAACAAACCCAATTCTTTCAGCCTTCCTTCATAGGTCATGTTCTCAAGACCTTTAGTCATTCTTGTTGCTCCTCTCTGGACCCTCTCCAATTTCTCCACATCTTTCTTGAAGTGCGGTGCCCAGAACTGGACACAATACTCCAGTTGAGGCCTAACCAGTGCAGAGTAGAGTGGTTGCAGCTGAAAAAGGGGGACAATGATTGACAAAGGTGTACCATATAAGAAACAGCAAATTACTCTTTAATGCCATCAATTTCTTTTCCCGGCACTGATAGTATCCACATAATGACACAAACTAGAATAGATATTATACACAGATATTTGAGGCAGCAATGGATTGGGCATCAGACTGAGACTAGATTGTTTTACTCATTATTCTGCCACTGACTCACTGCGTGAACTTGAGCATTACATTATCCTTCAATTTCCTCCAAAGTCAAATGGGGATAATGATGCTTATCAACATCTGTAAAGTGCTGTGACTACAGCTGATTGGGAAAGGCTAGTTTTTCCCTGCAAAAATGTCAACCAAATTGTCTTTTCATTTTTGTCAAAAGTTTTCTTTGAATATTTTAAGGTTTTCATACAAAACCTGAGAACTGGAAATGTGTGGTTTTCAGCAACCAAAAATCTTTTTTTTTGGTTTTGTTTTCAGATTTTCTATGAAAACCCAGCATTTCTATGATGATAATAGAAACACTTTGCAAAAGGCCTTTTTCCATTGAAAAAGTTTCAAAAGAAAACTTTTGACTAGCTCCAGATTTGACATCTATGAAACATGCTTTTATATATATGTGTGTGCTAAATATTATTATGTATAATGTGTTATGACACTATGTATAGTCATTACGGCATTTTTATTTCATATAAGCTTCTTTCTTTACTTCTAAAACAATGTTTAGTCAGCAAGACTCATTCCATGTTCCTCATTCTGGTACAAGACCAGGAAAGCTAAACCGCAGACTGAGCAAGGTGTTTTGGTTGTGATACCACAGACACAGCTTAAATGGGCTGCAGAAGCACTGAGATCAGATTAGTTTCTATTTCTTTATCAAAGAATGTTTCTGCTGCTTTCCACTGTGATATATATAATTAATCTTATGTGTTCATGGAAATTACATTTTTTAAATCTTTATAATGAAAATCAGCATACTGTGGTGACATAAAGTGGATACAATTGCTCAAGACAAGTATATCTCTGCAGATAGTGTCACTAATGAATGATGGATAGTACACTGCCACCTTTTGGCTATGAAGAGCAGTAAAAAGTAATGGTTAGAAAGTTTTATGGGTTTTAAAAAATGTAAATCAGTGTTGCAGAGGCAGCATTTAACAAATGCAAATACTTTGGAATTGGTGACCAACAGTAATACTACTTTTTTATGCTTATATTAGTTTTACGCAGCTTCTTGGAATTGTGTAATAATTTTTGCCTGGAGCTAGTCTTATATATGGGGACCTGTATGTGAAAGAATGGGATAATGTAGACAACTGTTAACTCTAATGAAGAACAAGTGAAATCAGGCTGATGTACACAGTCACTTCAGTCTGACAGTGGTACCTTCTTCCTGCCTTAGGAATACTTGAGAGTATCTTGTGTTGTACTCAAATAGTGTTTTCCAGAGGAATGATTTATATACAATTTGTACTTCACACTCTTTTGAGCACTTAGCTGTAAATGTTTGCCTCAGTGCCAGTGACTGTGAAGTGATCTCATTAGAGAGAGAGTGACTATTATTAGTCACAGAATTATTTTCCAACTGTATAATGAAAATGCAACTCTATAATTTCTAGAGAGGAGCAAAGATTTGTAACCGTCTGATCCAAAGCATGAGAGTGCTACTTATTCAGACATCATGTCCATCCTACCTGCCCAGTGTGGTAGACTGTTCTATAGTTCTTCTATATCTGTTTAGTTTTCTATAGTTGCTATCATGTGGTATCTAAGTGTTATTTCAAAGGTACTGGAAAAGAGACTGCTATATAAACTGGCCTCCAATCTTGTAACCCTTTATGTGTGTCAGTAGCTGTTACTTGTGCAAGTAGTGGGGTAGGATTATTTGCATGAAACCTAACTCCTCATGGGCAAAAAGGATGCAAGAATAGACACATGGGGTGAAATTCTGGCCTGATTGATATGAAACTGTGAAAGCGTTTTACCTGAGATCTTTAGTCACGCCTTTTCATTTCAGGAACAATAACCTAAAGAAAAAAAATGACAACAGCCCTGAAGATGCAAAAAGTTTTGTAAATGAACTTGTAATATAAAGTTGCTCTACAATGTGCGTTTTCCTAAGGCAAATGTTAAGTAAGGCACTGGAAGCGCTTCTAGTTTTATTTTGACGTTCTACACAATACATGTCATCAAGATATCAGCTGTAAAAAAGATGAATGAGTTAGTCTCCCCCTTTAGTTTTCAAAATGTTTTCTTGTGGCCTTTTGTTTTGGCAAAATAACATAAAACATGCTATTCTATGGGTTTAAAGCTCCTTTCCCCCAACTATTTTCTGCCTCACAGCTTTTTAAGCTAATTGTGTCTAGAGCAGCTAGCAGCAAAATAAAAAGATAAAATAGAAATTATCTGGAAGCTAGGGAACTCCTAGTGAGTGTCCTCTTAACTACCTAATTCAGCTGCCTATGTGGCTGTTCATTTGTCTCCTCTACTCCCCCTTTTACTATGGCACAGTGCCTTTAGGTTGCTCAGCAACCATGGTAGTACTGTTGCACATGCGTGTTAGGTAGTAAATTCTTATCATGCTTTATTTTCTTCCCCTTTTTAAATATAGAACTTCATAACAGGACATTTTCTTTTTTGATGGCTAAATAACATCTGTGGGAATTTCAAAAGCTGCACAGTATGCCTGCGAGGATGTAGATAATTCATTCTAATTCTTGACAGACACACATTCCACATTCACCTGATGTGATGATCAGTTATAGCCTCATCTTTTAGATATATAAAAAAACTCCTGGTCCCTGTAAACTGAAAGTGAGTGAGGCACTAGAAATTATATATTTTTAACAGCAGATCCAGTAGTAAGAGCACAGGTCCTGGACTAATTCAATCTATTTTTGTGTAAGAAATCAAACAAAGCCTTCTGCCTTCCTTTCCCTTCCTTGGCAAATCCTAGTGTCCTGCTGCTTTCATTTGTTTTTGATCTGCCTCATTAAAAGACTATTGATGGCTTTAACTATTGTCCTTGTTTAGGTGCTGATTTACAAGCACTAATATCTGACTGTGCTGAGATTAATGGGAGCCCATGGAGTTTACAATTATCCTTAGGTCCCTTGACCACACATGTAGGGGTTTTGGTAGGGGTCATGCACTCCTATGAAAAACTCCAAAGCAGGCTTAAACCTGGGAACGTTTTAATAGGATTGAATGTGTAATAGGATTTGGCAGCTTGGCTAAACTATTTTTTTTAATGTAGAGTCATTATTATCTTAGAATAAAGTAGTGAATTTTAGATATTTTTAAAGAGCAAAATATTGTTACTATTATTTCAATGACTCATAAAGAGTAAACTTCTTTATACAGAATATTAAAACAATGGGGACACCTGAATATGCTTTGTACTGTGTGTTAAATCGGAAGGTGAAAAGTAAAGATTCAGATTCAGACTAATAGAATTTCTGATGTGATTATCAGTATATTTTTTAGGTAATACAGTTGTTAAAAATTCTGAAAGTCAGTGGGAACCTACTGGCATTTATTTAAAAACAAATCAAGAAAGTAGTGACTTCTTTGAAGCAAGAGTTCTGCTCAATAACAAAAGATTCCCATCCTGACTCCTCCCTTACTCAAACAAAGGCACATAAGGACATGGTGGACAGTGGTGTGATAAGTTAGATATATTTAAAATAATACTGCAAGCACAGAGGAAATTACAAGAGAAGGTAAGAAAAAACCTAGAAGTGAATCATATCAATAATTAGTTTCCATTTAGAACCTGACAAAGAGATTTTTTTTGCACATGCTATACTGTGTTAATTCATTTCATAGCTTTACATGTTATGTGATATCTATGGTATGTTTAGCTTGTTATGTACCATGCCTTTGTAAATTACTGGAACATCATTTCAGAAATGGCCTCATTAATTTTTTGTAATACACCAATAGAGCAACCGGATATATGTGATTCTTGTCCATAGGGTCATATGAGTGCAGTATTCCAGGACATAAACTGTAAATCTTATGGGCACCAAGGAAGTTATGTTGGCCTAGAAGGTGTCATGAAAAAGTAATGGGAAGCTAAATTACAGATTCAATTTGACTGGCTTTAGAAGTCCCAGTACAGCAGAACTTTAAAGAAATTTGAGTTTTGACTAAAGCTATAATGCCAAATTCTGCACTGACTTATACCCTATGCAATATCAATGACTTCAGTGGAGTGGCATTGGCTAGAAGACAGGGCAGATTTTGACATACAGCCTGTATTTACAGATTCAAAGATTCCTATATTACTTCTTTCTTTAGCAAAAACTGAGTTAGAAAACACTAGTAGTAAAGGAACATATATATCTAGTATTGTTGCACCTTGCATTATTATACTCCAAAATGTTGCACATTTATCAAAAGCTTTCTGCAAACAAGGTGCTGTCTACTCGGTGGCAAAGTGTACCCAAGTTTTATGGCAAGATTCATTTGTTTCCATGACACTTGCAGCAGCCTGGAAATTCTGTGGCGTACTCAGATAAATGCCAAAGAATTTTGTATTGAATTAAATATGAAAATGGATACTATGATCACTAGAGTATCTCTTGTTATTTATTTGTAATATTAAAATCAATTTAATGCACCTTTAGACTGTCAGTCATCAATAATTGCACTGTAGGAATTGTCAAGGGGTGATTTTTGCAACTGGTTAGGAGACATTGGGTCTTTGGAAGGGAGTTGAGATTGTGGGATAATAAACACAACAGCTGAAGTATCTGCTTAATATGATTAGCAGATGAAATAGTAAAGTATAGGCAATGGCATTGGCATCATTAGCCTTCAGAGTTAACACCACACAGACACGAATGCAGCAGTTCACACCTCTCTTGGATTTCTTGTTTCAGGTTCTTTGCAGTCTCATGAAGACATCTCTGCTTCAGTTATATTCTTGGAATATTTGCTTGCAACCATGAGGAGCTAGACACTTTTTAAAGAAAACTTAAAATCTGGATTGCAACTCTATAAATTGGTGTGGAGTCTGCAACAAATTTACCAGCCTCCGAATTATACAATGTACAAGGCCTTGCCTGTATTATAGTTTCCTAACTTCAGTGGGGTAACAACAACCTCTCATCAGCACAACCTGAGAGCAACTGCCAGTGCAAGTGCATTTCCGGGCAGTTCACTTCATATATACTGGGGCTGGGAGCAGAGGGGACCTCCGGCCAACTCCACTATAGCTGGAAGAGAGATGCACTCCCAGATTATGAAAAGCGACATGGATTTGGGAGAGATACGAAGTAACTATGTGGATGAAATATATGTATCCACAACCATCCTGCAGGATGAAGTGACTTTCAAAAGATGGTGGCAATATCAGCTGCTTTCAAGTGTGTGCCTGTGAGACCTTTAAAAATACCCGCTTAAAAAAAATAGAATGCATGTGTGAATGTAGGCAGTTTCTGTGTTTATTGTGTATATTTTTCCATATCATATGGTTTGATGAAGTTTTAAGAAAAGTGTTTACACTTTAAGATTATAATTATTACACAATTTTAATATCACTGATATTTACTGTAATTAAGAATTACAATAAATATCAGGATTAGCATTAAAATTGTTTAATAAAAGGTATTTGAAATGTAAAAATGTTGTACAAAATCTCTCTTCCAATATGTAATCTTATGAATGGGCATCTCAGAATGAAATATGACTGAAGTATTTAAATTTTGATTTACAATGCACACAGAGGTCCATTCTGAATTCTTCTGAAATACTTGATCTTGATTATTAACAACGTACAACTTTTTATATATGCCACTCAGAGAAAATGTTCACCTTAAATGTTGGGGGCGAGGTTAAATGTGATGCCAAAAATATAGACAAAAAGCCTCATTATGCATGTATATGAAAAGGAAAGAGAGGGATAAGGATAAAGGAAAGAGAGATTATAGTAGCTTAATCTGTAACATTTACACTAGCTTAAAATTCAAAAACTATAGCTAATTATCTCATTTGGAAAGACTGAGTAAAATCTGACCAAATATGTATGACAGAGTCTAATTTGTCATGTATCCTATATGATATCTTTTCCATAATAGCTAAATCAATGAGACCCAAGTGCCAGTCATTGATCTAATGGACAGATGGTGATTTTCATTTGATAAGGATTAGGGTTTTGGCAATGAGGATGGCTTGAGGTAACAATTTTTCTTGTGCTGAAGATATTCTTGAGTACTGTCTTCCGATTTTAGTATGGTAAATGCAGTTTTACACAGAAATTGTCATTTCTACTTAATTACTCATAAGTGCATGTCACAAATTTTCTACATTCAGAATTGTTTACACAGTATTTAATAAGGTCTCATATGCTTGTCACATTACTTGAAGCCTCAATCTTCCCTCTAATACACTACATATCTTGGAAGATCAACATATCTTGGAAAAGCAAATGCAATACCTGCTTTTCCAAAATATATTAGGTTGTTTGTCATATAGTCTTTTCCATAGCCCTCAGTATAATTTAAATGAGAGAAGTGCATAATGCACGTTTACCTGAAATTGCAATAATGTAGACTACATTCCAAATGTTAGTATTCTTCTGTGCCACATTCCAGCTGTGTGAAGGGAAATGTGTATCCCACTACTGGAAATGAATTTCCCTAACAAATATGTGAGACTTATATAATTCTCTTTTTTTCCTTTCCCTCCTCTAAAATTTGTTTAGTATGTTGTCTGTCTGTTTTTTTACCTCCATCCAAGAGATAACTGGGTGTGAATGATGCTGTATATCAGGGTTTTTCAAACAAGGCTTGCTGTTTGTGTAGGGAAAGCCCCTGGTGGGTCAGGCCATGTGTTTACCTGCCCCATCCACAGGGCCGGCCGATCGCGGCTCCCACTGGCTGTGGATCACTGCTCCGGGCCAATGGGAGCTGCTGGAAGAGACGCAGGCTGAGGGACTTACTGGCTGCTGCTTCCAGCAGCCCCCATTGCCTGGAGCAGCAAACTGGGGCCAGTGGGAGCTGCGATCGGCCGGATTTGCAGATGGGGCAGGTAAACACACCAGCCCAGCCCGCGAGGGGCTTTCCCTGCACAAGCAGCGACCCCTGTTTGAGAAACCCTGCTGTATATATATATATACCAGGGTTTTTAAGTACTTTGCAGATGCGCTGAGATGAAAAAAACTCTGCGTGTGTGTGTGTGTATTTAAAATATCGTTGTTTTGATATTTAATTGAGAAATTCAGTGTCTAAAATCACAGGTTAGTGCAAATTTGAAAAGATGCAATGTCTTGGCTTGATTCAGATAAGCATTCAAAAGTTGGGATATTTATTGCAAGATTATCCAAAGTAATTGAGTCTGCGATACTGGTCTAGAAATCATTTTATCAATAGGCTTATTCACAAAATATCCAGCACTTCTACTTTAGGTTGAGCCAAGATTTAAATAAAAAATAAATGAATAAAACATATATATGAACCTTAATAAAGAGTTAGTTTCAGTTTGGTCCTAGAAATGATTCACTGTTTGGGCAAAAGGGTTTTTTATTTTTCTGAACCAATTATCAGTCTCCCATTCAGATCTTAAGACTAAGCCAGTTAAGAGAAACATTGGAAGATTCACATTCATTTCAAACAGAGAACGGAATCTTTAAGAAACTTTTCTTTCCATTAAAATACACGTATTGCTGTATATATATTGAATGGATCCATACGAAATTTAGAGTTAATGTCAGAATTTGAATTTTAAATAATATCACACTGGTAGTAGGAAATATTCAGTAGGTAGTTTTAATAAACTGTTTTCCATTACATTATTTACTTAAAATATGATGCTGAATGAAATGTTTATGCTGTGTAATATTAGTGCAAAGGATTTTCAAATTCTCATGTCTTTGGGCAGGTTTGCCTGAAGCATCTGTCATTATTCCCATTTTGAACTGTAATGGATTGCAGGACTCCAAACGTTATTCAATGACCTGCACCAGTCTACAGAATGATTGCCCTGTATTATACAGATCATTATGGATGAGTTACATGCCATCAATCAGAGACTATGTTGTTTCTACATATTTCTGAGTCTATTATTCAGCAGGGAGAAGTGCCCCACCGTAACGCACATAATGTATCTATCCATTGCTGACTTCTTGTTTAGTCTCTGTTGCCCAACCATAAGAGAGCCATTAGACAACCATGATCAGAGAAATGGGAGTGATAAGTGGCCCATTCCTTCCTACACTTAGGTAGGACATGTCTTGTATAAAAGATCTGTGATAAATATGGAGGTGTTCTTTGCTAATTATTAATAGCGTCTCCAGTTTGACACTATCATGGTATGTCTGTATCACATATGAGAATGGATATTTCATTCTACGGGTCTGACTGGGTAGCAGAGCCTATCCACCTATGGAAAAAGGAAGGAGGCTGTGAAGAATGAGAGAATTATGTGTATTATTTTTACAGGTATCCTGTGAATCTCAGTTTATCTGTTTGTTGTTATCCTGTCTGACTGTCAGGGGCTAAATCATAGAACGTTGTTAAGGGAGAAGCCAACAGGAAATGAAACAAGAACAAAGATAGGCTCCTTAAGGGAACATGAGGGGAGCTATTAATTGGGAAATGCCTCTGCCTAGCTCCTAACAGGCTGGCATGGTTGACTCTCCCCAAGGCTTACAGCCTAGAATCAAATGGATCCTACATCTTAAAAATGTTGGCCTAGAGGAGAAGGGGAACTGAGTGGGCTGTCAGCAGCAACCTCTAGAGCTTTGCCTCTGGCAGGCAGAGAAACAGGAAATGCAACAAGCAGGTGACTCTCCCACCCCAGAAATGGGAATAAGCTGGATCTAACTGAGCTGTGGTTAGAGAGGTAGTGCTTAGATAAGGAAATATGCATATAGAACTATTTGTTTTTTAACCCACTTTCCTAGATGCTGTGTTCCTTTGGGCAACTAGAAGCTACTTTGATCTGTGGAGGCTGTTTATGAACCATTTAAGTCAGCTGCTGTCACAGGCTTTCAGAGCAAAAAGGCTGACCCACTTGAGCCAATTGAGTTAACATGGTTGGTAAACAGGGAGGCTACAGCCCAGAGACCCAGTCTAAGAGTGGTTGGACCACATGGTTCCACTCAAGGCAGGAAAGGGTAACAAAACCTGTCCCGGAAGGGGTGCCCTCAAGAGGGTCAGAAAGAGGCCTAAGGCATAGCTTACCCAGTAACCATGACCGAGGACATTTCTAATAGTTGCCTAACAGCTTACACTTCAAGGTCATTAAGAGACATTACCAGAGCAAGTAGCTTTACAGTCTGTAGCTCATTTTCCTTGAGCAGCACTCAAAATCAGTTTGAACAGAATGGGTCAATGGGAGAAACAGACCAAGTCCCAAAGACACACAGGAGGAGCTAGGCTTTGCTGGGAGAATGTGAGTTGGGTCTGTTCTGTTCCTGTAACCTAAGAGGGAACCCTATCTAACTTAGCTTGTAGTGAAGCATAAGAAAGATGTCATCTACATATAAACTGTTTGCTTTAAAATCATTTTTCTCTACTGCTTTGCTCCAACTAGTAAATAAAAATGCTTTGTTTTAACCAGGTTTTTGGTGAATATCTCTGGTCACAGGTCCCAGAAGGGAAGAAACACAGGTGCCTGAAACCCAGGGGATAAGTGGCTGGCATACACAGGGAAGCTCCCAGTCTAAGAGTAGAAGAATCACAACATTCAGCTCCGAAACAGGTAACAGCAAGAGTCCCAAGATCTGAGGGGGGTGCACTCAGATTGTCCAGACAAGCTAGGGACAGACGTGTAGCTAGAGGAGTAACTGTGACAAGACCAAACATGAGAACCAGCATGTCTAATCTGAAGCAGTACCTCGTTCTCATTGCTTTATTTCAGTCAGAGAGCCCCCAAGATGGCAGGAAAATAATGAGATATTGTCAGATACTGAAATGAAGCTTTTGCAATGATGCCCTGCTATGATATGACATTACCTGCCAGCTGAATAAAAGTTAAGCGTAAATGTTTGCTCTGATTTACTTAGCTTTTCTGAATGGTAATTAATCTTTACCTGGCATCCTGCAAAATTCTGACTTGAATCCAGAAGAGATCAAATATAGCAGATGCTGCCAGTGACCAGGACATTGGCAGTTGTGCCCACTGTTTAGAGTAAGAGTTAGTAGTCAGAGGCCAGGTTCAGAGCTGAAGCAGAAGCCAGGAGTTGGAGCCAAGGGTCAAAACTGGAGTCAGATGCCAGAGCCGAGTTCAGAAGTCAGGAATCAGAATTAGGCAAGGTAGGAGCAGGGCTGGGAACAAAGCCGGAACAGGAACTACTGCAGCTATGGGCAAATGCTTTGAGCAGCTATTGAACTGCTGCTGCTGCCAGGCTGAAGAATTGGTCTGCTGACTCTTCCAACCAATCAGGCAGCGTTTTACACACCAGCTGTATCCATTAGGTTTCCCAGAGAATGTCTTTGCTACAGGTCCTGATTCCTCACACATGCAAGGGTACAGCAAGAAATTGTAAGACTTCAGTGCTGCTTTGGGTGGAATTAAAATAGCACAAATGAAACCTGTACAAACTATGACTTGTAATTAGAGGGGTTTGCTAAATCATACAGCATGTCTGCCAAACATAAAATAGCACAACTACATCTGACTGCAGAGTCAGGAATGGTTGATAATTATATGTATTGTTTGTACAAGACCACTCCAGGAACCAGCAGAAATCAGTTGTTTAACCTTGTAGTCTACTACTAAAGATGACGCTGAATTGTACTCAATTTGAGGAATGCTTAGGGGCAGTCTATTAAGACAGTCTCTTAAGAGATTGCCTAATAAGGCTGCCAGATATTCTAGAGAATGTGTACAAGGCTGGGAGTAAGGGACATTTCTGAATCTGATGAGACTATTCCAACAAATCGGTAGCTGGATTCAGATTCTGTCATGTGTTTTATCTGACTCAAGCATTTTGCAGTCATTCCTCATTTGTTCCAACTGCCAAAGTGACTGAAAGCAGTTACTTGCTTTTGGTACTTGAGGGGAAAACTCCCCTCACTCTTGTCCAAAAGTTCCACACCCGAACAAACTAACTTCGGCACATCCTGTGTGGCTGTGTGGTCAGGGTTTTTAATGCTCACATTAATTTGTTTCCCACACATAATTAAAAAAATTATCCTCTTCCTTTTCTTGGCTGTGTAATCTGAATTGCCATCCTCCCTGCATTAGAGTGCTGCCAACTACAAGGCATTCCCTGCTTACCTGGAGTTATCTGTTCCTATTGCCACTTCTGACAGTCCTCTCAGGACAAGACAGTCCTCTTGATGAGTACAGACACTCATTATTTCTTTTTCTAAGAAATCCTGTCCTCTCTCCTTCCTGCTACCCTTTAGTCTTCTACCCATTATACTTCACATTTTAGCCCAATTTTCATTAGTTTTTCCCCAATTTAATATTCTTGAACATAATATCAATAATTGGTGAGTCTCTGAATATGAAAATCATACAACTCTATAAACTTTTTCACCAATCTCTGCATAGTGGACATCAGCCAGGTACAAACTCACAATGGGACTTTTACCAGCTTTTATGTATATTGCTGGCCATTTTTCTCCCTTCCTCCTGATTACATCGATTCTGCAAGAGTATAGCCAACACTTGCATGCCACCCACAAGTGGCAAGAGGAATGCTCACTCCTGCAGATCTTATTTGGTGCATAGGAGATGGGATTCCTTTCTTCATGGGGACCTAATGAGGTCTGCAGATATGGGGACAGCAAGGGATTTGGTACACATAAGATAGGGACACCTATTCCTATGAACCTATAAGGTGCCTGGTAGTGGACTTTCACCTAAGGAAGTGCATCGGTGCCCCAGCAAGCCATAAAAGGAGAGTAGGGAGACCTTGATAAGAATACTAAGCACTGGAAGGGAGTATGGGAACCTGCAGCCTACATTGGGCAAGGTGGTACACTGCAATGGCCTTCTAAGACTTAGCTAGAGGGATAAACTACAGCAATAAGCCTCTTAGGATGTGCAGGAGACATAGAAGGTGCAGACCCATTCTGCTGCTCTCTCCATGATTCTCTTCACTGATCCCTCTTACTCTGCTGTAGTCCTTTCTTCATTGGTTCCCCACAACTAGCTGGCAACTTATATCAGGTATCCCTTGTCCGCTGCCCCTTGAGCGCCATGCTGTCCTCAATCTGTACATGCATGTGCACACACACACACACACTTCCTGCAGACCTCAGATCCACAAGAAGAGGGCCTCTTTGTCGCTCTGCTGGATGGTGAGGCTAGGGCTAAACAAAGAGATTGGGGGCAACAGTGCAGGGAACATACCCACATGCCCTGTCAAATAGATAAATCCAATACATTGCATTTGAAATATCTCCCATTGTCTCTTCTCAAACTAAGATATGGCCAAAAAAAAGCATTAAAAGATTTTTTGTAAATGTCAAACTTTATTTAATGTGGTTTAATTTCCATTTGGGTCAGGAGAAATCCATTTTCCTGTTAAAAAGCCTCTCTCTAGCAATCAATTTGCGTTTTGAGGTTTGAAAATATAGGTACCCAGAAGTAATTTTATGCCTTATATTAAGGTTATCCAAACTGCTGAATCATTCTAACTTTACTATTTAAAATTGTAATAGCTTTTAATATTAAAATGTAGTCATCTAATCTCTGGTGCTGTGCAGTAGATGTTGACAAGCATAATCCCATAATCTTCATTTGATCTCTCCTCTTATTTCCATTTCTCTTCGCAAAGTGACAAAAAATTATTAGAAAACATTTTGAACGCTGGCAAAACTCTGTTTTCTAGGCATAGCATCCCAGCCACTGTATTCCTAAGCAAATAAGATGCAAAGGCAATTTGTCAAAAAGCAGATGTTCAGGCCTGGTGGAAAAAAGCAGCAGACAGTAGTTCAGATGCATATTTGGCTTCATTGACTTGTTAGCACAGCTACAATGCAAATTGTCTCATGTGGACCCATGAATGGGACACACACGGTATTGCAGTGAAGAGCAGTCCAAGAATGAATTCTTTCATATAAATAAAACTACAGTAAATGTAGTGAAAGAAACACTTTGACAGACTGACCAAACATACCACTAAGGGAGAAGAATGCAGCATGCATAAAGCAACTGCTCTCCAGGAATCAAAGTGCTGAAAGCTCTGAAGCAGTAGGTACTAGTAACATATGGCCTCATGACTGAAAATGACCACATTCATAGAGGGAATAAGAAGACACAAGACGATTGAGTTTTTGCTAGAACTAATGCAAGTACATATACTCTGTATAACAGAGATAGCACAACACCAGTCCATCGGTATGCACTGATGGGTTGCATGGTGGCTCTGGGAAACTTCCAACTGCAAGGAAGGTTGTGATGGTACTCTGCCAGTGGTGGAGCTAATCTGCTCCCTGGATACTGCTGACTTATCCAGACCAGAAATGATTCTAAAATACTCCTGAAGAGCACCTTTTCTTTTCCCTTTAGAATGGATTCCCTTTAGATTGTACCAAATGATAAGTATTTGAAGAAAAGTGAAGCTCATTGGGAGAGAAACTATATCCTTTTATAAGGTCTTCATCCCTTTTGCACTGCTTCAATCCTAAATCAGCTGTATGTTGGGCAGATTCCCGCAGGCACATGCATTTTTACCACTATGGCATATATCCTTGCAGTTGTAGAAGGTACACAGGGTGTTTACATTTTTACCACTATGTTATCTTAGCAGGGTTACCTGGGAAAAATCCTTGTGTCCTGTATATACTACACCTTCCACATTGCAGCCAGCAATGTAGCTATGCCAGTGGAGAAAGATGCTTATGAATTTTCCTGGTGTGGACAAGTCCTAAGTAACCAATGGCATTATTCCCATGTTGAATTTTTTGTATTATTTATATATTTATTGGTATGCATTCAAACGGTTGACATTTAAATGAATACCTACAGGGAGAAATGGTGATAATGAAAGCTCCAGATTGGCTTTGCATTGCAGCCAGAATTTCCCCCTTTCTCCCCTCACTTTGTGTGCCTTTCCCCTTTCTCTTCTTTTCATTTTCTAAGAAAAAAAATTAGTAAAAGGACATTGAAAAATATGTTAAAATTTCATGATTAATGAGCTTAGGTAAAACACTCGGACTCCAAAACAATAATGTGCTTATACTGCACCAGTCATTTTTTGATTTGTTTTAACCCTGGTGCATAGCTATGAGGGGTAACATTTTAATATCAGCAGAGTTTATTTTCTGTTTCTTTTTCTCTTTTGATGTGTTCAGGGAAAAGAATCTGGATGTAGTGAGGTGATTAAGCTGTTGTGAATAAGGAACCTGTAAAATTACTCTATGGTCCATGGTAGGTTGAAGTTTATATAAAAAGGGCTGAATAACTCTCCCTGGATATGACTTTTATGTAAACTGTCTTAGTTTCAGCCCATCTCATTGTCCTCCAAAGATTCAGACTGAGTCTTATTTTGCCAAAACTGTTTTACTCAAATGTTTATTATTATAGGTGAGGTTGACAGAACCACCTATTATTAAGGTTGCCCAGCACTTCAAATGCTTGTAACTTCACCTAACTTAAATCATTTGGGCTTAAATTTTCCTTGCTGGGTATCTTCCTCAGGCTGGATTTTTTTCTTTTTTCTTTTCTTTTTTTTTTCAAGTGAAAAAAGCTCAACCACTTCTAAAAACGAGGCTAGTGAAAAATATGTTGTGGTCCCCATGTTAAATTCTGGTGACCTTTTTTCTGAAAAGCTCTAGTGCCCCCATCCTGTGGAGGAGGGACTTGAAATTTGGCAAGGGGTGGTCTTTGTGTCAAGGCTGTGCATTTTGCCATCCCTGCGGAAATCTGACCAAATTTAGCCAAGTTTTAAACCTCTGAAAAATCATAGATCACACATGCTAAAGAGAGACTTAGATTTTAGCGGCTAAATTCCTCAAAAAATTCCAACTGCACTGTGCATGCTCAACCTGTGACTGAGCAGAACTTTCCCTGCAATTGCAGCTCTGGGTAGCTGTGGGCTGTGCCAGGGCCAGACACTAGAAATGAGAACAAAAGAGTCTGTTTCTCCTGTGCTCTTGTTGACTCCTGATGCTGATGCCTAGGCAGCATGGAGGAAGAAGCTACCTGCTTCTTATTACAAAGGAGAGAAGAGCCAGAGCTTGGAGAGGGGTTGTAGGAGTAGACTAGGACAAGGAGCCTGGGGCGGGGTGGGGGGGGAAGACAACACAGTTGATTGGGACTGGAGTTTAGCTGTGGAAGAGAGGGGGTTATGTTGGGGAGAAACTGAGAATGGCTGGGCAAGAAGATTGGGACCCATGTGTGAAGACACAGAGGGCTGGGGATTCATAGATTTTTAAGGCTAGAAAGGACCACTGGATAATCTAATCTAACCTCAAAGAAGCTGAGGGCTGTCTGGGCAAGGAGACCAGGACTGGGAACCAGTGAGGCAGGAGGAAGATGTAGGAGGGGAGGGGAGATAGATCTGATGGGGAACCAACACATGGGGATAGAATTGGGATTGGGTGGGCAAAGAGAATGGGGCAAAGAGCCAGAAGGCTGTGGAGAAGATTGAATAAGGAGCCCAAGGAGGGAGACAAGGACTGGGAACAAGTGAGGATAGGAAATAGGCAGTGGAAGGGCAACTAGGAAGGGAGAAGAAACGCAGATTGGGATGAAGAGCTGTGAGGGGAGGAACTGGGGCTGGCTAGACAAATCTGGGGCAATGAGGCGGGGGGAACAGGGAATGGCTGGGCTGGGCACTGGGCTTAGGGGGAATGAGCAGAGGAATCTGTGTCCTTTCAAGCACACTCCCCACTAGAGCCTGGAATGAAACCCAGGATTTCTGAGTCTCGCTGTTCCTCTGATGTCAGCAAACATCTGTGAAACCCATTCAGAAAGTGTCCCATCCCCCTCCAGTGCTGGTCCACCTAGAGAATGACAACCTACTACTGCTATTTCAAGTGGCAGAGGTCTGTGAATTGGATCTAAGGTTCCAAGCCTGCTGATGACCCTGATAACTCCTGTGTGACTACATTAAAGAAAGGAAGTGCTCATGATTAAGGCAGTCGAATACTGCCTGGGACCTGGATTCTATCCCTGCCTCAGCTGCAGAGTTTCTGTATGATGCTAGATAAATCACTTAAACCAGGCTTTTCACATATGGTCACTAGTTGTGTGTTCCTCATTTTGGGGTGCCTGACTTGCCCCCCTGGAGTCTGATTTGCAGAAGTGCTGAGACCTCACAGCTACAGCGAGCTAGTGCTATATAGCACTAAGGGCTTATCTACTTGAACAAGTAGTTCACTGCAAGCTGGAGTGTGAATCTACCCCCACACTAGTCTGCCATGGACTAACTGTCCGCATGGACCCAACTGACATGTATTCACAGTTTGTTAATGCAGTTTGGTCTAGTCCAGTTTCAAAGAGGACTAGATCAAAGCACATTAATGTGCAGCAGCAGAATCCACATGCACAATTAATCTGCAGCAGGTTCATGTGCGGTAGATCACACCTCATCTTACCACAAACTAAATGTTCATGTAGACAACCCTTAAGTGGTTTGAAAAATCAGGTCCTGGCTGTCTCAAATCAGGGACCCAAAATTAGTGGAAACTTTTGACCTTAAGCTCTCTGTCTTAATTTCTCATCTGTAAAATGGAGATAATACAACTCCATCATCTTACAGTGAGAACATAAATAAATGATTTGTGGATCACTCCAGAACTATAGTGATGAGCACCATACAAGAGCCCATGAGGAAATGAATAATTCTGTCTTCAGAGCAGGGCTTGAATAGTGTGCATTAAAGAAGGCTGGGGAGGGTGGCACACATTGAACAGCGAATAGAAAACAAAATATTGAATAGCTGCTCATTCAGTAAGCACCATCTATCCTGTGCAATGAATAAGGTTGGGTCCTATGTAGAAAACCAGTATGTGAGCATATAGAAAAGCATATGCATAAGGGTGCTGGAGTAAGATGGCACAGCCAACTGGCATTTCCTAATTTTGGAGTGCCTGACAGTGCAACCCTTATAATGTTCTTTTAATGTAGTGGTTTTTTGTTTGTATAATATTTATCTAGTTTAACATAGACATTACAGCGTCACCTTTATATTATGTAAAAGCATTATGCAAGTATAATTGTTAGAGGAGAATTGAATGGCATGATACTCTACGCCAGAGTGGGCAAACTACGGCCTGCAGGCCACATCCAGCCTGCGGCACCATCCTGCCCAGCCCCTGAGCTCCTGGCCAGGGAGGCTAGCCCTCGGCCCCTCCCCCACTATCTCCCTTCCCCCGCAGCTGCAGTGTGCAACACTGCCAGTGCTCTGGCCTGCTGCTTCTGCTGGGCAGCGCGGGTGGTGTGGCTGTTCTGGCAGGCCTGGGAGCTCCTGCTGCTCTGAGCAGCATGGTAAGGGAGAGGGTCCCAGGGGACAGTCAGGGAGCAGGGGGAGGTTGGATGGGGTGGAAGTTCTGGGGGGGGGCAGTCAGGGAATGGGGGGTTGGATAGGCGTAGGAATCCCAAGGGGGGCTGTCAGGAGGTGGGGGTGTGGATAGGGTTGGGGCAGTCAGGGGACAGGGAGAAGGGGGAGTCGGATAGGGGTTGTGGTCCCAGGAGGCAGTTAGAGGTGAGGGTGTGGCTAGTGGTCAGGGCAGTCGGGGACAGGAAGCAGGGGGGGTTGAATAGGCATCGAAGTCCTGGGGTGGGGGCCTGTCTGGGAGCAGGGGTGTGGATAGGGGTCGGGGCAGTCAGGGGACAGGGAGCAGGAGGAGTTGGATCGAGGGTGAGGTCCTGGGGGGCAGTTAGCGGTAGGGGTCCCAGGAAGGAGTGATCAGGGGACAAGGAGCAGGGGAGTTGAATAGATTGGGAATTCTGAGTGGGAGCAGAAGTAGGAGGGGCAGGGGTGAGAAGTAGGAGGGGCAGATAGGGGGCAGGGGCCAGGCTGTTTGGAGAGGCATGGCCTTCCCTACCCAGCCCTCCATACAGTTTTGCAATGCCAATGTGGCCCTCAGGCCAAAAAGTTTGCACACCTCTGCTCTACGTCTTTCACATCTAGGACACTAATGCTGAATGCAGCATGTTCAGATGGGGTACCAAGAGAGATGTCATCTGTTTGATTATAGAGCTGTTTGTTTTTAGGATATCAATACAGACACAGTGTACACCAGTACAGACCAAATGTAACCATCATCTGATGGCTTTTAATTGGTCTATGTAAAAGAAGTGGTTGGACTCAGACTAGCTGATAACAGCCTGTTGCCTACATCATATGAACACCATCACAACTAGCATTAATGAGCATCCTTGTTGTCAATCTTATTAGAGAGATCAGGGGTTGAATGAACATGGAGACTGAAGTCCCAAAGGTGGCCCCTGCAGAATAGGTCTAAGGGAAAACTTATGGGTGGGCAGAGTTGGGAATCTTTGATTGCCGCTGCCCAAAATATACCTGTTCTGTAGGATTCCATGCAGTCTCCAGGGCTATCTGCTGCTTTGCAAGAACAGTAAATTCAGATTAAAAAATGTTAAAGGACTTTTAAGAAAAGGGAAAAACTATAATTACTATAAATGTAAGTTTTCTGTTGGGTCATACATCTTCATTTAACTTAGTGGTTTAGCAATTCCTAAAGGAAAAGATTATAGTTCTTTGTTCTTACACAAATAAGTTGTGTTCTTTATCCTCCAAAGAAGCTGATAATATGATAGGTGCAGCTCTAAGGAATAATTATACTAAATGGCCGTGTATACCTCAAAAGACAGAATATATCTATTATGCAGAATTCCCTACAGAAATCTTAGAAATCTTATATGCATTGATTGCTAGTTAGCATTAGAAAGACTTTTGCAACCTGACTTTACCAAGGCAGCAACTATTTGCATTAGGAAACAGGCAACATCAGCTTGCTGATAAGAATGTAGTAGAGTCATGCAATTAATATAGTTATGTCTGTTAATTAGTGTTTGCTGACTGTCAAAAGAAGATACCTGTTAAGAGACAAACTTACTTTCCGGATTAAAGAGTAGGGCCCATCTTAACAAATTGAGATGGACCCACTTTTGATCTAATTAAAGCTAGCAAAGTACTGTATACTGAAAATTTGTACCACTCTGACATATATTTGCATATTCATAAGTAAGATAGATTGATATTTTGCAATTAACTTGGACCAATGAGAATAAAGCCTAATTAGTAAACATGCTTTCTTTATTAACTTTCAGGTCAGGCTTTTGTTATATTATAAATTAATAACAGACGAGGAGGGTCTTTTTTGAGAAAAAAGAGTTATGCCATGGAGTTCTCTTCTGTCTCATTCAAACGCCATCTACTTGTATGTTCACATGAACAATTAGTTGAGGACTAGAGCAGTACAAAAGTGGTGAGATAATCCTCTGCAAATGGTGAATTTCCACTTGGAATAAATTGTTGAGTTTACTGAAAGGCTACATTTTGCTATTGTTGCTGGAATCAGTGGTATTGGTTTTCAAAAATGGTAAAACTTCCCTTTGAAATTTACTTTTTGAGGCAAAGTGACAATTTTTCCACCACTGAAATTGAGCGGGCAGCAGCACTGGCCAGGAGACGGGGCATTCTGTCCTCTTTCCTACCTCGAAAAGTAGTGAGCAGCCAAAGCTCTGCAGAATCACAATGTCCATTCAGTCTCTTCCACTTCCCTCTAAGTCTACCCCCAACACCTTTGATCCTTTGTTCTCTCCCCATCCAGTGGCTGCTAGAGGGACAATTTGATCCCCCCTGTAAGCAGCTTATTTCCCATGCTATGGGATAAATTGCTGCTTTTAAGCCACAGCTGTACATAGAGGGTATCAACATACTAGCTGATTTTTTTCACTGTCACTGCACATTGACACAGGAGGAGAATATTATTCTGTGCCAAATTCTTTCCAGGGCTGCTACTCGCACTTGAGAGGTGATCAGTCTGTTTCATGCTTACGTAGACGGGCTTTATTTGTTTCTTTGCGTATCAAGCGGGGAAGTAGAAAGAGGAATGTGTATACACATCAATCTTCCAGACAATTATTATGAGTCTATTATCAGAGGTTTTAATAGATCACGGCCCTTCTTGCTGGTATTGCATCCTCATTATTAGAATATAAGAATGGCCATAGTGGGTCAGACCAATGGTCCATCAAATCAAGTATCCTATCTTCTGACGGTGGCCAGTGTCGGACGCTTCAGAGGGAGTCAACAGTACAAGGCAAGTTTGAGTGATCCATCCCTTGTTGTCCAGTCCCAGATTCTGGCAGTTGGAGGTTTAGGGACACTTAGAGCATGGTGTGGAGTTCCTGACCATCTTGGCTAATAGCCACTGATGGACCTATCCTATTTCTTCCAGTCCATTACTTTGCACTTATCAACATTGAATTTCGTCTGTCATTTTCTTGCTCAGACACTCAGCTTATTGAGATCCCTTTGTAACTCTTCACAGTCATCTTTGGACTAAACTATCTTGAGTAATTTTGTATCATCTACAAATTTTGCCACCTCATTGTTTACCTCTTTTTCCAGATGTTTTATGAGGACGTTGAACAGCACAGGTCCCAGTACAGATCCATGGAGAAGCCTGCTATTTACCTCTCTCCGGTCTGAAAACTGACCATTTATCCTACCCTTTGTTTCCTATCTTGTATCCAATTACTGAGAGGACCTTCCCTCTTATCCCAGGACTGCTTACTTTGCATAAGAGCTTTTGGTGAGGGACCTTGTCAAAGGCTTTCTGAAAGTCCAAGTACACAATACAATACAGACTGTCCACGTGCTTGTAAACACCCTTTCCCAACATATTATGTTTATCTTTGTGTCTGATATGATACTATTCTGTTCTTTACTATAGTTTCAACCAGTTTGCATGGTACTGAAGTTAGGCTTATCACCCTGTAATTGCCAGGATCACCTTTTTAGAACCTTTAAAAAAATCAGCATACATTAGCTACCCTCCAGTCATCTGGTTCAGAAGCTGATTTAAATGATAGGTTACCTATCATAGTTAGTAGTTCTGCAATTTCGTATTTGAGTTCTTTCAGAACTATTGGATGAATACCATCTGGTTCTGGTGACTTATTACTGTTTAATTTATCAGTTTGTTCCAAAACCTGCTCTTCTAACACCTTGGTCTGGGACCGTTCCTCAAATTTGTCACAAAGAATGCTAATCTACAAAAGAAGCACCAGCTGGAGTATTCTAGAATTTTAACACTGCAGTGACATGACACCTGGATTCCTGTCATGACAGTTATATTTGCGGGAGTGGGGGGAATGCCTTGCCCTCCCTCACTCACAAGGTGGAACAATGTTGCACACTATCTCTTCTGTTGCTAGATCTCATAAAGAAGCTGCCAAATGAAGGACAACAGGAAAAGTGTATCTCCCACAGAAAATATTTGGTGTCAGTTATAAAGTCCCTCTGACAATATTCATAGATGAGGGTCAGGGAATATACTATCATGCTGACCTCAGAAGAGAAGGTTTACAATCAAATTTAATTATATATACCAAAATGACCATGAAATTTTATCTTTAGGTAACTAACCTTTTTTAAGTAGGAAAGGTGAATGACAGAGTGACATTGTTTCATTGCCTATTATCTCTTTACTGCATCTCTGTGTTTGCCTAAAATGCATCTACTAATCCATTATTTTAACTTAATGTGGGAAAAAAATCAGGCTTGTACAATCCATTTGCAAAATGAGAAGAGACCAGCTTTAATATATAGGTATTTATTTTAACAAACGTCACAAAAAAGAGAGCACTAGACTTAATCACCTTCAATCAAAGTCAACCACATTACTGGTTAATGGGAGTTTATAGCGCATAATATTATTTCCTTTGTGTGAGCTGTTTTCTGACATGTTACATTTAGTTAAATTACTTATTCTTGTATATTTTACGTAAGGACAAAAATGAATAATATAGTCAGTGAATCTGTAAATGCTGGGATGGGGAATCAGTTCTATAACATCATAATGTAGATATAAATTAGTGATGTCTCTACACTTAAAGCTGCTCAAACTATAGGTAGTAAACTATATATTCATCATATTTTGCTCCTTTTGTGATTTGATAATTGTCAGTGAATAGATAACAATTTTTATACTTTCAAAAGTATTGTTTTTAATAATAAATTATTTATTTTCTAAAAGTCAAGCACTTTTGCTATATTTTTGGTATAACTTAAATAAGGGATTGGTCAGTGATCTGAGCACCATTCCTTCACACTACATATACGTGCACACTGTTGCATTCCAGTTTCCTGAACCAAATCTCAGGTTTTGCCACTTTGAGGGCTTGATTTTGCAAGTTGCTGAGCATCATCACCTCCCACTGGCTTCAATGGGAGTGCTCAGCACATAGCAGAATTGAGCCTTGAGTGAAGTAAACTCCAGCTGGAATGACTGGAATCTCTGTCACCAAAATGGACCAGGTTTGGATTTGTTAAACTTCTCCACTCATACTGTGGCCTAACATTCTAACTTTCAGGTGAAGAAGAAACATTTCCTTCTTTCCCTGCCCCCTACCCACCAAAAAAATCTGAAGAGGCAGGATCTGCAACTGCACAGGGACAATAGCTTTTCTGAAAAACAGGTCCTTACTCACATGTGGCTCTCATTGACCTCAGTGAAATCAGAGGTTCCTACATTCTACAGTGCTATAGAAAAACCTCGTAGTGGTCTATTCTTTATGGAAATGTATCTCATGACAGGCACTGTCAGCACGGGCCTGTAGAGTCAGATGAAACCCTGGCATTGATACGTTTCCCAAAATTCTCCAGAACTAATAAATACCACAGCTTTAAATTATATTTTTATTTTCAACCAAACCTTGATTTTTGTAAACCATTGTTTTACCTTCTGTTCTGCTATTTTGCTTGAGGCTTCCATGGTCTTGTTTGTATTTGGGAAGTTCTACTCTTTGACCTGTTTCTAAAATTATTCTGTTAAACTTATGGGTTACTCCTACCCACCCCATCTTAAGAAAAATGAAAGGCAATAGTTAACCTCTATTGTGCTGCAATATTCATCTCACATGCAAAGGCAAACTAAAATGGCTTCCCTGCATGTAGCAATTTGCACTTTGAATTATTCAGATGCATTTCTTTTTTCTTCTCTTCTCTTAAATGGTGCCTGAATCAACTCAAACAAATCAAATTAGGGGTAATAAATCGATATAATTTCCCATCAGTCTCACAGGGGGACTCATTCAAAATAGCTGCAGGTATGCCCGTCCATCACACTGTGAAGGCTCTCAGGAAGGCATTAGTTGATGCCATTCTGACTTTACCAACCTACTGTATCAATACAACATCATCCCTGGAACTGCGGTTTTCCCCTGGGAGGTGCACATATGTAGGTAGGTCATCATTTCAGGTCAGCAAGACATTCTTCTTAAGTGTGGCAACGCCAGTTTTCAGAGGTATTTACATCTTTGTGAAGGTGCCGAACACATATGTAATGGGAAGAAACCATCTTTATTACTTTGTGTGTGTCATGAGCTGTATTCTCCGTATATTCCTAATTATCATGGTTTGTGTTTGGAGACAGAAATTTGAGCATTATTATAAAAATGATACAAACGGATGTCTTATCTGTCACTTGACATGCTGTGGGAAGTTCAAGGAGTATTTCAAAAATAAAGGAAGGAAAGATGCAAAAATAAAAGGAGGATAGGCTTCAAATGCCTGTGCCTGCAAAGTGCTAACTCCCTGCTTTATGGGTCAGAGGCTCTGAGGAAGTACAGATAGCCATATAACCTGCTGTGGATGAAACCAGTTATCAGAGAGTTAAAACCTAGCTCATTGGTTTTCTCAGCTCCTATTTTAATTTGTTCTTTTTTTTTTTTTTTTTTTTGGACAGCTCTGTGAAGGCAGTCTGGTTCGCTGCCTCGCCATACTAATGAGACTCATCCATCTGCCTCTGTCATTGCCAGCCTCTCCTTTCTGCTGGAAGTCAGAGATGAACGCTCAGGACAGGTCCTTTCTAGGCTGCAGTACTTAATCATTTCTAAACACGTTAGATGGCCTCAGGCAGTGAAGGCAACAAGCATTTAACCCAGGCTTGGCAGCTCAGGCTTCTACATACTCTGTCTGTAAGCCTTGATAATGAAAAGTAGCTATGCTTTTACTCTCCACTTAACCAGATGCTCTTTGCTTCTTGGGGCAAAAGGTTAAATAGATATAAGAACCCATACTAGTTTTGAAGCCTTTTATTAGCAGTCCTTATAGTAGCAGAGCAGAGCATACCATTCTTCCTGACTGTGACTCTCGGGATCTCCTATTTAGGGTTATGTCCTAACTAAAGGAATGTAACCTGCTCACCCAGAGCTCTTTGTTGTTAGAGTAACAGTAAATACTCTCCCGTGTCATCTTTGCCACTTAATTATTTAATGTTCTATTTTTATAGCAAAAATGGATGAAGGAGACATTATCAGTTTTGTTTAATGGTGGTAATATCTTATATTAACAATGTAGATAAAGCATTTTTTCCAGTGTGGCTGGGGCCTCTGATTTATTTTTCCACTCCATCTACTGCTCCATATGTCTCTGGAATCTGCCTTTTTCCCAGAGCTCATGTTAGTATAAAGCAATTGTCTGGGATGTGTAAGAATTAAGTATCCCATCATTCAGGCTAGACATGCAATTAGAAGAGTTGCACTAATTTCCACTGCTGAGACCCTGTCACTTTAATTTATCCTTACTTTCCTGCGTTTAGGTCTTCTCTGGTTTGAGGCCAAGGATTTTATATAGTTTCAGGCAGTGGTGCTGTAATGCCAGAGCTGGGAGGGGTGGGGGAGTTCGTGAAGGGTGTGAGAGGCTGGGGTCAGAGGGAAGATTACGGAGATGGAACAAAAATAGTTGTGGAAAACACACACAACTAATTGAAAGATCTAATGTGTGTGCCAAATAATGATGTGTGCAACCATTCAGAATGAAAGTAGAGCTTTCGGAGAGGAAAGCTTTATTGAATCATAGCACTGGTTTGGGTATATGTCTTGTTATGTATTCTTTCTGTCCATTTATACACAGATGTTTAGAGTCAGCTCCTGCTTGCCTTAGTCTTACAAGTGTTTCCGTTTACTTTAATATCAAGGCTCATCTGTAAGCAAGGTGGGATTTGGCTCTAAGGGCTCAACTGAGATATTCCTACAGAATCTGTAGTTGGGCATGGTGCACAGTCACATTACTCCTGTGGGGTTCCTAGTGGAAACATTGTGCTTCCAGAAGTCTCAGGAAGGTGTATCTGCTCTACCATCCTTAAACGGTGCACCCCGGACAATGATGACTCTGCTGGCCTCTTCAGAGGGCCTGTCTTATACCCCTAGCACTGGCAGCAATGCTATTTCAGAGCAATGCTTTTGTTCACAGGCACCCAAGAACTGCCATTGTACCATATGCAGATGTAAGGAGAGCTCTTTATGTTGCCCCTGAATTGCACACCCATGCCAAAGACAGTGACAGTCTCACTGATAGTGAATACAATTATACATATATTCCATTTGTAAAGTCTTCAAAAATACATGGCAAGCAAACCCTCTTATACAACAAAAGATCTACTGGAAACAAACTTTCCATGATCTTGAGAGACCTTTAATTATAGACTCTTGTGGAAAACCATGAAGCATCTTGTAATTAGAAAGAGTTCTGTATCTGTTTATTTTTATGGAAATAAATCGCTTTATTTATGTGCTTATTTGATAATTCAGCTTAAAAAACTGAGCAAAGATTACATATAACATTGAGTGATTTAAAGGGATATACCAAGTAGTTGTACTTGCTTCAGTATTTTCCTTAAAAGGGTATGTCAAAAGTAGCAGTATAATATATATTATTATTACCTCAATAAAATTAAGTAGCATCTCCAAAAGCCTTCAGAATGGTGTATATATATATAAAGGCCAAAATAATCATCTCTATTTTAGGTTAGTTTGATCTTTCTCTGTGGTAAAGAAAAAACAAGCTATAACTTGTTTTAACTTTAAGAACTAATGTTTTAATGATATCACTATTATCATTGTTTTTAGTTTTTATTGATTTTAGAGAGAGAAAACATTACATCACATTATGCATAAGCCTTTTATTTTATGTTAATAAAATGCCTTTGACTACTAATCAGTACTGATTAACTATTATTCTGTCTTAGTCAAATAAATCAGAGTCACTTACCATAATTCCCTATTAACTTGAATTGTTTTCAACAGGTAAAGGACAGTGTCCCACTAGATGAAAAGGAATGCAGAGATGCCTAGAGTTAATTTTCTACAAAAGTTTTGTTTCCAGTTGCTTATAAATATGTCAATCTTTTTGTTTCTGGACTGATATTTGACAGGTGTGGTCTTATTGCAGAGGCAAATTTTCTTTGAAAGATTGGGGATAATCAGTTCAGGTATTTGCAAGAAGTAAGAGAGTAGAAATACACTTTTTCTATTATTAAAAAGGGCCTTTTTTAAAAGGCCTAGCACTTCAATGGGAGATGACAGAGACTTTAAATGTGGCAAAGTGAGTGTCCTTAGCTCACAGATGTGCCTTTTAGTGAGGATAAGTTGTGATGTGTGAAATGTATAGAAGTTTTTAAAATATGTACCTCTTCCCCAATATAATGCTATCCTTGGGAGCCAAAAAATCTTACCACATTATAGATGAAACCGCGTTATATCAAACTTGCTTTGATCTGCACAGCCCCGCTCCCCCCCCACCCCTGCGGAGCACTACTTTAACGCATTATATCTGAATTCGTGTTATAGCGGGTCACATTACATTGGGGTAGAGGTGTCCTTTTCACAAGCATTTTGTGCATGCTTTCACAGTTTATAGTTTACAAACTTGCTCAGGATGTTTCGTGCATTTCTCTGTGCTGTGTGAAATAGGGCAGGGCTAGAAAGGACACCTGCTCCCAATGGGGGAAGTTTTCATACACAGACTGATACAAGAGCTGATGAAAAAAGTCCTCTTCTAACAGTATAGGAGAAGGGGAATTGGGCTCTGAGCCGCAAGACCATGAATTCTAATTCAGCCTTCTGCCACTTAAAAAAACTCTATGCTTCTCACCCATATTTAACAAGGTGTTAAATCCACATCTTAAAAAAGTGTGACTGAGGCAAGCTGCATGTTACAAGATGTGCATATGAATATTGACTAATAACTGAAGTATTTTATTTCTCAGCGACCCCATCTGTAAAATGGAACTCCTCCCTGGCACCTACCTTTATAGATCAGTCCAGTCCTAGTTTACATCCCACTCTTTCAATTCTATAGGTAACATAGAAATTAGAGTTGAAATGCAATACTACAACTATATTAATCATGGTGGGGAGAGAGAGACAGCATCAGGCTACATGTATGTACATAAGGTTGTAGAAAAATTGTGTGTGATATTTATGATTTGAAAAAGAGCACTTGATTATGTCTCCCATGTGCACAGAAGTACATCACTACAGAATGCCAGCGATATATATAGAAGGTTTAATTTTTATAAACCTTGCATTATTTGACAAAACGTGTAAGAAAACACCAAGTTATAAGGATGATGCAAGAAAGAATGTAGCTAAAGCTGTGCAATCAACACTGCCATTTCCTGATTTCACAGGGCTTTTCTGTGCCACCTTAACTCCCTGTCAATGTAGTTTTTATTTTGTATGAAATATTTTCCCCTTGTGTTTAATTCTCTGTTTTGTTAGGTGCAACATGGGAGCATCCACTCCCTCTGCTGTATAGGGCTTCATCACCAAGGTCTTCTCCTTTGGCCTGCTCTGTAGTGATGGACTTTTGTATGGAAATATAAGGATTTGATGTGGTTTATGTTCCAAATCTCTCCTCTGTCATGCTTCTTTGAGTGTGTGATCTTGCTCTGCAATGCTGACCCTTCCATTGTTTCCCTCTTTGCCTGTTGCACCTCTTGACTCTTCTTCACGTGGCATGAGTGTCTTCCTCTCTCATATTGAACAATTTGGACAAAAAAATTGCCTATGAATGCAATAGAGTCAGTTCCTCCCTTCCTTTAGGAATTCCCAACATTCATATTTTTTCACTCTCATTTGATTTTTCTAAAATCTCTGTTGTGCAATTTGTGCTCTTCCCTGCTTTAATTACACATGCGTCAAACTCTTAATGATCTAGCTTCAATTCCCCCAAGAGAGTAATAGTGCCATCTCTTCTGTGTATTGGTTCTATTACTGATTGCATTCTATGATCTAGCCTGCCATGTTCAAATGAGATGTTTTCTACCTTTTTATCCTCCAGCAATGAAAGGGACATTTACACTTCCCCCATTTTCTGATACAGCAATCCCTGAAAGGCATTGATGTATCTGGTCTATTAGACTGGTTTCTTTCCATTAGGTTTAGGTGAGGTCAAGGCTATCTCATGCTCTGAGGCCTGCCACACTACACACACAATATCTGGAGCTTGCCCTGAGAATTTAACTTTTGGGAGGCGTGAAGGGATACCTTCACCCTTGTATGAAGGAGGCTAACGAGCTCCCCTGGGCCTGTTCCACACTAATGAGACACACCTGCAAGGCTTGCTCAGCCTGGAGTGGAAACTTTACAGGTAGGGGGTGATAAACAGGAGGAAGGTTGCTCTGACCAGGGACTGCTGGGAACGGAGGGAGTCCAGTCAAGGAGGAGACAGCTGTGAGACGCACCTCTTCTAAAGCCACCCTGACTGATGGTAGAGCAGTAGTCCCAGGAAGAGGGGTAGAAGGTAAACCCCACGAAGGAGTAATAGACTCGGAGAGACTGAGCTCTTAGAGCTGACTCTCTAGGAGCTACCTGAGATGCTTGTCCTTGTGTCAGCCAGACCTTCCCCTCTTGCGAAGGGAATGGAAGAACAGGAGCCACCATGTGGGTGGTAGCCTCCAGAGAGATTCCCCAAAGGCTGCCAACTGGGGGAGAAAAAAAGGTAAACAATGGACAGTGGACCTGATGGGAGAGGGGTCCAGGGAGCCTGTCCCTCCCACTCCTTCCCCCACAAAATATTCTTGAGCATGAAGTTCACAAAGTCCAATAGATTTTATCTATATTGTATCCTTTCAACCCTTCCAATGTGGTGGTATTTTGATGGTGTTAAGGCCTCACTTACACAGTTCTATATTTTTACTGTAAAATATGCAATTTCTGTATTTCTCTTTTTGCAGTTTGTTATTGAGGTGGTTTGCATAATCTTTTATTATCAAGAGGTATTCTGCTCTTGATGCTCTTCCCAGCATTACCAATCCCAAAAATTCTAAAACCATGAATCAGGCTTCAGAAACCAGATTTGGGGTCGGGGGAAGTTGGAGTTCTTTTCATTTGCCTTTTTTTTTTTTTTAACCATTAGGGTTGATGTTTTGGGGTTTTTTTAATCATAATCATAAGGGCTAGAAACATCCTCTTTTTAAAGTGAAATCTGAGATTCTTTTGTAATGCTACTCTACATAATATAGAATATAAAGTTTAAAAACAACAAAGTGTAACAATACTAATCCTCTGGTTTATAGAAAGAAATACTATAGCATGCTATACACATGTCTAAGAGTAGGAAGAAATGTGTTCTGTTGTACGAGTTGAGAAATAGGAAATGCCAGAATGGTCACATACTAACTTTTGTGTGCTTGATTTTGCAAGCTTAACATTAAAACAATGTGTTTTGTTTTTAATGTAGTTTTAAATAGGATGTGCCTAGTCTCCTGTACCTCTCATTATTTATGGCCCCTCTATTTTCAGTGAGAATAAAACTGGTATTTCACTGCCCTCCATCATATATAATGAACTGTATACACTAGTAAGTACTGTATTTATATGACTGTGTCACATATGCAGTACTTTAGAAAAACATCTAGTGTAGAAAACATATGCAGTTGAATAATTATATTTTCTAATGTTTTCTATTGCTAATAAAATCAGTCATTATGGTTGTTTTCCATGGGTAGTTTAATGGAGCTGTAATCACAAACCTCATGCAATAAAGAAACACAATACACAGAACTTAAGTGATTGTACAGACTTTGAACTGCCTAGCTGCAAATGTGGAACAAGGGTTCACATTAACCCTTAATAGTTAAACATGCAGGGGAACAGATTCTGACCCAAGAGCTGCCAAGAAGTCTGAATGAGGTAAATATCTTATTTTCTAATATTTTTTTATGAATGACAGTGCTTTTGAATGCTGGGGATTGGAGAGCAGTAGAATCTGAAGATCTATATTTATCATCTGTCTTTAGTTCTTCACTATCAAGCTACAAAGTGTCTTCTGTACCTCTGCTAACATTTGTCCCATTTTGACTGAAAGGGGCCACTACCCTTTTTCTGGGATGGGAGAGTGGTTTAAACTTTGTCTTCTTTGTATCTTAATAAGAGATATTTTTGTGTGTAGTGCAATGGGTTTGCTATGTCGTCTTCCTCACCTAAAGCTGATACTGTATCCTCTTCAAATCTCCCTTTATATTTTCAGTCACCTCCCTGAAGAAAATGTTGTGGCTGCAGCAAGTATACAAGCCCCTTCAGACTTGCGAGGGAAATCCTTCTGTGACAGAACTGCCCCATTCCAGCTTTGCCTATAAGAAGTCAAAAGTGAAGAAATTAAAATCCTTTGACTCAGTATGATGGCTCGTTAAATAGACTATCACAGAGTCACAGAAGGCAAGCATGGCTCTAAAAATGGAAACAGGAGGCTTGAATGTAAACTGTATCATTAAATGGCAAGGCTCACAAGGTAAAAACAACATATCACCAACAAAGCAATGCCTCCTTTACTGACCTCTCAATCCTCCTCCTCAAAGGAAACCTTCATAACACCTACAAAAGACAAGCCTGGGAGCTTACATTCATAACTTTGCTAGACACTAAAAATCATAGAGAATAGAGACACTGGATTTATGGCTTATTACAGCAATCTGTTACCTATTAATCCCCCTTTTCTGTCCTATGATCACAGACGTATTAACTGGACACTTCACCGTGAATGGTCTCTTGCCATATGTGTTAACTATTTATGCTAAACAATCTGTTCCCCATCTATTTAGCTGTGACAATGAGTTCCTTTCCCAGACCTGCAGAAGAGCTCTGTGGAATATTTGGAATATATTTCTTCCAAGATATACTTTCTAATTGTTGGTGGGGGTACTGGGTATATTTTAAGGCTAGTCTCACCTTCCTAAAATGGGTATCTAAGATTCAGGCACTGTCCAAATGTGGATCCCAGGGCTTTTGCCCTCCAATTTCACTTTTAGCTGGTATTATTGTTGTTTCCATTCCTTCTCTTTGCCATATTAAATCACAGTTGGAAGCCTTGTGGTCAAGAGAGTTTAGTCACCTTCACTCTAAAAATGCCACTGAGGAGTTCTCATGAGCAATGTCTCATAGATCATCCTTTTACCAGAGACTGAAAGTTTCACCTTAGTTATACTCTTTCTCTGCCTAGTGTGTGAGTCAGATTTTAGCCTTGAACCCAGGTCTCCCATCAAGTAGCTCAGTGCACCAATCTATCAAGCTTGGCACATGATCTGTTTTTATTATCTCTGCTGCAGAATGCAGAGTAAAATGGGGACTTTTTTGTATTTACTGATGGCACCATGTCAGTGGCTCAATCAATAGATACGGGCTAGAAAGAATTATGCTGCGATCTTGCCAGTAAGACAAGATTTAGAAAGAAAGCTTTGTGTCTTAAAAGGAAAAAATATTGTGGAGAAGTTGGCTTAGTGGCTTAATCATCAGGCTTCAAATATTTAGACTCCCTAGAACCACAGTTCTGAATTCCAGCAGGGCTGACTCAGGTACCAGTGGTTGCCATTAAAAATGCTTCATTTACATAACTTTACTGCAAAAGTCACAGCTTTCCTGATAGCTGGTATAGGGAGTATCATGAATACCATGGTGAAGGCTATCAAAACTGAAACTGAAGTATGGAATTCAGTGAGCCTGATCTTCATTTGGTAGAACTCCACTGCAATCAATGGAGCTATGCTGATTACACCAGCTGAGGATAGGAATCATTTTGACTGTTCTATGGTAGTATTAAGAACAATATAATAATAATAATTAATAATGTGGAGGAAGAAAGGCTGGGAATTTTAGGTGTGTTCCTATGTTCCTTCCATGAAACCCTGCAAACAAATTATGATATCTAAGGAAGTACCTTACTTCACCTCTGGGCTGATATAGTATGGCAATTCTATGTTTCAACTTGTTCAGAAAAGGGCTCAGCTTTTTATGGAAGTATCTTACACTTGCAGTAATTTTGACCAATGTTGTTTGAGTTTGTCCCCATTAATTATAGCTTTCCTATGTTCTGTTTAAAAACATAAAGTAAAAAAACCCTCCAATATTCTTGTGCTGTAAGGATTCCCTCATTGTACAAGGATGTTACAATAAACATGTAACAGACACAGACTGAGCACCTTTCTAAATTAGGTTTTAAGAAGCACACAAGTCCATTGCCCGATGAAAGTGTAACTTTGTCTGGGCTCTTACAGTCAGAGTTTGTGGAAAGCCTTCCTTTCTGTTATTTCAGCATCCCTTCTCTTGTTATGAAGGACAATATCATTTTTATTAAGAATGCCATGCAAGCCAGGATTTTCAGATGCATCTGAACATATCCAGTTGGTCTATCACTTTTGCCCTCTTGAAGCCAGATCTGAAATGCTAGGATCTAAACATTAATATTTTAGGGTTTATTTTTTATATGCAACATACATCTTAATTATCCATGCTCAGCCCTGAGATCAGATCTTAACTTAATTTCTGGTCAGTTCATGATTAAAACAGGACACATTGCCTCGGTTCCAGTTTGGCTTCTTTCAGTGGCTGTTGCTTATAAAAAGGCATTGTCTGTGCCAGCAAGGTTTGAGGTTTTATAGTTTTTGAAAGCCACATACAGTACAGCGTTGGTGGGCCTTAGGCTTGCACTGAAAGACAAAGGATTTCGTTTTGCTCTTCAGAGCTCTGTACTGCTTAAATAAAGTTGCTAGTTGCCTAATGAACGTTAGCTGTAATACTCCCTGTGGTCAGTGGGACTGTTGTTTAATGAATTGCTTAATGTGCTTGATTACTGTTACATTGTAGAATGAGGGAAATGGCTAGAGAGATTTGAAAGACTCACTGGAGAATATGATGAAAATGAATTGGATCAATAAAAACTTTTTGCTCATCTCTGAACAACACATTATGGACTGTATTGTTGGGGTTAGGGATAATGTAATTTTGTGGCTTGTTGTTCTTTTTATAATTCACAAATATAAATCTCCTTTGACATTGGGTTTTAGGGCTGGCCTTCCTGGAGTTATAAATGTTCCCCTGACTCCAGTCCTGGTTACTCACACGGACAGATAAATTAATTAGGAAAACTTTTATGCCAACTACTTTATGCCCTTGGCTTTCATATGTTTCTGAAGAGCAGCAGCTAATTAAAGATATGATTCATAATTACTGGTCGATGGAGTAGTTGAGTAATGGAATCAGGAACTGTTCCAAAAAAATTATCCATCACATCATTACTAATTGTTACATAATACCTAAGGATGTAGAATTCAAATAAAAAATTACTCACATTTGAGAGATTCATTCAATTAGTGGGTTTGGGATATTTTTATATTAATTATAAACAAAAAGACAATTCTCACATTTTAAAGATCAAAGGTTTTATAAATATTTATACTTAAGTGAGGGCATAATTTCTAGATAGCAAAAGACCCAAAAGCCTAGCTGGAGTAGTGGGTTAGTAGTCTTATTTATGGAGACTGGAAATCAAATTCTCAGGTCAAATTAGGTCTTATGTGAAAATGAATATGATGGCCTCATCCTAAGCCTTGTTTGTGCAAGTTTCAAAACTACAATAATTTGGCAAGTATAAATAATCTGTTTTCATGAAACCAAAAGAACTATAGCTTGTAAGAACTCATGTAGTGGCAGAGCTGTGCAGAGAAATTTGCACAATGCTTGTCCACACACACACTTGTTTTTCTGTAGGTCACTTTCACAAGTACCTAATTTGCACCATGAACCCACATTGTTAGCACCACAAAAGCAAATGTCTCTGAAGTTTTCTGTCTGATTTTTCAGGTATCATGAACTTAGGAAACAGTTCATCAAATCCTTTTTCAATACATACAGCATAATTATATCACTTGTGCATTAAACAGGTCCAGAACACCTTTGTTTCACCAGAATAGGCTGCTTGAGTTTAACTCTTTACTATCCAGACTGATAGCTAGGAGCTATGGACTCAGAAATGTCTCTGTTACATCCAAGGTCTCATGGCATTGCATCTTCTCTGAACTATCTCTGCTTTGTTTACTGTGATTGAGTCCAATGAAGAGTGGAAAAGTGGGGTCTCCTAAGAATCATTTAAATGATTACCAAATTACATGGGGGAAGGAGTAGCAAGCTAAGTGATCTTGCTCAGTTTCAGGTGTTGTTCTCATAGCTTAGCATGGTTCACCCAGTCAAAGGGCGACAGGGGGAAGCAAACAAAAGCCTGCCAAACAATAGATGATGCTGGTGGAAAGACATTGGAGAAGGACTCCTTAGGTTGGGGGGGGGGGGCACAGACAATGAGTCATAAGACAATGTGCTATTAGATTTAGCTGATTTTATTTAATTTTGTTTCAGTTGGTCAGATACCCCACTAATGAGTCCGGTATAAATATCTACACAGGATAAGGTGTAAGGAGCTCCCCTCTCTCCCCCTCCCACACTCACCTTTTACCCCAAGATCAGCCACAGCCACGACATTAGATTTCACAAAGGGTGTGCGGCAAGTAGATCCCTCTACCCTGCACTAGTCAGCAGTTCTAAGGTAACACAAAGCAGAAAGGAGAGGAATATAATATCCACTCTTACAAATAGCATCAGAGTCCCCCACTCTACCCCGCACTCCCCAAACACACCCCTCTTAGGAGTTCTGGATGAATTGTTTTTTCCCATTGGGGTACCCCACTCTCCTTCCTTCCCTTTATTTAAGTTGCTCAGAGCTAGAAGTGTAGCCTGTTAACTTACTGGGCAGGCTTTCTGACTCAGGTGGGTTACTGTTGTGATAAGTTAACCTACCACTCGGCAGACTTATGGCATATGTTTTGGAGGAGGAGGATTAGTAAGTTTTTGCAGTGTTTGAATGAGAAATCAAAGATGAATAAAAACAAACTTCCACTTTCTACTTGCAGCTTTAAATAAATGTTTACCAAATATCCACTGCAGCACTACAGGTACCACAGGCTGCCCTCCTGAATATCAGCAGGGAGGGTAGGAGAACACAGTTATACTCATGCTTCCATGCTGATGACACTCGTTTAAAAAAATAATTTAATTAAATTTGTGACTGAACTCCTTGGGGGGGAAATTGTATGTCCCCTACTTTGTTTTACCCACATTCTGCCATATATTTCATGTTATAGAGGTCTCGGATGATAAGCTAGCACATGTTCATTTTACTAACACTTTCACAGAAGATTTGACAAAACACAAAGACATACCACATGTCCCCTGGAATGGTGGTTGAAGCATGAAAGGACATATGAACCTTTAGTGCATCTGGCACGTAAATATCTTGTGACGCCAGCTACAACAGAGCCATGAGAATGCCTGTTCTCACTTTCAGGTGACATTGTAAACAAGAAGTGGGCAGCATTATCTCCTGCAAATATACAAACTTGTTTGTCTGAGTGATTGGCTGAACAAGAAGTAGGACTGAGTGGATTTGCGGGCTCTAAAATTTTACATTGTTTTATTTTTGAAGGCAGGGTTTTTTGGTATATAATTCTCCATTTGTAAGTTCAGCTTTCATGAGAAAGAGATTGCACTACAGTACTTGTGTTAGGTGAATTGAAAAATACTATTTCTTTTGTTTTTTTAAAGTGCAAATACTTGTAATCAAAAATAAATATAAAGTGAGCACTGTACACTTTGTATTCTATTTTGTAATTGAAATCAATATATTTGACAATGTAGAAAACATGCAAAAATATTTAAATAAATGGTATTCTATTATTGTTTAACAACACAATTAATCGTGATTAATTGTTTTAATCTCTTGACAGCCCTAGTACAAATGGGTTTTAAGGAGCACTTGCCTAGATGGTACTAAATATGCTTTACATATCTAAGATATTGGAACTTTTGTTTCAATTTATGATGAAGTAATCCTATTTTTCCCCCTTAAATAAAGTTAGCTAAGCACACACACACTGGGGAGTGAATTCTGACAAACTGATAAATAGGAGAGAGCTCTGTGGAGGGATAAAAACTCACAGCCATAGAATTAAATGCTTAAAACATCAAAGTTAATATCCTGGGGAGAAATAAAGCACACAACCACATACTATACAATCATGGTATTATATTAGATAGGAAATCAACGGTGCGCCAGGTAGCCATGTTGCAGTATGTTTCTATTGTGACAGTTTCTAAGCCCACGTCCAGACTAACCCGCGGCATCGGCGGGTTAAAATCGATTGCTCGGGGATCGATATATCGCGTCTAGTCTGGACGCGGTGTATCGATCCCCAAGCGCGCTTACATCGATTCCGGAACTCCATCAACCCGAACAGAGTTCCGGAATCGACACGGAGAGCCGCGGACATCGATGCCGCGCCATCCAGACTGGTGAGTACCTCGATTTTAGAAATTCAACTTCAGCTACGTTATTCCCGTAGCTGAAGTTGCGTATCTAAAATCGATTTTAATACCTAGTCTGGACGTGGCCTCAGGAACAGTTTTTTGGAATGAACATTGACAACTTCTAAACAGTCAACATTCTTATCAAGCAATCCACAGCATTTGCCTGAGAAAGCTGTGGAGTACTGCAAAAGCACTACATTTAAATCATGTAAAAGGGTTTACTAAAAGCCAGCAAAATGGAAATTCAGAGCTAAAGAAAAACATGCAGGCTGATGGTGTGGCCTTAATTCATAGTGTTGTTAAAATCAAAGGGCACTTGGAAATAAATTAAAGCCAGCGTTGCCTCCGAAGTTTCACTCTTAAGCATTAAGTTGTTCTGCTTCTGGTATATGAAACTTTATACATTTGTCAGCATAAATGCTGGAGAGGGGAGTTTGGGGAGTAAGGAGGGAGGTTAGGGCTGGGTTTCTTTTGGTGTGTGGGCGATTGGTAGTTTAATTTCATGCAGCTTTGGCATTTGTTAACAGTAGAATTAATCTATTCAGTACTCTTTGGGTGTTTGTCTACAAGGGTGAACCTTGTGGACATATGTCAAACCTCTCCCAGGTGTGAAGGGGCACAATTGCAGCTCATCCAAAGCTGTGTATATTTTGCGATAAGTTGTCCCCTTTTGCATGTTTATATGGGGGAAAAGATAACATATGGCCCATTGTAAGAGATCTGTAGTGTAGATCTGAGAGAAGCATATAATCCAGAGTACTATGCATGCGTCGTACTTTCTGCTTAAATGGAAAATATAAGTTGTTTGTCTTTTATTTTTCAAACAAGCAAAAGTGATTAGTATAAACTGTAAGCTAGTTACTTTAAATATAAAGTTGAAAACAAGCAGTTTTTTATTAATGGCATATAAAAATTATCTAACATTACTCTGTTTTTAGAGTAATTTTATAATACATGAACAGGGAAATGGAGATTTTCAAATTGTGCAGAAAGGTAATCCTGCCAAGACAGAAGTGTCATATGCTAAATACTATCCTGGAATGAAGCTCCTATATTCTATTTAATTACAAATAGCTGAAAATACAGGTTTAAGCTAGAAACAGCAAAAGAACTTCAGTCTTCTATATTACAGTAATGTCTTCATGTTCAGCTCTTGGAAAGTCCGACAATGACGGTATCTGACCTTACTTGAGTCCTCTGTGGCATATCAAATATTCTGGGGTAATCCTTGAACAAAGGATTTACAAACAGGTAGCTCATCCTCTGACTCTCCAGCCATGGGGAAATATAAGATTGGGAGATGTGGCAGAGAGCAACAGGGGAAGAAGTAGAAAGGTAGGACCAAGGAAGCAGCAGATTGCTCTGGGATTAGCTAGAAATGCAAGTCTGTCTCCAGTGATCTGCCCTAGCATAGCAAATAGCACTAAATATTTATGAATCTATGAAAACTGTCATTTCTATCTCCAAAATATTTCCATCTCAAAATCTTGTGGAGCAACTTTCAGTCAAACAAAACATTTGCCATTTCTTCAATTTCAGCTAATGATATGCTTTCACTGAGAAGGTGTTATTAATTCTGCCAAGGTGGTCTTCTTCCCTGTGGAATAAGTATCATTTTCACAAATGCAAGATAACATGATGCATGCCACCTACATGTCAAATATAATCGGCAACATTAAACCAGATGTACATCTAGAGCACATTACATCATTAGTCTACCACCTTACTGATGTCAATGGCAATGTCTGATGTCGCAGCAGATTCCCAGTAATATCATAATAGGTTTCAAATACCATACAACTTGCATTACCAGCAATAGGAGCTGAGGAGTGTAACACTATGCAATGAAATCCCATAAGATTTTATGATGTGCAAACTTGTGCCACAAAGACAAATAAAATCTGAAAAATTGAGTCAGCGGCCATAGTCCCAGAACTTGTTAGTTATCCACCAACTGGTGCAAAAGGCAGCAGCATATCTGATAAAAACAGTTTGGCATGACCATATCACCCATGTGCTCTACTCTCTGCACTGGCTCCCCATTTAATACAGAGTCCAATAAAGGCCAATGTCAAAATATTCAAAAACCTCCGTGAGATTGGCCCTATGTACCTGACAATGTTTTTCTTTTCATGACCATGAACTTCTATGACATCTGAATTCCATTGGAACCATGAAACTGTTGACTGGTAGAGGAGGCTCATGAGCGCAGGAGACAGAACTTCAGAGAAGCTGGCTCTACACTGTTGAACTCACCCCTGCAAGAGGTGAGATAAATGACCATAGAAATGAATGCAAAACTCATCTCTTCATCATAACTTTTCCTCAGTAATGTTTTTCATACCAGATATGCATCAAACCAATTCATAAACACAGAGGAAGAGAGAGAGAGAGAGAGAGAGAGAATGTTTTGCTACTATATTTTTAACACATATGTTTAGGTACTATCATGATTGAGGGAGCCATAATTGTCTCCCAATCAATAACAAGACAGCTAGTTTCCCAAAATGGCGACATGAATACGTGAATTGTGGCAGCACTTATAATGTGCAAGGGGCCTTTCTCACTATCTAAGAAGACAGAGTCCTTGGCCCAGAGAATTTAAAAGTAAGAATAGATTACTAGCATTTGAAAATATAATTAACTGCCTTCTGTTGCCACTGACTTCAACAGCAAATCCTTTCCAGGTACATTCAGAGATCAGCTCTTCTGAACTGAAACTTCACCCCCTTAATCACACAGACATTGATAGAGAAAAGGAAAGCTCTATATTCTAACGGTAAGTCTATTCTTATGGTGGAAAACAAAATTTGAGGTTAAAAACTGCAATCTTGCAGCACTGGCACTTTTGGAAAAGAATGTTAGGGCACCTTGGGGAAGGGAAAATGTTTATTTAAATACACTTGGAAAAAAATCAAACTCAATATCTAATATTTGTCTTCCTAAAATTCCTTTTATTATTAGATGAAGAAATATGTGGAGTATTGAATTGGGTATATGGGCGCCCGAGAGCAGGAGTGTGACTATAACATTAAGATTCCTCAGTACAATACAATGACTTTCTCTGATTTATTCAGTGATGAATTCCAGTGTGATCTGTTCTTAGTACTGCTTACACACATATGTTCCTATGTAAAAGAACCCTCCTCTCTCACATAAAAGCTGCCACACAGACATGTAGCTTGCACATTGTGCTTTCGTACTTGGCAATTGATTGCATATCTCAGCTCTGCTGAGGAAGAAATCTCCACATATGTATAATTATTTTTAATGAATTAAGCCCTTGAAGTGTGAAGATCCATAAAGATCTTTACAGTCTCCTGACACTTGAGGGTAAACATTTGCATTGTGCATTTCAAATTAGATGCGCAGCTTCTTAAAAATAATGGGAGTTGGAAGTCAAATCTGTCTGATTTCCTCTTTGATCTTTGCAAAAACATTGCAAATGTATAGAGCAGGAGCTTGGTTCACTGCCTATACTCATGAGGACAGGTGGGTCTGCAGAAGGAATTCATCTCTGGGACAAAGGAGGGAGTGGAAGTGCTGAATCAGTGCCTCCCATGTGACCTGTCCCACGTGACCTTTCCAGCCAGACCTACTCACTTTGTGACCTTCAACAACCAGGTCCCCCAGCACAGTGGAGATTGTGGGTTGTTTGTGCTGTTGCACCTCAGCTCTGGGCAAGTCTTTCTGCCAGAGCCCTCCAGAACGGGCTCCATCAGATCTGATTAGTGAATTCGTCCCCTTAAACTTATATTAAAAGTATCTCATTACTTCAGACAAAATTTCCATCTTGCAAACTAAGTAACGTACTGTATGCCTTAAAAAAGAAACAAATCTTTAAAAAATAATTTGTCCTGAAAATGCATTCTATTTTCTAATATAAATAATTACTATTAAATACAGTCATACTCTTTGTAAGTCTCGTCTAAAATTACATGGGAAACAAAGAAGCCAGCTAATGCACTCCGGCAACAGTTGGGTGGATCTTAAAGTGTAGGTCTGGTCTGAAAAGCAACTACGTAGAAATGCCATAGAGCTGCTCTTTGGTGAATGGAGCTATATCTGTTGACTTACTTTATGAAAGTCACTTCTACTGCCCTTTGCTCTTGGTAGCACTCTTGCAACAACATAGCTAGAAGAGAAAGAACTAGATTCTATTCCTTCTTGTTTGTCAACAGAGACAGATTCTCTCCTGTGCCAAGATATGTTCAAGCAGGGGAAGGAGAAGGGGGTGTCGGGACCCAGCTACAGCCCCCTGATTCTGAAGCCACAGTTACTCCAGTGCTAGCTACATGGTTGCTCTAATTTACACCAGCTGGACCTATGCCAGCTGAGATTATCAGGAGACAGCTGTGTTTCCCCCATGCTCTCAACAAATTCCCTATTTCAGAGTGTCAGAGTTGGTGTGGAAGCTATCTCTGTCAGCAAGAGCTTCCCCAACCCAGAGAATCCTCATCTGGGCACAGAGTCTAGTCCTTCTGAGCTAATAAGCACTTAACAGCTGATTACAAAGGCTCTATCTGTTTGAGTAAGTCCTCATAACACTAGTAAGAGTTGCACAGTTCTGCCCTTAATTTTGTTTTTTTGTTCCTACCTTATGGTATTGTATGTCTGTTTGATTTCTCATAAACATTTATGACTACCTATGCCAAGTATTGTAATACTGTACCTACAGAAAACATTTTTATTTTGATAAAATACATAATGCATCACCAACTATACATTTTAAAAATCAAAAACTCTTTGGTAAAGTGAAATTCCTGCAGTTCTGTAAATAGTGATAGTACACTTACTGTATTTGGTCCCAAATCAATAAAATAAACATGATTACTGCCCAACTGTTCAATAAACCATAATTCCACAACTAAACTATTCAGTGATATACTGTGATTCATTGATATATGCATCATTTCCTAAAATATATGAGATTATTGGTGTCTAACCCAAAGATTATACAACTATGTACAGTAGGATAAATATCTTTGAGTCTTATTGTAATAGACCCAGGAAGAGAAAGAGAGCTAAAGAATTAATATGTAACTTGCTCCGAAATGGTGCAGTTGACTAGTCTGTTGCTTTGTTGAGCTAGCTTTCACAAGCCATTACTTACCTGGAAACACTAGGGTCTTTTGTGGTGGGGGGTGAAGAGGAGGGTTAAGCTAAGGCATTCCTATCAATACTAGATTTCCCCTTCTAGCCAAAGAAATACTTTTTGTGCACTAGATATTGTTGACCTGTACTTTATGGAAGAGAAAAGGAAAGGAAACAATCAGAAAAAATCCCACACCATACCATGCTGAAAAGTGGTATTTAAAAAAGGAGGATACGGATGGCTGACATAGGTTTTTCTGTCAACTATGCATGTGCCATTTGTAGAGAAGGGTTTCCAGTTAAATGTTTACTGTTTAAATGAAAGCATCAAGGTTAATAATGAACCTGGATTCACTTTTGGAGCAGGAATAATTTATACACCAGTCTGTGTATAGAGGTATGGCTTGCTCAAGGTAGCCTGATATATGTATATGACTAACTATGATGACTTTTAGGCCCTTTGGCTACACTCCATTACTCCCTCACATGGTTTCTTTTGTAAGATCTGCCCAAAGCCAGTTCACTACATGTTTCCATGGAAGTCCCTCTGGGGGTGACCATCTTCTGTGCAATCCAGGAACAAAAACATTTGTGTTATGTTTTCTATAGTGAGGTAATATGTCCAGTGCAAGCTAGCATTTGCATAATAGTTTACATTGGACTGATTTAATTTCAAGGCAACATGCTGAGATAGTATTTCAAATGAAAATTGTATCTTTACACAAGAGAATTTCCAGTTACCTACTTTCATAATTACCATTTGCTTATCCAGTAAGAACTTGATTTTCTTTTTCTTTTCTTTTTTTAAATATAAAGACAAATTCAACTATTCTAGGCGCCTGTAATTATGCCTTATCTTTTACTATAACACTGGCTTTCTCCTAAAGCTACACCTAAGGTATAACGAAGTAAGATATACTAGCTTGACAGATCTGAATCAGGAAATACCAGGACAAATTGAGATGGACTCTTTCTTTGTGTCTATACTTCACTCCTTTTCATACAAGAAATATGATGCCTCCAATTCACTGATTGCTAGTTTCAGTATCAGCCTTATCAAGACAATGATAGGCTCTTTACAAATGTCCTCCTAATGTTATTTTCCTAACAAAAGTAGGTACTGACCTATAGTGCTTAGACAGAGTGTAAAAGAATATATCGTGTTTTTCTGCTGGCTCTATCTGGCTTGCTAGCTAGCTGCTTCATTTAATGTAACTGAGGGCCTTTATCCAAAGAGCTCTGCAAGAGTGTTTAATACTGAGAGTTTACTGTGTTCTTTCTGTCAGCATTAGTAGTCATTTACATTTGACTTATTCAATCCTTCCTGTCAACAAAGCTGATCCTAGTGTTAAGGCTAAACTTTCTGAAGACTTGGCTGGCTAGGACAGCAAAGAACAAAAATACTGTGTCTGGCTCTCTCTGCATGGGACTAAGCTTGATCGGCCTTCTCGTGCCCTCCAGTAGCAATGTTTCTTTTTTGCAAATTTGTAGTCACTGTCAAAGTTGCATGATTGAAGGACTGACAATTCTCAAGACTTCATTATTATTTTTATTAGCAAATCTGTTGGCACTGATAGTTATTCTCATACTCTTCAAATGAACTTTATACTGGCATCTAAAGATTCCACATGACAGCTTGCATTGAAGTATTCATGTCGATAGAAAGAGAGAGAAAAAAAAATCTGTAAACAGGAACACAAAACAGAGTGCTCAGAGAGAGGAGATTTTATAGTTTATTTATATTTTAGAGATATTTTAATTTTCAATTGCAAATCACAATTCTTAATCCTCTGCAAATATTGGCAATAAAATACATATGGTATCTCTAAATATGTAATAGATGCTCAGGAAACATTTGCTAATTTGTGTCCTACTTTCATTTGTATAGGCCATCTCTAGAATAATTTCATCCAAGCCCATTTCTTTATGATTCAGTTTTTAATTATATCCATTAATTAATGGTCTTCCATATTCTTGAATGACCAAGAATGGAGATGGCTTGAACAAGTTCATTCCTATTCTGATCAAATGCATAATCTTTAAAGGCATATGGAAGAAACTTTGTTTGTTTATTGCCATTGAGGAATGTGGCTAAAAACCAAAAAGATCTTTTTTGACTTTGCTGTCATGAAGACGTGTGTTGAACATGATCAGCAACGATACACTTGGCATACTGAAAAAAGCAAATTGTGACTTTCTGCACCCAGTAAGAAATAAATTGTGTTCAACAGCGGAGCAGTAGAAGTGGTTCCTTGGCAGCCCTCATAAACAATGATTCCAAACTCTGGGCTGAATTACTGATGGGGAAATCAGTGGGTATGAATAGACTTAGAAAGGGTCTAGAGGTCCTTCCTCATGTGTGGGGAATGAGAGAAATCAGGCAGCCTTTCTACAGTTCTGTTGGAGCTGTTATACTCTTCATCAGTTGACTCACTGGAGGCACCGATAGCATAATACAGCTCACTGCAGTGCATGTGATTAAAAACATACTATCTTAAAAAAAAGAGAAACAAGATGAGAAGCAAGAAATTCTGTCTGTGTCAAATAATAATCTGCATGAAATCAGAATGAGTTTATAAAAGGGTATGCTGAACACTAAGAAAACCCCAGTGATGATAGATTTTCTGTGTGTAGCTCAAAAGCAAAATGGTTAAAAGGCATCCCTGAATATTGGGCTTGCTTTAGCCATTTTCTTTGTACTTAATTGCCCATGTAGCTCCTGTAGTATAAGCTGTTTACAAAGGCCCTTCAGTCATGAAGTCAACAACATATTCCGGCATTATTTTCAATAGCCCAGTCTCCCAATATTTTAGTCTGTGTTTACCATTGCTAAATGACAGTGCCCTTTTTGGTCCCACTAGGTGACATTTTCAAGACCTTAAGTCCCACTTGATCCCTCAAAATAGGTCTTATGTGATATCTATGTGCAATTTAATCCATAGTGAATTGTAAGTACAAATACCAGCACTTGGATGACTGACTAACTACCTGATTTGCACATATCTAATTTAGGACTACATACTGAGTATGTGTGCACACGCGCGTGTACACACACATACACTGGGTAGCAGATGGGGCACTTCTGTCCAGGGCTGCCCAAGGGTGGGGGAAATTTGCCCCAGGCCCACTATTTGTGAGGGCCCCCAAACCGATGGTGTGACTTGGCATGGGCTTGCAAAGCTACTCACTGATATTTGGCCTGGCAGCTCCTCCAACACAATGAAGCAATGGCTGGGCCAAATCTGAGCAGCACTGTGGCCCTGTGTACCAGGTTGCAATTGCTCAAGGAGGGAGCCAGGACCAGCCGGTGAGACAGGAGCCATGTCTATAGGGGGAGTGCAGGGCAGGCTTGTTCTTCCCAGGCTACCCCTCAGTGGTATTTTTTTAAGGGTAGTGGTGCCTCAGTTTCAGATTTTGCCCTGAGCATCAAGAAAATCTCTGTGCAGCCCTACATCCATCCTCCTACCTCTGTGTCCACAGAGTGCCCTGATAGTGGAATTGATATGGTTCTGCTGCTCAGAGGCCTAACTGGAAGAAAGAAAGATGGTTTTGAGCTCCACTCACATAAATTCTATGCCATGTGAGATGTTAAAATGAGATACCACTGTCTCTGCAGGTTATGCAGATGTTCAAAATATGCTTATGCTTTCTCCCTGTGCTCTGCCAGATTCCTTGAGCTTGTGTCCCCATGACTGGCATTCAGATTACACCTATGGGCTCTTCAATGCTACTCAGGCTTGGCTCATATTCAGTGGGGCTCAGATGACTTGCTGAGCTTCATGGATACAGCTGTCTCTTAATTACAGAAAAAGAACTAGTGGTACTCATCTAAACCTGCCCAAGACCAGTGCCAGAATTAGGGCTTGTCTATATGAACACTGAGGTCAGGAAAAGCTAGGTTGTAAATCAACCTTGCACTAGCCTTCCATGCACTACGTGTCCGTGTGGACCCTGTTGCCAAGTTTCATTTGCACAAATGCAAGTTTGATAGTGCTCTTTGGTCTACCCTGTATTTTAACAGGAGTAGATCAAAGCTCATTAGCAAACTATTAGTTTGTGTCAGCAGGATCCACACAGACTCTGTTAGACTATGTCTAAACAGCTGCAGAGTGTTTGAATTGCAATGCTAACTAGCGTGCTGTGCTCTAACTGCCCACGAGAATATGCTCCTGGCATAAACAAAAAAATTCCGAGTTCATGTTAACATAGTCCTCTTCAAGTAGGGCAACAGTAATGCGCACTAAATATATTTTAGTTTGCACTAGCGGCATCCACCTGGGGGAATTACAACACAGCACATTAGTGTATGCTGCAATTCACACTCCCATAGTCGAAAGTGCAGGGCCATGTCAAAAGTGCATGGCAGACTAACATGAGGTAGATTTACATGCCATCTTGCCACAAGCTAAGTGTTCATATAGACAAGCCCTTAGATGTCACACAGGCCTGGTCTACACTACAAAGTTAAGTCAACATAGGTTGTCCTTTGTCGACCTATTGGTGTATGTGTCTACACTCAAATTTGTTTCTGGCCAAGGTAAGCACCTTATTAAGACAACACAGTTAAAACCACCTCTCAAAACAGCACTGACCCATGGTCAATCTCCTGAGATTGTCGCAGTGTGAGTGTATCCACTGTGTGAATTATGTCGATCCTAACAGTTCTCCAGCAGTTGTCTCACAATGCCCAACAGTGACTCTGGCCACAATTGTGAACTCCACTGCACAGAAGTCACAGAGACTGGAAATCACCACCTCTTTAGAACACCTGAAACACCTTTTCCTGATTGCTCATTTTTGCCATCACACCTCATAGCTCTCCTTTGTTGTGGGCAGTTGCCCTGAAACCATGCCTGTTTCTTGTACTAGAAAGGCTCCTGCCTGGAGTAGACAGGAGATATTGGATCTTCTGGGCCTGTGAGGAGAAGAGGATGTGAAAGCATGGCGATGGACCAGCCTTAGAAAAGTGGACGTCTACAAAAAGATTGCACAGGGGATGCAGGAGAAGGGGAAAGACAGTGCTCAGTGAAAGCAAAGGAGCTGCAGCAGGCATACTACAAAGCCAGGGAGGCCAATAATCACTCGGATGCTGACACACAGACCAGCTGCTTTGACAACAAGCTGCATGCCATTCTTCGTGGAGACCCCAACTAGCAATCCAGAACCACCAGGGGTACCTTGGGGGAGCCTGAGACAGGGACCCCTGCCACAAACAGCAAATGGGAGGAGTAGTGGGAAGACATGGCAGGAGATCCAGCAATACCGCAAACCAGGACCTGTTTGAGTCTCCATTGCATTCTGGACAGTCCTATCAGCCAACCATGAATGAGCATCAGGAAGGGGAAGGAACCTTGTATAGGTGTGCATGCATTTTCCCTTACAATGTTAAAATTTTAAAAAGATGGAACCAGGCCCTTCCTTAAATTAACAAGACACAGGTACACCTTTTAATTGTTTTACATGTACAAAAAGAGGGAGCAGTACAACAGACAGAGGTAGAGTTGGTATCTGCTTATCCTTCCCCTGCAGGGTTAGGTGTGAGGAGAGGGGGGACATGTAAGAGCCATTTGTTTGTATATGTAGGATGTCCCCTGGATCCTCCTGAGAGATCTTGATGAAACTTTCATGGAAATATTCTGCAATCCTCTCCTGAAGTTTTCTGGGGATGGCTACCTTATTTCTTCCTCCACAGTAGCACACTTTCCCATGCCATTTGATGGTGAGTTCAGCTGGCACCATTTCAGTGAATGGACTAGCGGCACACAGGCCTGGGCATCTTTGGGACACCAGCAGCAGCTGTGCTATCTGTGCCTTTGTTAACGTCCAGAGAGAGAGCTCAGTTAAAATCAACATCACTTGTTGAAATTAGTGCTAATATTCAGTGCTATTGCCCTATATTTCTTCCCATGGAGTTAGGGACCAAAATTTTATTGTTTCAAGCAACAGAAAATGCTCCCTCTCCCCCCTGCCCCTTGTTCTTGGCAAGCCATACTTTCCATGGCTGGGACTGAAGAGCATTGCTTTGCAGAGTACATTTTGTAGATCTTCATAATGTGACACTTGCTCTCCTTTCATACATGCTTTGATGAGCAGCGAAGCAGTAATGTTGACATTTAAAGTAATGTTAAAACCCATGGAGATAACAGCAGGAAGTCATGCCTCTCAGAGCTACTGTTTCAAGGGTCCCTGCAAAGCAAAGCAGATATCACTGTACTGATTACACATTTTTCTTTGCAACCACAACACTTAGAGGCTTACTTTTTAAAAGCGGGTCGGGGAGGAGGCAGACAGCTGAGATTCTGTTGAACATGATTTCTTGGAAGATGTGCCATACCTCTGCATACTGGCCCAATTCAAGCTCCAGTGCTGCACAGTTTGATGGGGTTCACTTACCAGGTGCTCCTAAGAAGGGTGGAGCCCAGCTGCACAGGGAATCCCTCTACAGCAGCACACAGGCTGAGTGGGTACCAGTCGGTGGATTTGCCAATGGACACGTGCTGTGTACCTCTCCCTGCACGGAGTGTATATGTCAGCCACACAGGGCTACATCAGCCATTAGGCTGAAGTAACCTCAGTGGAGCAGTTGTGGGGAGAGGATTTCTTCTTCCCCACCCACCACACAGAGCTATTCTGGCTCTAGCCTGTTACTCAGCTCGGGCTTGGGGGCAGGATGCCATGATTTGTGCCAAAATGTGTACATTTACTAGAACAATAGCAGCAGATATATAGCTACACATTTGCATATATGTGGTGTGGTATACGGACACATGTAACCAGATGAGGCCTTGCTTTTTATTTGCCATATTTTGTAGGGTATTAATACAATTCTTGATTACAAAGTAAAAGAAAATGATAGAGCACATGGACTGCAGGTAAATTTAAATGCACGTTTTCATCAACTGCTCTTCTAAAAATAACTGTGCAAACAGTATATGTCTATCTGTCATGAAAGTCTTCATAATTAACCTATGCAAAGCAGCACAGTCTGCTGGAAGCTACCCTGTCCTCCCCTGAAATTTAGGCTCTATTTATTTACAGAAAAATAAAGTGGACCCTTCTGGAAAGAAACATAGCTTTATGGCTGCACCAATGCTGTCACATAGATGCTTTAAATCTTTTATATCTCCCATACCTCCGGGGGCCAGTGGTGGATGGTATTGAGCTAGGGCCAATAAATAATTTATGCTAAGTAGCAATTTAGTTGTTTGGCTTGGGGTAAAGAAATCCAAGAAATTCATAAAGTTCCCATTTTTGCTGTGTTCCAAAGTTAATTTATGTTATTCTGCAATTAACTAACATAAAGGTGAAAAAATATGACAGGCCTAAGGTAGAAAGTAAAGCTCATAAATCTGCCATACCTTAACTAGTGGTGCTTTAGTGGTAGTTACTGGGTGTAATGTGTTTAGAGTTGATCTAATTCACCTGTATTTGCTTGACCCAGAAAAATGTAGTAACTAATTTCTAATTGATCACCCTTGATATAATCAAGAAAAACCAACTTTTGTTTTGTTCTTTTAAATACAAATATTAGACTTTGGCAGATAGTTTGGCAAACTAACCAGAACATGACATATCTAAAGAGAGTTGCATTTTCTGAATTGATCTGGAATATTTATGTTTGTATAAAATCTTCTAATCAGATGGTCCCTTGTTGCATTCAATGTTTAAAATCTATGCACGTCTCATTGGCCAATGTCATTCATATATGTGCACACATTAAACACACACACACATATACAGAGGGTTTGGATTTGATACTAACTTCCTCACCCTGACCTAGTACAAATATTTCCTACAAAAGACCTGACTTTCAATCAGAATCATTCATTAGTGGACTGACATTGCCTGCACTTCCCAAAAGGATACTCTTCCATATGTGCAACTGTATATATAGATCATAGTTGCTCTCATTAAGTTACCTTGCTGCCACTGACAGAAAAAGGATTTATATAGTCAAATATAATTATATGCAATATTTAATGCAAAAATACAGAAGTTGGGCTATTTGAAGAAATGAAAGTTAGCCAAGATACTTGGTTTCTGATAGTCAAGTACAAAAAGATTGTATTCATATTTTCTGCCTAAGGATTTGACATAAGCTATTAACCATTATATTTGGGGCAGTTCCCCTTTTTGTGCAGGGCTTTAGAACTGAGTACCCATAAAGCATTAAGATAAACTAAGTCCCACCCTTCCTTGGTGGGTTTGTTTGTTTTTTATAAGAAAAAATAAAAATAAATTCTGTTAATTTAAGAAACATTTCTAAGCCCTACAGAGTAGGTTAGATCCTCTGGTCTAAATCAGTATAGCTCCACGGACTTCAATTAAGCTATATTGAATTTCACCAGGATCTGGCCTAGGACTTTAAAAAAATCACCTATGCAATTACCAGTGGTTTGAATAAGGCCCATTCAGTGTCCTTCCTTTTGGGATGCAAAGAAAAGGAAGCTGCTTTCCACCCTACAGTTTCACTCCAGCAGAGTATAATGTTGCAAACATCTCTAACTCAAATCAATGCCTTCCTAAAACTTCAAGGAGTCTGAAAGCTTCAAATCTGTTCAGAGGTGAAGTGGCTCAGGAGAGTTCAGGCTCAGATGCTTTCCTATTTGCACTTTCCTACCACAAAAAAGAGCTCAGACCATTATCCAAAGGGGTCTGGTTATAAAAGAGTTCACACTTCCTATGAATACTGGACTAGTATAAGCCTTCTCTTTGGTACTATTACTGTCGACTGCACTTACTGTAATATTTCCATTTTCTTTCTCAGACGCATTCTGTGTGATGAAGACAAACCTGGCTCTCTACTTCTTGACAAAGATGAAAGTTAAATGATCTTTTTCCCCTTATTTGCAATCCAGTTTCTTGATTTTTAGCTCATATTTTCATTTCTGTTCCAGAATGGTGTTTACTGTGTTGTGTAAGAGGAACTACTGTGGTTTCCACATGTGTGATTATGACCCCATGTTATTTGCAATGGACTACAGGCCACAGATGCAGGTTATCGTGGAACACTGGATAGCTTTAGTTTCTGATACTTTCTACTTTTAAGAAACAAATTTCAAATTTACCAGATAGGTTTTTGGAAAAGGCTTGTAATTCATTAAATGCAAGACAAAGTGTGGGTCTACTCATTAAAATTCATAATGAGATGCATCTGGCATCTTAAAACTTCTTACTATTCTGCAAATAGACTTTGTTAAAGGCCATTTTGATCTTTCTAGGAGAGCTACATGGCATGGATAAACGGTTTGAATTGCAGAAATGAGAACACGTTTTCAAGACTATTACCTACAATTCCCAGTCATTATATGATTCAGTGGTAAAGTTTCTGAGTTAACTTCAGTGACCTCTAACAGGGCTCCAGAACAATATGGCTCTTAAAGGAGAATGTTAACAAAGTGCTCTGGGCTGTTGTAAAAACAAGTAGCGGAGGACTAAAAACCTCTAGGACACTCCTTTGGACCTGGTGCAGGTCAGACTTTTGATCAGATATTTTTCTCAGCAGATGGCTATTTATTTGATGTTCTATTGGACACAAATTAGTGACATCTATCTATTTCTTCATCAGTTGAAGAAAATCAGCATTATAGCTGCTGACAGACACCTATAACGTGGCAGCCTAAGCAGAGATTCCAAGGATCAAAGAAGGACAGAGAAAGAACTACTTTCCATCTGTCAAGGTAAAGCCTCCTCCCCCTGCCACCCCAGTCAAAGTTAATGCCCATTGACAGAGTAGGGAAGCTTGTGCTGCTACTTCCTTTTCTCATTTGCAGATCATTTTCTCATTTCAATCTACAGGCTACCAGTATAATACCTTTCACCTGGGTTATACATTTTCCCCAATTTTTCTAAAGGGCACTCTTTCACCAAAAGATGACATATGGTCCCCCTTGACTTTGCACAGGGTCCACCTGCCACTTCGAGTGTTATAGTCAGAAGCATAGCAAAATATGAAAATGATACTCCTAAAATAGAAAGCAAGCTTGATAATAAACATGTATTTCCATACCTAGGTGTGGATGAGATTTATAGTCTAGAAGTGAGTCAGTTTCATAATGCAAAATATTTTAAAGAGAGTACTCTCTAATGATAGATGCTGTGCAGTATTTTTTTATTTCAGGTACCTGTGATCCATTTTGTGATCTTGGCATAGTAGAAATATACTCCATATCCTACTAACACCATTTACTGAATGTAGTAGAGCGATTTTATTCTGAAGATGGATATACAATAAGGGCTAGATTGTATAGTCTTACTATTCACACTGATGAGCACTTACTCACTTGAGTAGACCCAGCTGATTGCAATGGGACTACTCTTTGAGATTAAGTGCTCACCAGCATCAGATGGAGTTGCACAATTCACATGAGGTTTAATAGACCTGGAGAAAAAAGTTACAGAAACCTTATAGTGAGGGGCAGAGAGAGTGTTAAAACCTAGATGCTTCTCATAAGAGTGAAGTGTACTTCAAATGACAGGTTTGTGCATCAAGAAGCTAGATGATGTCAGTGCCTGAATAATAAATGGAGCTACAGAAAAACAGACTAACTGCTTCTGTTATCATCAGAGAAGAGACTGGATCTAGCCTTGTCCAGAATGACTGAGCCTTTTGTTTGTGGAAATGGGCACATGTATGAAACAATCTGTGTAATCAACTACAAAAACAAAAATGAGTTATACTGAACCTCACAGTTTATTGATCTACCTATGTCCTCACTGAGTGCAGGAGAACTAGTGAACCTGATGATGTTCCTTTCTTCAATGACATCTGGTATTTTTTTTAAACAATAACTCTCTGTGGATTCTTGTCTTACACATCTGTATGCAGTGGATGAGGCTTATACATTAGCTGATCATGGCAATATTTTTGCAGTTGTAGCTTTGCAGTACTGAACAACAGGAAAGCTAATGCAGTCACTCAGAGCAGCAAGATGTCTCCACAAGATGCCCTGCCCTACTTGTCAGTTACTGAGGATAGTAATAAATTCATAAATATCAATCAGTGCTTGAAAAAGAGCCTTGACTAATATTAAGATTGGTCATCATACTAAATGCTAGAATGCATTCATGGTGCTTTTATAACTCCTGTTCAGAGCTCCATTAGTAAACATTTTAAAAGGGGAACTCTCCTCCCCTTTGGCCCCATCTCATGTACTGTCTATTATTAAACTAGTTCATTCATGTTAATATTTCCCTTTCAATTTGTACTGTTTCTGTTTTCAATTTTTAAAAAAACAAACCATAATGACAGTTCAGCCCTGATCTATTATGGAGAAGGGTAAAATAACATCATTTACATTTTCTTTGACAAAGATAGTCAGATGTTTTAGACCAGAGATTTTACTAATCAGTGATTCAGAGATCAGTGGTGATCTATTGAGAGTTGGCCGGTCAGAGGAGGTATATTTCACTGCAGTTAGCTCAGGCTGTAGCCTGAATGTTGCCACTATCATCCCTACTGTCCACACAGAAAAATTCTAACCAGGCTTTCAGGTGTAAGCTTAAGCTTGGGTTATGCTTCAGGCCAGGCTAGCAACCCACCTGCTTTGCAGTGAAAAGGCAAGCTAATCAATCCCAGGTGCTGTTAATTCCTCAGTCCTTTCCCACAGTTCCACCTGGGTTGTATTTTCTTCTCTAACTCCTCCCTTCTGCACTAGAAGTTACCTAATATAGCAGCTTAACTTCTCATTGGCCTGCTCCATTTCTGCTGCATTCCATGGCATTTGATTAAGGGATGCCATTCAAGAAATCCTCCACCCTGTATGCTGCCAGCTGGCCAAAATCTGACACAAGCCTTCAGGTAATGTTGTGGTGTGATATGAGCAAGTTCCATAAATAGGGATTGTGTCCCCAAAATTAACAGTTCTGTGATGATATCTCTGAGAAGCCAGCAGTGGTGGGCACTCTATGAAGAAAGTATCAGAGGGGTAGCCGTGTTAGTCTGGATCTGTAAAAGCAGCAAAGAATCCTGTGGCACCTTATAGACTAACAGACGTTTTGGAGCATGAGCTTTCATGGGTGAATACCCACTTCTTCAGATGCATTTCTTCTATGAAGAAAGAAAATTAAATCCATAAGCGATCCAGCCCAGTGCACAAGCACTACTTGGATGCAGCCACACAAATCAGGCTTAGATAAGGATTTGGGGATGCTCCACCGGCTAGGCTAACCCAGGTTAACTCTGCAGTGAAAGCATACCCGTGGTGCTGAGTCCTCCTCCTTGCCTGTAAAAGCAGTTGGAAACAAAGAGTAATCAGCCTATCTACCTCCACTAGGAAACAGTGCTACAGGGCATGTCTACACTGTATATCTGATTGTGGCAAATAAGTTGGTTTAAGCCTTAACACCCCTTCCACTCACATACAAAAGCTTCTGACCTGGGTTTGGAGGTGCTTTAACACTGGACTAGCTTACCCAGCTAGGGATGTGGGTTAGATCCATATCTCAGCTTTAACTCTGACTGGAACTTTGCAGTGAGCACATATGTTAAATCACAAGTATTGATAGTCCAACAATTCCCCCCCAAAAGGCAGATGAGTTCTCCCACAATTGATGGAATTAACCGGAAATGTCTCAATACAAAGCCCCTGGGCACACTGAGGCTAGTGCAGAAACAGTAAGGAGCTAGTAATGCTGGTAGGGCTTTGCAATGGGAATGCTTAGACCGGGGTGCTCGTCACTCTGGTCCCTGAGAGCAGCTCCTGTTTCCGCTCCTTGTCTTCCCTCTCCTCTTCTTCTGTCGCTGTGTCTTCACTGCACAGTTAACCTGGGACACTAATGGCATTACCAGCCACTAGCAGAGCGCGGGGGAGAAAGAAAAGAAGTGGAACAGTATGTGCAAAGGTACCAAGTGAGAGAAAGGGATATTTACTGGAAGTAGGGGAAATTGAGATATACAACAGAGGAGACGGGGAAAGGCAAATCTGGACTGCCTAATTAACTTTTTAAACCACTAATCTAACGGAAGACAAACGTTACAAATATTTAAATGTTTTCCTAATACTACAGCAATTGCTGTAATTTCAACACAGTTAGTAAGTGATCACAGATAGAGGCAATCTGGTGATTATGAATGGGAGGGATATGCAAGGCAATCTCTCTGTTAAAATATGGATTTGTACTTTTTAAAGGTCTCAGAACCTTTTCTTAAGTCTATGATCTGCCCTAGATGCACTGACACCCTCAGTAAAGTTGAAACTTTACACTACGGGGGGGGGGGAATAATCAAATGCTAATTTTACCAAAATATATATTTTGGGAGCACTGTCACTATTTGATAATTCATATCAAATTTAGCAAATAGTTTCAGGCCCAAAAATGATTTTTTTTAAAGTTGAAATAGTTTGTTTTGACCATTTTGAAATGAAACACATTTTACTTTTCATTTCAAAACAATGTTACATTTTGAAATTTCTTTCCTTTTTAAAAAAAAATGGAAAAAGCCCAAAAAATAATATGCAAAACTGATTAACACCCCCCCATCTAAATTAAATTGAAAACTTTTAAAATATTGTTTCAGTTCAGGTTTTTTTCTTGTGGTGGTGGTGGTGGGGTTTTTTGGTTTTTTGGTTTTTTTATTTTTTTGGTTGGTTTTTTGTTTGTTTGGTTGGTTTGTGTGTTTTTCAATACAAAATGGTTTGGGGGGTTGTTTTTTTTTTCAAGCTTTCATTTTGGTGAGAAAAATTTAAAAAATCAGTTTCTATTCAAAACTAAGTGAACTTCTTTTTTGATTTTTCAGTTCAGTCCCTGAACTTAAAAAAAAAAAATCAAACTGTTACCAAATTTTTGGATTAATGGGGTCATGATTTTGTCTATACTATTTATACATTTTGGTTAGGCTGATAAACCAAAAAAAATCAATTATTTTCTCACTTCTACTTTGACATCCTATCTGTGTTATACTGTAGCTATCTATAGGTGACCTTCTTTAGATTGACCTTGCTAAGGAAATCATTGCGGTGTTGGTGAAGGAAGAAATTTATTCTTTAAAAACTCCCTGGGCAAGATACTTTCACAGATATCTTGCCCTTCAAAAAAAGCAGACTTCAACAAACTCAGAGAACTAGTAGGTAAGGTCCCATGAGAAGAAAATCTAAGGGAAAAGGAGGTCACAACAGCTGGCAATTTCTCAAAGATACTATATAAAGGCACAACAGCAAAATACTCTCATGTGAAGGAAAGATCAGAAGAATAGTGAGATGCCAATATAACTCAATCAGCAGTTGTTTAAATGACCTGAAAATCAAAAAGAATCTGAGAAAAAGTGAAAACATGGACAAATTGCTAAGGATGAGTACAAAAGAATATCACAAGTATACAGCGACAAAATCAGAAAAGCTAAGGCACAAAATGAGTTACACCCAGCAAGGGACATCACAGGTAGTTAAGCACTGGAATAGGCTTCCAACGGAGGCTGTGGAATCTCCATAATTGGAGATTTTAAGAACAGGTTAGTCAAACACTTGTCAGAAATGGTCTAGGTTTCTTTGGTTCTGCATCAGTATGGAGGACAGGACTAGACAATCCTTTCCAGCCCTACATGTCTATGATTCTATATAATGGTCATAATTTTCATAGTAGCATAGAAGTATATTTCTGTGGCACCTATTATGCTCTTAGGTGGTGAAATCCTGACCTCATTGAAGTCAATGGCAAAACTCTCATGGGCTTCAGTGAAGTAAAGACTTCGCCCATGGTATATATACAATACGGGTTGTTGTTTTTTTATGCTCTAGGAAACATACCGCTGGAATGTGCTGTGGCCGCACTGCCTGGTCTGGCCCACTGGAGCAGTGCCCAGCCTGCCGAAGCAGCTCCAGCCAGGCCAGAGACATCCTCTCCTGGCCCTTCCCAGATAAGGTGGGAAGGGATGGGATGGGGAGAGTGTGGGGGCCCCAGTGAGGTCATGTGGGGGTTGGTCATGGGGTTACTCCCTGACCCCCAGGTTCCCCCCCAAAAAAATTTCCCCACCAGTTGCTGTCCTGGCCCAACAGGGTAAGCAGCTGGCGTGCTGGGACACTTTGTTTTCTTAGGTTTACCTCCATGCCTGCGGATGCTCAAGGTAAACAAACCATCTCAGCCCGCCAGCAGCTTATCCTCCTGGCCTGGGAGCCAAAGTTTGCTGACCCATGAATTATAGGGTGTCATAGTATAATTCCCAATTCTGAACCTGAGCGTCCAAAATATGGGTACTAGCATGAATTCCCCTAACCTTAATTACCAGCTTAGATCCTGTAGTGCTGCCACCAATCAGGACTTAGATTAGAGTGCCTGATAAACTCTGGTCTCCCCCAAAACCTTCCCTGGGGACCCCCAACACCCAAATTCCTTGAGTCTTACAACAAAGGGGAATAAACCATTTCCCTTCCCCCTCCTCCCCTCCAGGTGTTCCCTCCCTGGGCTCCTGGAGAGAGATACAGATTCAAGCTCCGTGAATCTAAACAAAGGGATTCCCCCTTCTCCTTTCTTCCTCCCAGATCTTTCTTTCCCTGGGTACACTAGGGTACCCTTTCTTTCCGCCCTGGGTACACTAGGAGATCACCATGATTCAAACTCCTTGAATCACAACACAGAGAAATCAGGTGGGTTCCCCTCCTTTCTCTCCCCCTCCCTTATCCTTCCCTGTTAAGTACGGACTCAATTCCCTTGAGCCTCAACAAGGGGAAAAATCAGACAGGTCTTAAAAACAAAACTTTTAATAAAAGGAAAAAAAAGAATAAAGAAAATCACTGTAAATTCAAGATGGAATATTACAGGGTCTGTCAGCTTCTAGAAATTGGAGAAACAGCCTCCTCCAGCAGAAATACAATTTAAATTATTTCCAGCCAAATACATGTTAGACCTCTACCAACCAGATACACATTTGCAAATAAAGCAAAAACAATCAAAAAGACTAAACCGCCTTTCTACCTTTTGTACTTACAAAATTGGAATAGAAGATTAGAGAGCCTGTAGGTACATGTGGTCACTCTCAGAGCCCAGAGAGAACAAAGCCAAACCCAAAAAACACAAACAAAGGCTTCCTTCCACTGAGATTTGAAAGTATCTTGTCTTCTAATTGGTCCCCTGGTCAGGTGTTTGGTTCCCTGTTTGTTAACCCTTTACAGGTAAAAGAGACATTAACCCTTAACTATCTGTTTATGACATAGGGTCGGCTTATGAACGAGCCATAAAAAAATTCCATTTTCACTTAACCATCTTGGCGGGAGGGGGGCGGTCGGCTTAAAAACAAACCGTCTTATGATTGAGTATATATGGCACTTTATCATTTAGCAGAACTTTATTATTTCAGACACTTCTGTTTAAATGCCCCACTAGTGAAAACTTCCAGTATTTCTTGTGAAATCCTCACTTCTAAATATATCTTTTGTTTCATGTTTATCATAATCATATATTTCAAGGCAAGAATTATTAAAGAACTTAAAGTACTGGGTAAAGAATGGTGTCCCTAGCCTCTGTTTGTCAGAAGATGGAGATGGATGGCAGGAGAGAGATCACTTGATCATTGCCTGTTAGGTTTACTCCCTCTGAGGCACCCGGTATTGGCCACTGTCGGTAGACAGATACTGAGCTAGATGGACCTTTGATCTGACCCGGTACGGCCATTCTTATATTCTTACTGTACCTAATAAGTTCAATTTCTTGTTCTTGTTTTTGCTGTTTCAAAAAAATTGCTGAACAAATATGAGAAGTTACACTGTTTTCAGAACAGGATGTGACAAATGTGCATATATATGTTAATAAAATATGCATTAGATAAATATGCATTATGAATATATGAAGAATGAAAACATAGTTTGGGAACTTTAGCTGTCAGGTTGTAATTTAGAGAGACACTGATTTGCTAGTGCATTTGGATACCGTTTAACATACAGATCTCCATTGACTTCAGTTGAGTGAATTTGGCCTGGATTGTTTGTCAGCTATCACGCGAACCAAAGAATTAGGGTAGATGAACATTCTGCTTTTAGTGGATCAGTCGTTATTTCTGTTCAGTTAAACTGTCCAACCATAGCAACTTATCTTCATCTGCCAAAATGGCCTTACTTTTCAGAAACATGCAAAGAGTAAATTATCAGTTGGTCTGGACTGTCCATTACAGAATACAAATTATCTCCCAATCTAGTGGATTGCAAAATATTATTCTAACCTGTTATTTACAATTCATTGTTAGTGAGGCAAGGCATGCAGCACAAGACCAGCCATACTGGGTCCATCTAGCCCAGTATCCTGTTTCTGACAGTGGCCAGTACCCTTTTAAAGCTATATAAAATGGTGTCTCAGCTATCTACCTCAAATGTTTTAGATGAGGGAGCTCTCCCATTTTGTGGCAATTAATGTATAATTTCAATGAAACCTACAAAGTATAAATAACCATGTAATTACTTAGTAATAACATAGATGCAGATTAAATATAGAGTAATGACATAGTTGTGTGTGCCCTGCAAATTAAAATGTAAACCCAGACATGGAAAGCACAAGCTTCTTGGTAATTATACTTGATATTAAATGATAATATCCAATTGCTATCTCAACTGCAGGCCACAAATAACCGTGTAATAGATACATTATAATTACATGGCTATTTGTACCCTGCAAAAGTAATATGATAAACTCAAAGGACTGTTGCAAATTTTATTCCAGTGTTCTTAAGTTTAATGTCAGATACCAGCACTGTTTGACCCTTAATGCTAATGAACAGTGCATCTCAACTCACAGCATCAAAGGTTTAACATTTAACATTTACTCAGCTTAAATCTTTTAAAACCTGCATTTCAATACCACATAAACTCCCAGAGGCCTTGTTTGGAAACCAAAGTACAGATTCTTACTGGATGTGAACTGTCAAAAATTATCTGAAGTCAGTGGAGCTATGGCGATCTATACCAACTGAGGATCTGCCCCCAAGGCTGCAATATATCACAGAACCATAGCAGTTAAGATAGAGAAGACCTCTGTGTGACTCCAGTCTATCCCCGTGATGGTGCAGGATTGCTCCTTACTAGAGCTGGATGAACCAGTCATAGTAAATAGCTCATTTGTTGAATCTAATCCACTTATTAATTGTTGATGCAGGCCTGTAATCAGAGCTGATCCGGAGAACAGAAGGGTGTGCTGTCTGCCAGGTGCTAAGATATGGGATGTGGACCTGAGGCTGAAGAGGATCCTAACAGGAGCAGGAAAGAATCTGCTGATTATCCTTCATGTGGGAATGAATGATACTGCTAGATTCTCACTGGAACGTATCAAGGGAGACTATGCCAGGCTGGGGAAGACTGGGGAGATCGAGGCCCAGGTGATCATCAGTGGGATTCTGCCTATTCCTAGAGAAGGGCAACAAAGGTGTGACAAGATTATGGTGATCAACAGATGGCTCAGGCAGTGGTGCTCCAAGAAGGGCTTTGGGATGTATGGCCACTGGGAGACATTCATGGATAGAGGACTATTCTCTTGGGATGGACTTCACCCGAGTAGGGAGGGAAATAGACTTCTAGGATGGAGGCTGGCACAACTGATTAAGAGAGCTTTACCTAGACACCTCCCTGCAATTCCTAATTTAATCTCCACACCGGATTTTAACATTGAGAGGGAAGAAAACAAAGCAAGAAAGTATACTGTTGTGGGTAGGAGAATGGACATACGGAGGAAGAGTACTGTAGATACAATTCTAATAGGTGATACTGGCAGTAGAATGTCTGGGCCTAATCGGGTAAAGAATGTCAGTGAAGCCAAACAACAAGAATTAAGATGTTTGTACACCAATTCGAGAAGCCTAGGTAACAAAATGGAGTAACTAAAGCTACTGGTGCAGGAAGTGAAACCGGATATTATAGAAATAACAGAAACATGGTGGAATAGTAGTCATAACTGGAGTACAGGTATTAAAGGGAATGTGCTGTTTAGGAAAGATAGAAATAAAGGCAAAGGTGATGGAGTAACATTGTATATCAATGATGAGGTAGACCATAAAGAAATAAGAAGGGATGGAATGGATAAGACAGAGTCTGTCTGGGCAAAAATCACATTGGGGAAGAAAACTACTAGAGCCTACCCTGAGATAGTGCTTGGAGTGTGCTATAGACCACTGGGATCTGATCTGGATATGGACAGACACCTTTTTAATGTTTTTAATTAAGTAAATACTAATGGGAATTGTATGATCATGAGAGATTTTAACTTCCCAGATATAGACTAGAGGACAAGTGCTAGGGCTTGTCTGTTACAACTATCCCCCTATTCCATTTTGTTTCTTACAGCTGTCCCCATACTCCATTTTGTTTTTGTTCTCCTCCTGTGGCCGCCCTTCCCTGGCTGTTAAGTTGTTTACCAGGGCCACTGCCCTTCTCAAAGGGAAGGCCCCTTAAGTTGTTTATGAAGAGCCATTGCCCTTCTCAAAGGGATGGCCACTTGTGCTGCGTGCTAAGTGGGACCACTGCCCTGTTCAAAGGGTTAATCCTGTTATCACCTTGTTAAACCTGGGCTTGGTGTAGGGTAGGCAATGTCCAGAGCTGCAAGACCTATTGTGTTTTTAAGATCCTGGGCATGAGTCATAGGCCTCATGTGCTTTTGAGTCACCTGTTGCACAGGACTCTGCCCGGGCATGTCTCTGTGCTCACCTGCAGTTTTTCCCTGTGCCTCCTCCCCTGTGACAGAGGGAGCCTATTAGGATTACTGGCGGGAAACTGCCTAAATTTACCTTTAAAAACAGACATTTTTGAAACAAACATCAGAAAGGTTCCTGCATTGCTGCCTGGTCTGATCAGCCAGGGGTTTTGGGGGGTCCTTTCTCCGCTCTCATTTTATTTTTGAGCTTACCCCCGGTTTTTAACCCCCCCCCCACGAAGAATGAATTGCTGCCTGAGAGATCTCCTGATTATCAAGACAGCATCTGAGCCCTCCTTGCTTCTTCTGATGTTGCTGCTGCTTCTGCCTTTGCTGCTGCCTTGGGGACTGGTAAGAATCCCTCTGTGAAACTTTCCCTACTTTTATTTTATTACTTTAGCTGCTGGCTCTGTTTCCCTAGCACATAGTCTCAAGCTAAACCTTGGTCTGTGTCTTAAAACCTCTCTTAAACTCCGCAGTGCTTTGCTGCTAAAAATAAGTTTGTGCCGCTGCTAAGCTCTGCTCCTGTGGGCTTTGCCTCAGGGCTCTCTGCTTTCAGCTGTATTCCACTGCTGCAGCCACCATCCCTTGGCTTCCTTGGGAGCTGGATCCTGGGCACATACCACTCTGCCCTCTGTAACTTCCCCATAGCATAAGGTGCACCATAGGTTTTGGTTTTTTAGTTTAATAAGTCATAGTTTGCTAAGATTGTAGATCTTGTAAGTTTCACTTGCCTTGTTATAGTTTACTGTTTTGTTGCTCCGTATAGTTGTTTGTTATAGTTTTGCTTAGAATTGTGATATTTGTTGTTTTGCCTAGTGGTTGGTTAAGATAGATAAGGTTTTTGCTGCTTAAATTCGTCTTCCCGCTGTCCCGATCTCTCCCTGAACTTTCCCGTGTCTGTTTTTCCCCTGCTCCAATCTCCCCCTCTGTGTACTTCTCTGTGTCTATAGATAAGGTTTTTGCTGCTTGAATTCGTGTCTGTTTTTCCCCCGCTCCAATCTCCCCCTTTGTGTGCTTCTCCTTGTCTCCCTGTTATAACCCTTTGCTGCTTTTTCCCCCGCATCTGCACTCCCTCCGAACTTCCCAAACCCCTTGCTGCTTCTCCCCCTGTGAAACTTCCTAAACCCTTTGCTGCTTTTTTTCCTTTGTTTTTGGTGTCTGCTTGTTGCTTAAACCTCTCTCCAGCCCTTCTTTACACTTCTCCGCTGCCCCTCCCCTACCGAAGATCACCATCACACTGCTGCATTGTCCTTACGCTGCAGGGCTTCAGAGTCTCTCGCTGCTTCCAGCCGCACTCTCCTCTCATCAGTTGCCACTAATCATTCACTCCCCTCCCCCCTCCTGTTCCTTGACCCAGCCTTTAGGTACACTCTTGCACATTATCTGCTATCCTAGCCTCACAAATTAAGTCATTAATTTTCTTTTATACCGTTACATTGCATAATTTCACTTATCGCCCATATTGTATTATTGCACTGTGATTCACATTTTACTTGTAATTATAACACCCCATTGATTGCTTTTCTGATATACTTTGTATTTGCATTGATACCATTGTGTTACATTGTGTGTAAGGCCACTAACCACTTAATACATTCTGTCTAAGATTGTTGACCATTTTATATAGAAGCTACCATTTTATTTTGCATTTCTTTTTGATACACTTATTGACTATACTGTATCCCATTGTGCTGAACCCCACTTACTGTACCCCACTGTTAGAACTCCCTACACTGTTCAATAAGAAGAACCCCCCCATCATTGTCTATTGTAAACACCCTATACACCCCATCCCATCGTATTTCATTGTTAAATTCCCACCACTTCCTTTTTCCTTTAATAAAGAAATTAATTGGCACCCCATCTGTGTGGTAATTGCTCCCCAAGATCCCATATACCTGCAGGCAGGGACAGGGCTCATATTTTCCTAGATGTGATAGCTGATGGATCCCTTCACCAAGTAGTTGCTGAACCAACAAGAGGGGATGCCATTTTAGATTTGGTTTTGGTGAGTAGTGAGGACCTCATAGAAGAAATGGTTGTAGGGGACAACCTTGGTTCGAGCGATCATGAGCTAATTCAGTTTAACCTAAATTGAAGGATAAACAAAAATAGATCTGTGACTAGGGTATTTGATTTCCAAACGGCTAACTTTAAAGAATTAAGGAAATTAGTTAGGGAAGTGGATTGGACTGAAGAACTTGGGGATCTAAAGATGGAGGAAGCCTGGAATTACATCAAGTCAAAGTTGCACAAACTATCAGAAGCCTGCATCCCAAGAAAGAGGAAAAAATTCATAGGCAGGAGTTGTAGACCAAGCTGGATGAGCAAGCATCTCAGAGAGGTGATTAAGAAAAAGCAGAAAGTCTACAAGGAATGGAAGATGGGAGTGATCAGCAAGGAAAGCTACCTTATTGAGGTCAGAACATGTAGGGATAAAGTTAGAAAGGCCAAAAGCCATGTAGTGTTGGACCTTGCAAAGGGAATTAAAACCAATAGTAAAAGGTTCTATAGCCATATAAATAAGAATAAAACAAAGAAAGAAGTGGGACCACTAAACACTGAGTCTTTAATGAGGCTAATGAGAAGCTTAGGAATAACTGTAGGATGACAAATAGGAATGAGGATATGGAGGTAGATATTACCACATGCAAGGTAGAAGCCAAACTCGAACAGCTTAATGAGACAAAATAAAGGGGCCCAGATAATCTTCATCCAAGAATATTAAAGGAACTGGCACATGAAATTGCAAGCCCATTAGCAAGAATTTTTAATGAATTTGTAAACTCAGGGGTTGTACCGTATGACTGGAGAATTGCTAACATAGTTCCTATCTTTAAGAAAGGGAAAAAAATGTGATCCTGGTAACTATGGGCCTGTCAGTTTGTCATCTGTAGTATGCAAGGTCTTGGGAAAAAAATTGAAGGAAAAAAAGTAGTCAAGGACATTGAGGTCAATGCTAATTGGGATAAAATACAACACAGTTTTACAAAAGGTAGATCATGCCAAACCAACCCAATCTCCTTCTTTGAGAAGGTAAGAGATTTTTTAGACAAAGGAAATGCAGTGGATCTAATTTACCTTGATTTCAGTAAGGCATTTGATACAGTTCCACATGGGGAATTATTAGCTAAATTGGAAAAGATGGGGATCAATATGAAAATTGAAAGGTGGATAAGGAACTGGTTAAAGGGGAGACTACAACTAATCGTACTGAAAGGTGAATTGTCAGGCTGGAGGGAGGTTACTAGTGGAGTTCCTCAGGGATTGGTTTTGGGACCAGTCTTATTTAATCTTTTTATTACTGACCTTGGCACAAAAAAGTGGGAATGTGCTAATAAAGTTTGCGGATGACACAAGCTGGGAGGTATTGCCAATACAGAGAAGGACCGGGATATCATACAGGAAGATCTGGATGACCTTGTAAACTGGAATATTAGTGATAGGATGAAATTTAATAGTGAAAAGTGCAAGTTAATTGCATTTAGGGATTAATAACAAGAATTTTTGTTATAAACTGGGGAAGCATCAGTTGGAAGTAACAGAGGAGGAGAAGGACCTCGGAGTATTGGTTGATCATAAGATGACTATGAGCCGCCAATGTGATATGGCTGTGAAAAAAGCTAATGTGGTCTTGGGATGCATCAGGCGAGGTATTTCCAGTAGAGATAAGGTGGTGTTAGTACCATTATACAAGGCACTGGTGAGACCTCATCTGGAATACTATGTGCAGTTCTGGTCTCCCAAGTTTAAGAAGGATGAATTCAAACTGGAACAGGTACAGAGAAGGGCTACTGGGATGATCCGAGGAATGGAAAACCTGTCATATGAAAAGAGACTCAAAGAGCTTGGCTTGTTTAGCCTAACCAAAAGAAGACTGAGCGGAGATATGATTGCTTTCTATAAATATATCATAGGAATAAATACCAGGGAGAGAGAGGAATTATTTAAGCTCAGTATCAATGTGGACACAAGAACAAATGGATATAAACTGGCTATCGGGAAGTTTAGACTTGAAATTAGATAAAGGTTTCTAAGGAGGAGTGAAGTTCTGGAACAGCCTTCCAAGGGGAATAGTGGGGGCAAAAGGCATATCCGGCTTCAAGACTAAGCTTGATAAGTTTATGGAGGGGATGGTATAATGGGATAGCCTAATTTTGGCAATTAATTCGTTTTTGACTACTAGCAGTAAATATGCCCAATGGCTTGTGATGGGATGGCAATTTTTTAAGCATATCAGAAGCAAGAAGCCTGCCAAAGAATCTGTGTGGCTACTGGATGATCAAGGTGTTCAAGGAGCAGTCAGGGATCTCTGGGTGCCACTAAACTGCTAACTGCTAGAAGCTGGGACTGGGTGGATCATTGGATAAATTGTCCTGTTCTGTTCACTATGTGTGAAGTATCTAGCACTGTCCGCTATTGGAAGACAGGATACTGGGCTAGACAGACCTTTGGTCTGACCCGATATGGCTGTTCTTATAGGTGTAGATGGTGATTAACTAAATAGCGATGCATCCTCTTTTATAAGTAATACTACATTTTCTCTCTCTTCCTTTTTTCATGCCCCTACCCTTTCTGTAATAGTCAGGTTATCCTGGCCCACCAGGCAATGGCTTGCTGACATTTGGGGCTGTGAGATTTGTGGCTTAGCCAGAGGGCCAGATCACATTACTGACTGATTGTCTGCTGGTGAGAATCCACCAGTCCACAGTATCCATTTTGGGATTTTCTATAGCACTCATCACTGAAGTACCTAAAGCCTTTATTCTGTAAGTGACTCTGTGACAGTGGATGCCTGTGCCCACATGGAGTAACATTCATTTCAATGGGTTTCCATGTAGATGCAGTGTGCTTACTTGCAGGATTGGGGCCTGAGGTTTCCTGCCCCCTGTCTGGATGACTGGAATGCTTATTAACAGATGGAGAGAAATCAAAGAGATTCCATGCTGGCCACGTGTACGCTTCTGTCACATACCAGTTATATATAAAATAGTGACTGTTCAAATACTCTTTGCAGGGGAGGGGGAACCCCATTCATATGAATGCCTCAGGAAAATAACAAGGGTCAAAATTACCCTTGAAGTAAATATGTGGTGTTAGCTCAAAGGAGTTGTTTTCTGGACTTTCATTGCTTTGCTCAGGCTAAACGACCATTATAATTATTATTATATTTGTCTTTAGTGCTAATTTAGGACTTGGTGCTGCCTGTTAAATCCTTTGACTTCAGTGGGTGTAGCTATGCTCAGCCCTTTGGGGGGTTGAGCCCTTAGATTTTTTGGGTAAGATTTGTTCCTATATGTTTTTATACCATCAAGTTCACTGACAGCAGGTAACAAAAAAGTCAACTATCAGGTTTTCAGCATTGAGAAATATTGTGTCCACTTTCCCATCTCCCTCATGGAAAATTCTATTTTATATATTATTTATAGCATAGTCCAAAATTTGAGCCATTATTTGTCTAGAGTTTTTCCTCTCATTTTTCATCATTTTCTGTTGCACATCTCTCCAGATGTCTCTTTCTTTCCTTTAATTTTTGTTTCATGGTCCCCAGATAAAACAATGAAATATTAGGTTTGTCAGAGATATATCATTGTTTAAATTCCTGGAGATGATGGGTTAAATAGACGAATCAATGAAATAAACCTCCAGTGCATTGCAACTACTGCAAGTGATGTTCCCCCCTGCTTGTTTAAAACCTAGCAAGTCAATAACCTATTAATATCATACTCTGCTAGGGTCAGTTCTGAACAAGACAGGCATGCCTTTTTAAGGCTCAGCATAGAGCTCATGAGTGGATTAGGTGGAAGGCTTCTGGAGTGTTTTGGTGGATTTTAAAACAAAAAACTTTGTGCTGTGTGAATCTCTTTGCAATATTACTCCTGTTGAATACAAAACAACGAAAGTACAAATAAATCACCTAGCTGAAGTATCTACATAAAATCATAGCATGACACAGCTACAACACCAGTGATTCAGGTAGAACCATTATTCCTGTTGTGGATCAGATTATATTTTACTGTTGTGGATGATAAAAATTCATTGAGTGAGCTGGCCGTTTATTTTATATTCTGTGTGCATAGTAGGCTCAAACTAAGTCTCTTATCTATTAACAAGGCCAAAGTCTTCTCTGAAAATAATAAATCCAAAACAGAGTCACCAGTATACAATCAGACAGGATCCCCATAAAGCCACTAATTTTTTCATCACTTAAAATTACTTATTTTTCAGATTGAATACTGAAGATCATTTTACACCCTTCCAATCCAAGTTGTGATGATTAAGGGCCGGATTTTGCCATTGGGTGCGCACATATGATTCCCACTGAAATCACTGGGAGATGCCTGTTGAAGGGAGATTTATTTTCCTGCCAACTTGAGTTCAGATCCACAGCAAGTATCAGCACACCTTGCTGTAATTTGTACAGGTGAGTAATTTAAATGTATGTGATTTCTTCTTTTGAGAAACTGACATGTAGTTTGAGATCCATAGACACACAGTAAAGGGCTTCCTATTGCTTAAGAAATGGCCTCATTTGAAAAACTTACGGGAAACTCGTCCAAAATGTAATTTTTTACTGTGTTCTAATCCAGAAATATAATCTCTCCAAAATGACTTGTGGGATTAATTTGTGCTGGTGGGTTATTTCTGATATGAATCCTGTTTTTGATTTCTAGCCCCATTATATCTTCTCTGGATTAGTTTTTATTTCTAAAGTTAAATACTTTGATGCCTTTAGCTCAGTGCTCCAGTACCTCATTCATTCCATCTTTTGCCTTGGAGTCAGACAAGCTTTGAGAGGGCATCAGAGCTGTTTACAAATGTTACCTCAAGCATAAACTCTCCTTGGGGGCAACCATGAATATGGCATAACATGGATCCATGATGCTTTGGTGAAGAAATTTTTGAAGTATAAATTCTGGATCTGCTTCATCCAGTGAGCTCGGGGACTGTGTAAGCCCAGTGAGTAGTTTTACCAGTGAACAGTCTTGTGCTGAAGATTTCTCCACTTGTTGACTCTCACAAGCCCCTTTAGGTATCAACAGCTGAAGTCATGCTGAGCTCCAGTTCATCTCATAAAGTATTGTGCCAAAAGAAAGCCAGCTGTCCTCTGATATGTCACTCATTAAATCTCCAACTCTAGGTAGCTGTGCAGTGAAACCTCTGGTATTCTCCTTTTTACAGGTTCAGGACAGGAAGATAGAGCCAGGAATCCCAAGGGGAAGTATGTACTGTGGGATGCCTGCCTAAAGGGTGGTTCCAATGTAGCCATACGTGAAGCAGCCATATGGCCATTGTACCTTGGCCTTGACAAAGTACTCTTGCAAGATTCTGCTCTTAAGGGAGGCATCCCATTTTACTCTCTCAATCCTGCAGAAACATGTTTCCAAAATAAAAGATTTCAAGCTTTCCTCACTTCCTCGAGTTCTATTTCTTTCAGGATGTCCCAGGATGACCACCATGGGCTAGGGGGGAAGTGGGAGATGGGTTGGTTTACACCTTGACAATTAAGGACCAAAGATATGACTGCTAAGGGAGCTCTGCCTGTTTTGCGCTAACAAGTACAAGACTCAGGGTGAAAGTAGTCTCAGAAGGATCTCTTCAGAGAAGAAGAATTACACAATAAGTAATTCCCCTGCACCCTACTTTGTAAAGTGCTTTGAAAAGCTCAGATAAAAAGTAAATATTATTGTAAAATATTATTTTGCTTTTTTTTAAGATTAGACTTTTCTGTGTCTAGTGGTACAGGCAACCCATTTTTACCACTGCTATCAGTCCAAAAGAAAACATTTGATTCCATTGTAATATTCTGTGGGAAGCGGCGGCCAGCACATCCCTCGTCCTGTGCCGCTTCCTACAGCCCCCATTGGCCTGGAGTGGTGAACCACGGCCAGTGGAAGCCGCGATCGGCCAAAACTGCCAACATGGCAGGTAAACAAACAGGCCCGGCCCACTAGAGCGCTTTCCCTGGTGAGCCATGTGCTAGAAGTTGCCGACCCCGATCTACTTTATCAAACCATGGAGCTTTACCACCCTTCAGTTAGTGTATATCCTTAGTTACTTCCTCAAAGGTGATTACTTCTAGTAAGATATGTAAAACCACTATTTTGTCATATCTCTTAATGTGTTAGTGGTTCTGGCTAGATAAGCACAACCTGGAAATGTTCCATCCCATGGGCTCTCTTTGCTTTCCCTGTGGTTAAAACTACACCACCTTCAGCCTTCACAATATCTCAGTGGTTAAAGAATTATGCTGCCAGTTGTTTAGATACTAGAAAAAGCTTTTTAGAATCCCTTCTCCTATATGCTGCTTCAGTATCTCTTGCTTTATTTTCCACCCATTATTTTTCTTCTTTCTTCTGGCTGATCTTTTAATTTCCTTGTCTTTGTTCATATATGCTTGTTGCAGACTAGCTTTTTTTACTGCTATCTTATTCTTGCTAAATTCTCTTCTTTAATTCTTTCCTCTGTTCAACAAGCCTCCATGTATCTGGTTGGAGCCATTCTTCTTTTTTAGATTTTCTCACTCCATTGTAAACCTGGCTGCATCTACACTTGCTACTGTGAAAAACGGCCATTGTTCTTCTATGTCATCCATCAGTGTCTTTAGCTCTTCAAATCAATTGCTAATTTTCATCTTGAAATGTGCCTTCACTGCTGGATCTACTAACTTTCTAGTCTCATACATACCCTCTGCCTCACATGGTGTTCTTGGTGTTACTTTGTGGAATTTATTTTGATTGTCACAATAACAGACAGTCGTCACTTTTGACATCAGCACTTGTATGCACTTTGGTGTTCAAAGGAGATCTTCTCCAGTGCCTATTAATAGAACCATGATCAAGCTGTTCCTGGACGAAGCCATCATTTGACCTCAATGTCAATTTATGTTTCTCCTCATATGGAAATAGCGTACCCCCAAAGCAAAGTCTGCATAGGTTGCAGAGTTCAACAGAATGTTCTCCATTGTCAATCTGTCCTGGGATGCCATGTTTGCCCATAATGTGTTATATCCAGTATTATCATCACCAGTCTGTGCATTTAAATCTTCCATAAGGACAACAATGTCCTGTTGCTTGACTGCTAAGGACATTCCACAATCTTTCATAGAAATGGTGTTTGGCATGTTCATTATCATTTGTTGATGCATAACAGTGAACAACTGCATGTTTTGTATGGTTTGTCACAAAGTGGACAGTTAATATTTTTGTGTTTGCAGGTTTCTATTCCTTCAGGGCCTTAGTAGCTTCCTTGCTCAGTAATAAGCCTACTTCTTATCAGTGTTTGTTTTCTATCCTGTAAGAGAGAACAGTCACACCTTCCATTGATAATTTGTCTCATCCAGTGCACCTCATCTCACTCAGTCCAGATATACTTAGACCAAAGATTTTCATTTCTCTGATCACTTGGATCAGTCTACCTGTGCTTCAAAGTCATCTAATGTTCCAATAACAAATTCTTGTCTTAACTTTAATTCTGAAGATACCCCATTTCAGATGAAGAATTTCCTTTTGGCTTTGATTCTCCATCATCATAGTATTGCTTGGATTGTCTGGTTGACCGGTACTGTCTTGTCTTATGTCCAACAGATCATGGTTCTTCTCAGATGATGTTTGTAGTGGCAAATCTGTGACAGACTGGTCTTATTTCTGGGTTGTTTCCTTAAGTATTACTACCACCTACACACCCTAGGCACTGCACTTGTTAAAGTTCGAGGAACTATGCTTATGACACTTAATACATACTGCTAATAAAGATGTTTGTCCTGTATTTACCCCCAGTTATCTCCTTTGTCAACCTCTAACTCCTTTAAGTGCAAGGGAATTTAAATTATTCTCATTCATTTAAAAATGAATAGTTGATTTTACACATTGGATTCATCATGTAACAGGGAACAATATTTATGATCCCAAATAAGAAGTTAAATAATGACTTTAAGCATTAAGGATTTGCTTAAAAGAGCTAAGGGACTAGAAAGATGGTTTAAGGGTGCCTAAGGGGTCATTTCAAGGACTGAGTTGTTAAAACATTTTATTTCATTCTAAACAAGCAATGAGGTCTTCAATAATGGCTAAAAATACATAGCTGGGTTACGTTTTACCTAGGGGAAAAAATCTCATTTAATTCAATTTTTTTAAAAGATCATATTTTATTCTTCATAGGGACAAAATGAGCACCCTCATCAAGCTGCTGAATTAGGGTCAAATGCGTGGCCCAGGTTTAAAGAGATTTGAAGTTGAGCCCCTAGCGCTACCAAGTCTGTCTAGAGGGAAGCTCATTGGTGCAAATCAAGGATTTGTAATAGGCTGGCTGTGAAACCCACAAAGTGAGGAGGGCTGCCTAGGAATGGAGGAAGGGCAGGGCTCTTAGGAGATATTGATTCTAGTCCCTCCTTGGCTGCCTACACTGGTAGGGGTTTTTTTTTAACCCCAACCAAATTTCAAAGCTGATTTCCCTCATGGGGGGTGTAAATCCTCAAGCGAGCATATCTACTTCATAGTTCAGATGCAGTTTTTGCATCAAATCGTCTATCCACAGCCTCAGATCTCTTCCCTGACCATAGAGAGAGAAAAGTAGCCATTTTCTCCAGAGTTTGTTTGAGGGAGGGAGGGAAAGAAGGGATGTTATGTTGTTTTTGTTTGTTGTATCTAAAGCTCATGAATTTCTTTCTTGATAGAAGTAGTTAGTAAACATTTGCCTTGTGGCAGTGTGGAATTGCTTGCCAGGTTAGTGCCAGAAAATATAGGAAAAGAGTATGAAATCTGTGGGAAAGTGTGTTTTTTATGTGTGATGTTACTGTATAATAAAAAGCCAAATCCACAATTAAGCAAACAAACAAACAGCAGTTCAGTCCTTTCTTCACAGCAGAACATACTCAAACTTTGAAATGATTTGGCCTAAATTAAGCAGAAAAACGTACCTACCTTTGATTTTAAAAGAACAACATCAGGGGCTCTAGTTAGAGCTTCTGGCAGAAAGAAACTTCAAAATCTATTCTTTTTTTTTTCTATTAACTGCGAACCCCCTTTGAAGTTCTCTGAAAAGAATTCTGTGTGTCCCCAGAAGCCCTGTGCACTGCCGCTAGCCAGGAGTTCCCACCACTTCTGAATTAACATCCTGCAGAGACTCTGAAGGAGCAGCACACCTACACTTCCTGACAGATAACTTATTTAGTATACAAGCTTCTGTTACCCACCAGTCCAAAAAGAAAATCCTGCATCCCTTTGGTATTACCAGTTATACTCAAGAGAGGTGTACATCTCTTCTGCGAAACATCAAATAACATATATGCAGGCACAATATTTTTTGAGTGACTAGACTGGGTAATTTGCACAAAGCTCTACGGGGAACCAGGGGTTGGAGGGGGGGAGTTACATCACTCTCTGGAAGAGCACCAGGAGACCTGTGTCTCAGGAGGGAGCAGTTTCACGGCTGCTCAGTGCACATCATCCATTAGGTTGGCACAGATTCCTTCCCTTTACACCTGCTCAGCTGGAAGCTTGCGACCTGCCATCCACTAACAACTGTGATACTTCAGAATCTGAGTTACCCCTGAGCCAGAGCCTGCTTCAGCATGATGGGTCATCCCTTAGCCAGAGCATGTGATGAGTCATCAGAAGCCATTAGCTGCAGGTCTTGTGATAAACCCCATGCCATTCCCAATCTTGCTGTATGTGAGATTGGATAAAGCAGCTGTATCCTTCAGCACAGGAACTGTGATAGTGAATCAGGGCAACGGTCCAGCTAGTCCCATATCTTATCCCCAGGAGTGGCCATCATAACAGGCATCAGAGAAAGATGAAAAGCGCTACAGTGGACAATGAAGTAACCTACCCAGAAGGGAAGTTTCTTCCTAACCCCTGGAAGTTAGTGATTTTTTATGCCTTGCCCTGCTCTGCCCTGTAGAATGCAGGTTTATATCACTTATAAATAATTTACCATAGCTAATGTCATTGTGGATATGTAACTATAAATGTCCTGCTAAGCTCTAGGACTCAATGACATCTTGCAGCAGTGAGTTCAATATGTGTTGTATGAAGCAAGCATTGCCTTATCTCTCCTGTACATCTTTTAACTTGGTGATCTAGTCATGGCTTGAGGATTGGGGGTACGCTTGATAAATGGCAAGACATATCCCGTGGTAGGGAGACCTTGAAGATGGGTTAAAGCTAGGTGTAATTGAGTCAGGTACCCCAGAGGTTTAAAAAACAAAGCTACCTGGATTAGTCTTCCAGACTGTAGAATTATCTCCCAAGGGAAGTAATGGAAGTCCCATGACTAGAGATGCTGAATATTAAACTAAATAAAGCAACAGAAAATGTGTTATAGCACATGATACTGAAGTGTCAAGGGTATGAATTAAATGACCTAACAGGTCTTCATGTTGTCAAACTTCTCAAACCCAAAGGTGTCTTGTGTGTCTGAAACCATAGGATATAGGAACTGGATAAGATACCTGAAAGTCACCTCATTTGGTAGACTCATTGGAGCAATTTACAGAAGGTCATGGTGGATTCTCCATCACTGATCATTTTTAATTCAAGATTGGATGTTTTGCTAAAAGACATACTCTAGGAGTTATTTTGGGGAAGTTCTATGGCCTGTATTATACAGAAGGTCAGATAAGATGATCACAATGGCCCCTTCTCATCTTAGAATCTGAATCTATGAAAATGATATGTCAGCCCCTCAGCTGGTGTAACTCAAGGTATGTCCATTGAAGTGAATTTAAAGAACCTAGGCTGAGTTGACACCAGCTGAGGTTCTTAGCCTATATGTTTAAAATCAGAGGCTCAACCTATTTAAGATTGTGACTGTGGTTGCCCCTTCACCAAGGAGTATCAATGAATGTGAGCGTTAGTTGTTGACTCAATTTATATTGTAAAGAAAGTTGAGGCCTTTTAGTCATTTCACGCTGCTATGTCCTCCACTGTGCCCAACTTTGAACAATGCAATATCCCAAAAAGTTGTGCCTAATTTTTTCAAATGCAAAATTCTCAATTTCTATGAGAAGTAACTGGCAAAGGAACCTAAGGGAGTTGTGTACCCAACTCTCGTTAAATTCCATGGGATCTGAGCATCCAACTCCCTCCCTTTTGGCTCCTTTCTAAATGCCAGCCCAAGTGTTTCTTTTGTTTCCAAAAACAGTAACATGTCCCATTGTTGGGATGAATGAGACCCACGAAAAACAGAAGCAGCTAAGACTCTAATGTTTTTCTTCTATGTAATTGTTGAATTATCTGTCAATGGTGGCTCAGGGTATGTCTACATTACGAGATTATTCTGATTTTACATAAACCAGTTTTGTAAAACAGATTGTATGAAGTCGAGTGCACGCGGCCACACAAAGCACAATAATTCGGCGGTGTGTGTCCATGTACCGAGGCTAGCGTTGATTTCTGGAGCGTTGCACTGTGGTTAGCTATCCCATAGTTCCCACAGTCTCCCCCGCCCATTGGAATTCTGGATTGAGATTCCAATGCATGATGGGGCAAAAACAGTGTCGCGGGTGATTCTGGGTAAATGTCGTCACTCATTCCTTCGTCTGTGAAAGCAACGGCAGACAATCACTTCACGCTCTTTTTCCTTGGATTGCCCTGGCAGATGCCCTAGCATAGCAACCATGGAGCCCGTTTTGCCTTTTGTCACTGTCACCGTATGTGTACTGGATGCCGCTGACAGAGGTGGTACTGCAGCGCTACACAGCAGCAGTCATTTGCCTTTGCAAGGTAGCAGAGACGGTTATCAGTCATTCTGTACCGTTTGCCGTGCCAGTGTAAATTGGCGATGAGATGACGGTTATCAGTCATTCTGTACTGTCTGCTGCTGTCATGGGTGCTCCTGGCTGGCCTTCGCTGAGGTCAGCCGGGGACACAAAGACAAAAATGGGAATGACTCCCCGAGTCATTCCCTCCTTTATGTTTTATCTAAAAATAGAGTCAGTCCTGCCTAGAATATGGGGCAACTGTACTAGAGAACCAGTGTACCAGAGAACCAGAGAGCACGGCTACTCCGTGTCAGATCCCACAGAAATGATGAGCTGCATGCCATTCTAGGGGGTGCCCCTGCAACAACCCCACCCATTGATTCCCTCCTCCCCTAGCCCTCCTGGGCTACTGTTGCAGTGTCCCCCCATTTGTGTGATGAAGTAATAAAGAATGCAGCAATAAGAAACACTGACTTTTTAGTGAAATAAAATGAGGGGGAGGCAGCCTTCAGCTGCTATGATAGTCCAGGCAGGACATTAAATGGTGGGGGGGAGAGGATCCCAGCATCCTGCTGCTATGCTAGTCCAGGCAGTACAGAATCTTTTCTTTAGACATGAAAGGGGAGGCTGATGGAGCTCAGCCCCCAGTTGCTATGATGAAGACGGCTACCAGCCGTTCTGTACCGTCTGCCGGGAATGACCGGGAGTCATTCTTATTTTTACCCAGGCGTCCCCGGCTGACCTCACCTGAGGCCAGCCAGGAGCACTCACGGGATGATGATGAGGATGGCTATCAGTCATTCTGCACTCTACCACCAGGGAAGGAAGAGGAGAGGATGCTGCTGTTCAGTGCCGCAGCACCGCGTCTACCAGCAGCATGCAGTAGACATACAGTGACATTGAAAAAAGTCAAGAAACGATTTTTTCCCTTTTCTTTCATGGGGAGGGAGGGGGAGTAAATTGATGAGATATACCCTGAACCACCTCGGACAATGTGTTTGACCCTACAGGCATTGGGAGCTCAGCCAAGAATGCAAATGCTTTTCGGAGACTGCGGGGACTGGGGGATAGCTGGAGTCCTCAGTATCCCCTCTCTCCCTCCATGAGCATCCATTTGATTCTTTGGCTTTCCATTACGCTTGTCACACAGCACTGTGCTGTGGACTCTGTTCATAGCCTGGAGATTTTTTTCAAATGCTTCGGCATTTCGTCTTCTGTAACGGAGCTCTGACAGAACAGATTTGTCTCCCCATACAGTGATCAGATCCAGTATCTCCCGTGCGGTCCATGCTGGAGCTCTTTTCGGATTTGGGACTGCATCGCCACCCGTGCTAATCAGAACTCCACGCTGGGCAAACAGGAAATGAAATTCAAAAGTTTGCAGGGCTTTTCCTGTCTACCTGGCCTGTGCATCCGAGTTCAGATTGCTTTCCAGAGCGGTCACAATGGTGCACTGTGGGATACCGCCCGGAGGCCAATACCGTCGATTTGTGGCCATACTAACCCTAATCCAACATGGCAATACCGATTTCAGCGCTACTCCTCTCATCAGGGAGGAGTACAGAAACCGGTTTAAAGAGCCTTTTATATCGATATAAAGGGCCTCGTTGTGTGGACTGGTGCAGGGTTAAATCGGTTTAACTCTGCTAAATTTGGTTTAAACGCATAGTGTAGAACAGGCCTCAGACAACAACACCAAAAAGTTACAAAAGTGCTGTGTTGCTTTTAGAGGGCTGAAGACAGTGCATTGTGCATCTGTACTAATTGTTGATCTTGGAGTTCATTTTAAACTTGTTTAATTTTTCACTTCTAGCCCATCCTCCCTGGTGTTTTTCCTCATTCCAGTAAAACAGATGTTCTGTCCTTCCCAGCTGCAGGATCCCTTCTGAAGAGCTACAGGGAAAAAAAAAGCTACTTTGGTAACATTCAAAAAAACACTTAATCCCACAGTTAGGAGAGTTTACCTTGAGGTTAATGATGATCAAGTCTGGAGAAATGTCTTTGACCCAATTATCAAACAAACAGTTAGCCAATTTGTATTAAGGATAATATATAAAGAAAGGCACTTTCCTCCACTACCTGAATCTGGTTAAAAATATTTTACAATACCTGGCTTTCCTCCATACAGAGGAGTTTATTCTCCCATTCCTTGTGAATGTTATAAATTATTCTCAGCATTGTTAAAGGGAGTTTTTCCCATATATCAGCTACAGTATAGAAATTCAAATTAGCAAAACCTAAACTAAAAAGACTGTTTTAGAGTTTGATTAGTTGACACCTAAAGAATGTTACATGTAACTGACATTCAAATTCATATTGACCCAGTATAAACCAATTCATTTTGAATTGTTCTCTACAAAATATACCCAGATGTTACAGCAATATGATGTTCTGCCTCCTTAGGTACAAATGTCTTTGAATACAGTTTTAAAGAATTGTATATTTGCATAACATCAGGTAATGTATAATTAAGGGTTTTCAGGTATTCTGCACTGTTTTTTTAATGTAGGGTAGGATTTTGAAAAGCACTCAGCACTGGGCTAATTGTGCTCCAGTTGAAGTCAATGAGAGCTTTACCACTGACTTCAATCATATGTATTTATATTGTGTATGTAAGTGTGTGACATACATATGTACACAGCAGTGGCTGGTAGCAAAATCTGGTCTCTAGGTAAAGTAGTTTCAAGCAAGTTCCAATTTCCTTCTAACCTACTGCTTTTCAGTAACTTGTAACTTTCACAGGCAAATTCCCACCACCATCTACCCCATCTCAATGTGTGAGGAGGGGGGGAAGGGGATGTTGATCAGAACAGCAAGGAACAAACAATCTCTGGAATCCTGGAAAGAGTGCCCAGGGCTTTTTCCCCCATGTTTCCCCACCCAGAATGCGCATGAAGATCATGCCTGGACAGGATGGTGGGGACTGGGGCTCTTTTACAACCCTTCTGATTTAATTATAAAGTCCGCAAGGAGACACTTTTCCCTATATATTCATATTAAAATATTTGTACTTCCAGAAGCTGAGAATGGACAACAAGGGATGGATCATTTGATGATTGCCTGTTCTGTTCATTCCCGCTGAAACACCTGGCATTGGCCACTAGCAGTAGACAGAATGCTGAACGAGTTGGACCATTGGGCTGACTCAACGTGGCTATTTTTGCGTACTTATGTAACTGAAAAATGGCCAAAGCTAGAAACTTCATACTGGTCCTTTTCTGTGGACCTCATTGTGGAAGGAAAAATGGTTCAAAAGTGAAACAGATTGGACCAGTATTTTTCAGGTATACGTTTTTGAGGGTGACATTTCTGCACATGAATATTAGTAGGTTTTTTCCGTGTTGTTAAGGCCTCTTTCAGTTAACATTGTCTCTATTGCAGATAACTTAGTTGAGGAGACTTCAATTAAGGATGTGTTTAAGATTTAGTTGGGGAAATATTTGCTATGGACACTTAAAGAGATTTGTTCAGGGCTTCCTCCTTTAAAGATGGCTGACAAGGGACACTTTCAGTTAATGCCTCCAGAGCTTCGAACACTTCAACGAGTGGTGCTTCAGTTAAGGAGGTTTCACTCTATGATGAGTCAGTTAGTGGTGCTCTGCAGTTTAAGAAAAGGTTTTTCTTTTTCCTTTCATTGTTAAAAATAATAAAAATGGGGCCAGATCACACTCCCCGTAAAGAAACCCATAGGGGCAGAAAACACTGCTCCACTAAGGTCATGACTACACAAGGAAATTTACCGATATAGCTCCAGCAGAATAACTAGAAGCGTCCCCTCCAGGCATAAGAGCTTGCTGGAGCCCCAAGATTTGAAAGCAATGAAGCTTCCCAGCTGCAAGGATCCTGAGAAGGAATTTGCCCCCGAGGCAGGAGCAAGAATGGGTGCTGCTCCACTGACCCATGCTCACCTACTTTAGTGCAGCTCCCACAGGAGACAAGCTGCCATTGTTTGGGCCCCCTGCAACTGCTCATTCACAGCCATGGAAGGAGCTCAGAGGGAGTTTCTGCAATACAACCCTTGCCCCCATTTGGGGCATGATAGCAATCCCAGAGTTTAATATTGCATAAGTACTGTATGTATGTTACTGAATTGAAAGAGCTAAGGAGACAAGCTGGATTTGCACAGTGACCTTTCTAGCGTAATGTTCTTTTCAGATGGTACCAAGTGATGTATTTTGCTTAATCCATGAATTTACTGTGCTGTATAAGTTACAGAGGCATCATTTGGAAAAAGCCCAGTCCCATTATATTGTTAAAATATTTGAAACATGTTAAAACGTTTGTTTATTTTTTCTCTTCTGCTCCCGCTTTATATTCAATAGGTTTTGGTTCTGATGTCCTTTTTATATAAAAAAGTAGCTATTGTTGTGTGTAATGACACCACATTCATTGTAATGCAGAGTGCATAGCTTCAAGTGTTTGCAACACTCAAGCCAGTTCCTTTCAAATTGCACACAGACATAGGGCCATTCTGAATGCAACCTTTCTAGATCCACCAATCTTACAGCTGACATCTTTACAAACTGTTAAACATTCACTAAAGTTGAAGAAGTTTAAAATATAATTGAACTACAGTGCTTCAAGTTTTTAAAATAATGTACAAATGGTGGACTTTTTTTCATACATTGCATTAAAGCAAAAGATGGGTTTCCTAGTGAGAGGATCTTGATCATTTTTCAGGAGTGGAAAACATCTGGTACAAACAGTATGGGATATTAAATGCATCCTAATTTTATTTTTGTAATTTGTAAACAGCAAAATGTCCCTTGGAGAGTCACTAATATGTTGTTTACCCCTTTACAAGATATCAATTAGTTGTTGTAGACAGACTTTGCTCCCCTCTGCCTCTGGCTTGATCCTGCACTCAGAGAAGATGAGCATTCTATCTCCATGACACACTTCCTTTCCCATCCCACAACTCCATAATAACTGAGAATTTGAGGGTAGGGGCAGCTTGGCTCTTTCCAGTTTCCACCACTACCAAAATGAAGGGTGTGGGGGGGCGGGGGACACACAGCTGGCTTGCTCCTGCACACTGTTTTCCTCCTCTAGAAAGGGGTCCAAGGCAAATGCAGCCAAAGAAACCTAGGTAGCACGTTCACCAATGGAGGTACACTCCCAAGAAACTGGAGGTGAGGGCCTCAGAACAGGCATAGGGCCTCCTCACACAATCCCCAAGATGTACATGTTCTAAGAACTGAACCTAGGTTTCTTCCATAGGAGGGGGCAACTGTTATCCCCACTTTTAACACACACAAACATGCAGCAAAAGATTTGTTACAAAACTATGCAAGTTATGAATTTTTTTCTCCCCTATGTGGGATATTCTCCTGTAGGGGAGAAAAATTCCCTATGAGCCCAAACTTGAAGATACTGAGCACCTCTTACAAAAAGAAGAGAGCCCTAAACTCATTGCCAGTAGGCACTAATGACCTTTACCATCTCATAGGAGCAACTCTTACATGACAGCATTAGGTCCATTATTATTCCTTTGGCTCATTTTTGTTGTGATAGATGACATCTGCTTAGAAAGGACTAGATGACCTCCTGAGGTCCCTTCCCACCGTGGTATTATATGATTCTATGAGCATGTGACCAGGCCACATGACTCTGGACTCCATCTTGGGATGTCTGTATTTTTCCACAAACTGGTCTGGGAACCAAGTTTTGAAACAAAAGTTTCCTGCCATATTCTATAGCTACATAAGGCAGAAGGTCACATCATCTGTTGTTCTTCACTCCCTACACAAGAGAACTCCTGGAAACACCTGATGAACAAAGACTGAACTGAGGGAAGTGCTGGACCTAGGCTAAAGGGATTTCTAGCCTGTGTATGAAAACTTGGGGAACCCAAGCTGCAAGACAAATGCAGCTTGTGCCTTAAGAATCTGCTTGTCTTGTATTATCAGTCATGGTGAAAGACTGTTAATTCAAATCCTGTCATTCTAGTGTGTTAAGCTTAGTTTGCATTTTTGTTTATTTACTAGATAATCTGCTTTGATCTGTTTGCTATCACTTATAATCACTTAAAATCTATCTTTTGTAGTTAATAAACTTGTTTTATGTTTTAATCTAAACTCAGTGTGCCTTTAAGTGAAGTGTCCAGGGAAAAATCTCAGCTTCGTTTAATACAGGCTTGTTGCATTTCCTCTCCCCACATTGAGTGGTAAGTGAACTAGATAATAAATTCATACTGGTCAGGGTTTTGACCAGGGTAGGATGGTACACCTCTGGGGTCTAGGCTAGGAAGCTGGTGATTACTTTGACTGTAGCCTCTCTATTGTTTGTTCATGCAGTGGCTGGACAGAGAGCCTGCATGTAACTGCAGCTGGGTGTGTCCCTGCCTGTGTGAATGCTGGTGCAAGTGCAGGACCAGGAGCAGGTCTGCAGCTTTTCACAGCATTACAGTGTGAGAGGGAGCCCAGGCTGGTGAGTCAGAGTGCTCAGTGGTACCCCAATTCCAGGTGACACTCTGGGGGGAACCTGTCACAGGTAGCTAGGTTGACAGAAGATTCTTTCTTCAACCTAGTGCTGTCTACATTCGTGGCTAGATCAACTTAACTACACCACTCAGGGTTGTGAATTTTTCACACCCCTGTGCAACATAGCAGGTTGACCTAACTTTTCAGTGTAAACCAGGCCTTATACTTAGATTATAAGCAATTTGGGGCAGAGACCCTCTTTTTATGTGTTTGTACAGCGCTTTGTACAATGTGGCCCTGATCCATGGTGAGGGCCCTATGGGCTATATAATACAAATAATAATTATAACAATAGTTTGAGGGTATTTACAGTGGGGCTCTGCAGAGATTTGATTTTGGCCTATTGCTATTTAATATCTTTACCAGTGATCTGCAGGAAGATATACAATCATTGCTGGCAAAATTTGCAAATGAAACAAAAGTTGGTGAAGGGGTAAATAATTATAAGGATGGGTCAGTTATATAAAGAGATCTAGTTTGTTGGGTAAGCTGGGCTCACTGGAAAAACATCCTTTTAAAAAAAAACCTATTTTTAGGACGTTTTAAGAAGTTTACAAATCTTTGCCATGTAAATGTCAGAAATAAAACAATGATTACAACAGTTGGCTTTTGTTTAGAGACATTTTACAGAAATATAGTCATCAGATCTTTCTATTTAAGAGGGCGTTGCCACATTGCAGAGTGAGTATCATTACAACACCTGTGTTGTTATTAATGATTTTATTAAACTGAGTGAAATTTCTATATACACATATTTAACAGGCTCGGTGGGTCTACCAAATGTTAATATTCAAAAGAATTGGAAAGCATGCTGTTTGTCTGTCTGTTTGTTTTGCAGGTGAATGTATTTTGTCAGAGTAGTGAATAAAAGGTAATCAAATGTTTAAGTATCTATCTGTCCTCTGTCTATTTTCCTGGGTACATAACTGGTGTGTTAATTTTTCCATAAACACAATCTCCCATATTTTTTTAACCATTTCTCACTGGATGGGCTATTTTTCTTTTTCCAATGGAAGGCTGCTACTAGCTGTGCAGCTACTACCAGATAGTATCAGAGGGGTAGCCGTGTTAGTCTGGTTCTGTAAAAAGCAACAAAGAGTCCTGTGGCAGGTTCTGTTAGTCTATAAGGTGCCACAGGACTCTTTGTCGCTTTTTACTAGCAGATAGAAGATTAATTCATCATTTCCTTTTGTGTGACTATTTCCACTAGGAAGCCCTAGGAGAATTACCAAAATATAATTTGGTACTATATATCCAACAATTTGTGTTATTTGATTACGGCATTATAAGCATCCCAATACTTTCTAATACTAAATATGCATAAAATCTCCTCTTTCATCACAATTTCTCCAACATTTATCCCCATTCAGTCTACATATATATTTTTAACCTGACTGATGTGAGGTACCATTAAAAGAGTATCCTAAAGAAATTTAATACAAAGAATGTAGATCACACTTATAGGATGCGGTACTTATAGGCTAGGAAAGCAGTGACCCTAAAAATGACTGAGAGGTCATGGTGGATAATTGTGATGGAGCTCCCAGTGAGATGATATGGTGAAGACCAGTAACTCAATTTCTGGATGTGTAAGACCAGGAATATCAAATAGGAATAGGGAGGTAGTGTGACTGCTGCATACAGCATTAGTGAGACCACTACTGGAATAATGTTTGCCCAGGAAAGTTCTACTATCCATTCTTCAAAAAGGGGAAAAGGTTCAAAAAATACTACAAGAACAATCCAAGATGAGAAAACCTGCCATACAATGAGAGACTAAAGAAGTTCAATCTATTTAGTTTATCCAAGAGAAGGCTAAGAGGTGGTTTGATAGAGGGGGAAAGATTTCTGATAGTAGAGGGCTCTCTAATCTAGCAGATAAAGTTGTAACAAGATCCAGTGGCTGGAACCTGAAGCTAGACAAATTCAAACTAAAAATAAGGTGCACATTTTTAACAATAAGGGTAAAATTAATTATTTGAATAATTTATGTGGGACATTTTCCATTTCTTGAAGTCTTTAGTTTAAGACTGGTGATGAAATCCTGACCCAATGAAATCAATGGCAAAACTCCTACTGATTTCACCAGGATTTCACCCCTAATGTCTTTCTACAATACATGCTCTGGCTAAATCAGAAGTTATGGGCTTCATTACAGGAGTTACTGGGTGAAACTCTCAGACTTGTGTTATGCAGGGTTTCCGGTGAGATGATCACAATGGTCCCTTAAAATCTATGAACCTCTTTCTACCAAAGCAGCTGTTTCTCTTTGTGCCATTGGGTTCAGGTTAATATATTAATTGTTGTTGTTTTCAAATTTTGAATCGCACCCATATACTTTGTGATGTGTCCTATATAAATACATTATTTCATAACTTTAACATTACAGCAAACAACCTGTAGGCCATGTGAAAATCCATTGGATTTTGAGTACATTCGTTTGCTGTCTATTTGTAGAAAGAAAGGTCAAGATTCTCTAAAGGGACAAGTGATTTTGGGTGCCTCAATTTCGGGGTGTCCAACTTGAGAAAATAGGAAGTTGATTATTCAGAGAGCTCAGCACTCTCTGAAGATCAAACATCTCATGTTGGGTACTAAAATCACAAGTTACTCTTGGCCAGCCTTTTTACAAGAAAAGTGGATATTAAAATTAATCAAAAAGCAAATATTTAAAATGTAAATCAAATGAATGCAAGGGACAAAGTTTTATCAGCCTAGCCATTGTTAAACAGATCAACATGCCTCTAACTGGCCAAATGAGGAAGTAGGAGCATCACACTATGATAATATTGACATTTTGTGATATTGTCCATGATGAACTCTAAGAGATAAAGATGCCACCATGCAAGCAAAATGCCCTGCTTGTTTTGACTATATGAGAAGGGCAAGATTGGGGGCATGGAGAGAAAAATTAGATTTATATTTAAACAGGCTGGAGACACTTGGCATGGGGATTAGAAAATGGTTACTTCACTTTCTCTGAGTGTGGGTGCTCATTGGGAAGGGTTTCCTACCAGATAGCATTTGTGGGGTGGGGGAAATGGTTACTGCTGCAGCTGCAAGGTTCATTGAGGTGCCTCTACAAATAAATGAACTTTGGAGTTGTCAGTCTTTTCAAGTTAAACCTACAGTAACTGAGCCATTGTCCTCCTCCCCCTACAATCCTCCTTTCATTACTGTCAGCAACATTTTGCAAGTGCAAAGACTGTTACCAGTGCCAAATCAAGGCAGAGATTTTATCATTTCTAATCAGGTTCTGAACTCTACACTTCATTTGTTTTTTGTAAAATACTTACAGAGCTCCAGTGGTATCAGGTACACAGTCTTCACTGGGTTGGTTGGCACATTCTGCTATTGGTCTCAAAGCTCTTCAGTAAGAATAGTGTTTAGTCCATTTTTTTATTTTAATTGCTGGAATGGCCGTGGCTATAAGTTGCTCAGCACAAAAGGGTGACAAATAATGATGAAAGACACTAGAGTGCTCTCATGTGTAGCTTGGAGCAGAAGGAGAAAAGAGATTATTGCAGCTGAACTGGGCGCATGGAATTTGCAGGACCTTCCTCCCCCCACCCCTTCAAAATCCGCTCTGGGAACAGTGTTCTTACAAGCTAAGAAAGATGCAGTTGGCAAATAAATAAAAAAAATTAAGTAAAAATTGATCCCATTAAAAATGACTGCTAGAATTGTCAAGGACATAACACTGCTTTTGGGAAGTGTAAACGGACACATTGTCAAATAGTTAAAGAACAGAATTGCTCCTAGAGCTGTCATTTACCTCCTTATGAGCTGTAGTGCCAAACTATAAAGAACCAGGAGAAGCGACAGCCCCATGATTACACAGTTAAAGAGACAAATACTTATGTTTGTCTTCTCAGCGACTGATATTTCTATTATATTTTTAATTAACATTTTAATCCTTTAAAATCATTTTAATCCTTGGAAAGCATGTTACATTCTGAAATCGTTGCTATGAAAAGTGTCAAATAGATAATAGCTAAAATTAATGGTTTTGTGCTATATCAAGTTTTCAAATTGTTCTTTTATTAAAAGAGCCTGACATTTTTCATTTGAGCGAGCAGCAATCTCTGCATAAAAAAAGTGAGCGAGTACCCCAGATTATAGAACATTTAACTATTTGCATGATAAAGTCTTATTCTTGTTTTTCTGCCTAAAACAGTTGCTAGTTGACTAGATAAATATCTTTTGTGTTAGCAGAGCTGAGAATAAACTAAGGTGTCCTGATCTCCTCCTCCTGCTTCTCCTTCTGTTTTTGTGAAAGCTTTTTGTAGACTTCAAAGGCCTTTCCTATGTAGCTGCATTCCATGCCCTTTGAAAACCTAGGTCTCTGCTGTGGGGGTTCACTGTGCACTGATCTCTGCTGACAGTCTTTGTACACCAGTGCCAATGGCTATTTCTGCTTGTTCTTGGCTCAGAGTGTCATTGGCAGTTTTCTAATTTAAGCAGTTAGAGGCAACCTCTGAAAGACTGTAATTCGTAATAGGATAAATAACTGTGTGCATAATTGTGCAAACACTTCAGTAAGTGGATACTGGCTGCTACAGACTTTGTTTTTAGACCTTTCAAAACACACACACTGTTCTTTCTTTCTCAGTCAAGCTGCTACTGTATGACATTTCTCAATCAAGCTGCATTACTCAGTGAGCTTTGTGTATAAAATCCATAAGCCTTGCCATCACTGGGCTATATATTCAGACACAAAATGAAAACAGTGATGCATAAGAATTGTAGTAGATGTCTCTAACTTAAAGGCACATTGAGTTTAGCAGAGTCAAAGAGTGTCAATGATAATTAAGGACCCAAACCAACAAAGTGTCTCCTCGACTTTCATTTCATTACCTTTTAGAATTGGGCCCTTAATTACTATAGGCAGGCTTGGCAAAATTCGATTTTTATATTTTTTTATCATTTTGATGGATAATTTTGATGTTTATTTTTAAGCATTTTTTCTTATTTGTATTTATTGAAATGTTCATGGTTGTGCAACATTATGGTTTTCAAGCAGTTATTATTCTCAATTTTTATAGCTTTTAGCATTCACAATTGAAGGAAATTATGCAGGGGGGTCAGGCACGATGGGGGTCAGATTACAATTATTTAATGACAGTAGATGCTGATTTCAAAAAGTTAACACTTTGTAACTGTTAAAACACATTGTCACCATCACATGTCAAAATATACCAATTAAATATTCTTAAATCCAGCTCTAATAAGGTCTCACACCACTTTTTTCTTATTTTGCCTGTATGCAAATTTCAATTATTGTTGGAAATATTTTTTCATTGGTTTGTGAACAGTGAAATTGATGTTCACCAACATTTACTGATAACAATCTAACCCTTCCTAACCTCACTGTGTGATGCGTAAGCACTATAGGATACTGGCTAAGCTTAGCATACCCATGAGCCACACAACTTGAAAATCACTTCTGTATTTATCCTTGTAGATTAACATCCATACTTCACAATAACTAACATGGCTTTTTCATGGAAATACTTGAATCACATACTGTTCAATTTACTTATTTTTCCTGAAAATGGAGGGAGGGCAGTTTTCTTGGCTAGTAAAACACAAAAAAGTGCTAAAAACAGAGACTTTTTAAAAACTGTTTACGATCAGCAAATGAGTTACTGGCTCTTTTTTTATTAGAACAAGGTCTTTTAAAGAAGGGTTCTAAGCTTGCATACTGTGCTGAGGAGGCTTTGATGTCGTAGCCAAACCAAACTGAAATTACAAAAACGAAGCCAGCTGTACTAGCTGCCCAATATTTAACATCTGTGGGTCACAGGAAAGCAGCAGTTTTTTTGTTGCAACTAGAGCTGTGTGAAGAGTTTGCAATGAAATAAACCTGTGAATATGGGACATGCACTTGGGTTTCTGTACACGTATAAATCTCAGCTCCTTTAAAAAGCCAGCTAAAGTTTGCAAAGCTTCTGAGTGCATTTTTCAAGAACTTCTGTGGATATTTTAAAGCCTACTTGGCCAGTGGGTGGGTGTGGGGAAAAGGAATGTAGAATAATCATGTGGAAGGCCATCTACTAATGCAGTGTTTCTCAAACTGGGGTCGCTGCTTGTGTAGGGAAAGCCCCTGGCGGGCCAGGCCGGTTTGTTTACCTGCCCCGTCCGCAGGTCTGGCCAATGGTGGCTCCCACTGGCCGTGGTTTCCTGCTCCGTGCCGATGGGAGCTGCTGGAAGCGGTGCAGGCTGAGAGACATACTGGCTGCCACTTCCAGCAGCTCCCATTGGCCTGCAGCGGCAAACCATGGCCGGTAGGAGCCACTATCAGCCGGACCTGCGGACAGGGTAGGTAAACAAACCAGCTTGGCCCACCAGGGGCTTCTCCTACACAAGAGGTGACCCCAATTTGAGAAACACTGCACTAATGTTTATCTATTAATTTAGAGAGGAAGGATGGGCTTGTGACTAAGACACTTGACTGCTACTTGGGAAGGCAGGGTTTATTTTCTGGCTCTTCCACAGCCTTCCTATATGACCTTGGGCAAATCAATCTTTCGTACCACTGTTCTCCATCTGTAAAATTTAGATAATAGTGCTTCCTTTTTCTCAACCTTTGTCTGTCTTGTTTATTTAGATTGTAAGTTCTTTGAGACAGGGTCTCTCTTTTATTATGTGTATGCAAATCACCTACCCCATGGGGCCTCAAACTTTGTTGGGGCCTTCAGCTGCCATTGTAAGAATAATAATTGGAACAACCAAAAAAAATCCTTGCAGAATATCTTCAAAATATGAAATTACAGCGACAAAGGGCCAGATCCTCAATTGGTATAAATCTGTGGCACTCAATTAAAGTAAATGAAAGCCTGCTCTTGTTCCTACTGAAGTTAATAGTAGATTTTTCCATTGACTTCACTGGGAGCAGAAGCAGGCCCCAAATCTCAATAGCATCTGGTAAGAATGTCTGTTTGAGTTCTAAGAGAGAATATATTAAGTTAGTAGATGGACCCATTATGTCTATGCTCTCTAGGCTGCATTGGCTTCCAGCTAGTTTCTCAGTGAAGCTTAAGTTGTCGAGTTTGACCTTAGAAGCCCTAAATAGTTTGGGAACCCAGTTAACACAGAGATCGCCACTCTCCCCATGTGAATCCCTAGCAGTTGCAATCACTGGAAGCACTAGTTTAAATAGGATGCGGCAGAAAGCAGTTTCTTTTCAGTGAAGGGGTCACTGACTCTGGAACTCAGAATCCCTTGCACCACCACCCCTTCCAAGGTCAATCTGCTGACCTTCAGGGACATTACCAGGCCTATGTATTTTCCCATGCTCTCTCTTTGGGGCGGGGTGGAGTGCAGGGGGTAAGAATAGAATAAAGAAGGTAGAATAATTTGTGGTTGGGGGACATTTCTGCTGGTGGCCTTGATGTTTGTGTATAAATATTTAAGATGCCTAGAGTATTAAATTAACATCTTTGATCAGTTGAACTCAATAGACAAAATAAAAGTAGGTTTCTTTTATTTCTGCTAAGAATAAAATGCGTTGTTAATAAACAAAAACCATCATTAATAAACACACTCCTAATGAACTAATTTTAAATTCAAATTGGAAACCATCAGTGTAATAATTTCAAAAATAAATTACAACTCTCTTTTTGCCCATAAAAATGCGTATAAAACTGAAAATCTGGGTCCACTTTAATTAATTTTCCATTTCAGTAAAATTCAGAGGAAAATTCCACTTAATCTGAAACACCTAAATCAAACAAGGGGAGGATTTCTTTATACCCAGCACGGATCTTTCATGTATCCACTACAAAGCCTTGCATTTATTCATCTGCTCCACATAGTGAAAGAAATTTTAGGGGTTTGAGTGCTCAAAAAAAAATGTATTCTTTGTGCTGCTATCTCTCCTGATGTGTTACATGTTCCAGTAAAGAGTACAGGCACTGAAACCAAACACAAAAATCAAAATGGATTTTACTACGCCTTCAGTAAACAGCATGGCACAAAAGTCCATTGTGCTATGAGATAACTGCAGAGATGAATGGAATTGGCTGTCATTGAGGTGATTGTTAAGCTAGTCACCACTGGATCACAGTCTAGGCCTGAATTCCTTTATGGTTCATCAGGGCCTGTTGGTACCACAGAAAGTGTCATGATCCTTTTTTTTCACTAGGGCCAGATGGTGTCCTTTTTGAGGCCTTCCTAATGCCCAGTTTTCCACATGTAAAACTCCTGGGAAAATGACCTAACTCACAGCTGCTTAGTGAGGCTTGAGCAGATCTTTAGAAAGACTTCTGTCAGAAACAAGGAGACTGTACCACTATCCGAGAAAAGGGGGAGGCTGCTGCCAGAAATGTATCAATTACAAACTATTTTTAAAACAAAATAAAAATTTGCATTGGGACCTCGAATCCGTAGGTTTGAATTGTCAAGTGGTGAAAAGGTAACTTACAAAGCAGTTATCCACTGGGAATGACTGTTGTTCTCGCAGAAGTTTTACCTTCCTTGAGAGCAGATGGTGTGAATAAGAACATAGAATGTGGTCCAGAAGGGTCGGGAAAGGACAAAAAGTGAAAGATTCCCTAGATAGCTGCAAGATGCCTGGGGAGAGGGGAGGGACCCATGTGTTAAAAGGGGTTAGAGAAAGTGGAAACTTTTGATGTGTATGAGGTTGTGTTTACCAATGAACTGAATGATTCCCGGAGGACAGGCTATACTGCAGGTGTGATATTTAGAACTCAAGAAGCCTTTTATATTAACAAACTAACACTGGACCAATGGAGTTGTTATAAGATTGCAATAAGAATATCATCTGATACAGCACTAAAAACTTCTGTAGTAGTTATTCCCCCAGCCAAGAGCATTAGCCATAATTATCCTTATAATTTCAGCCACTGCCCATGACCTTTCAGCCTAACTTGCATATCACTGAATTTCCATGTATTGTAGTATTTTGATTTTTGTATCTTAACCAGTGAATTTTTTGTTTCAGGTTTACAAACCTGAATGTATTGGTCCTTGTAGCTTAAGGGCTGTGTTTCCCATAGTTTGTTTAGTCTGTCAGAGTATCTGGAGATGTTTAAAACCTATACTTACTGGAGAATTGAGTTGTTTCTTTCCCTGCAAGCTCTCCTAGGATATTTTTCACAAGTCTAAATACAAGAAAGCCAAGTACCAGTATAAACAGTTAGCTCTTATGTGTCTGTTGTGTAATTTTTTTAATCAAGCAAAACTGAGTGCATTTTCCCTGTATGTTTATTTGTGTAATATGAACATGAAAAGACCTCACGGCATTTATTCCTTGGATCCTTGGATACTTTTGAGGTGATGTGTAGTGCTGATGGAAAAATAACAATTTTTTTCCATGGGAAAAAAAATTTTAAATATTTTTTTTTCAAATTTTCAAATATTGCATTAAACATTTACAATTTTTCAATTAAAAATGGAAACCATTTTGATAAAAAATGTTTGGGTTTTGATATTTAAAAATTCGGGTTTTGGTACAGTTTTTCAGTTTCTGTACAATATCTTTTTTTTTTTTTGAAAACCAAAAACCGGAAAAATTTTACCAAAACATTTTCAGTTGCCAGTTTTTCATACAAAACTTCAATCAAATTTGAAATAAAAAAAACCCAGAACCCAAAGCATAAATTATATGGAGTCAATGGAAATCAATAGCACGTTTGGTTGAAAAAGAAATGCAGCATTTGGTTTAATGCTTGTATTGCCCTGTTAAGCTACAGTAGCTTTAAAGAATAAAAATTATTTTTTTTGCAGAATGTACATCCAGGGCATAGAAAGATGATGATGTCAAAGAAACCAAGTAATTTTGAGATCTTACCATGACTGTTAAAAATGGGTGACACATATGTATTGATGCTCGGAGTTACTATGAACATGATCATTTTTTCTGTTCTGTTGGATGCAAAAGTTAAACAAAAACAATCTCAAAGCTGTTGGCCATCATAATTTCAGAGCATCTGCCTTTGACCCAAAATCTACTGACATCCATGAGCTTCATTTCTTTTTGGTAACTTGCAGATTATTGATTTTATCGTTTGGCTGACATTTCACAGTGCATTGCCTCACTTACAGAAATGTTCAGCATTTATGCTGTGATGTGAACTGTCATAAAGTGAGGTAACATTCCATAAAATCCTAAAGGGACAAACACTTTAATATGCAGTCCAGCTTGGAAAGACTGCATTTTTTCCCAAGCTGTTCTAGGCTCACTCACTCTGAAAAAACATATTTCAGAAGTAACTGAATAGTTTTAAACAAAAACTGCTCTGCTGAAAAAAGAAAATACTAAATATTTTCATGTAGTATGAATGAAAGTCATTAGCTAAGAATCATAAAGTTCCACAAAATACATACCCTTGTTTGTTTTACTCTGACTTTAGCACGGCAATCAAGTTTGACAGAAACAGCTTGTGATATATATTTTTGATATATTAATGTATCCTTTTGTTTAAAATGTTTCCTATCACTGAGCCAGAATGCCCTCAGAAGAACAAGCGCAGGCACTCTGCATGTATTTAGGATCTGTGTCTTGCAACAGAAGGAGCCCGAGAGAGAGAGAACCAGCATTTCTCCTGCTGGGTCAGTCACATGCAGTCAGGCTTTTACATAGAACTAGCCTTCTGTCTCCTTCTTTTCATGGACAGAGTAACATTTTGTAGTGACACAAAGAAATTCTTCTCTATCTTGACTATAAAGACCCACAGCACTGGATCCTCTTTATCAGCTGCTCTTTTCTTATAGAATACAATATATTTTATTTACATATGTACTGATAGGTTTGTTAGGCAAACTTAAAAAGCTCATATTTTGTAAGATAATAAGCCACTGTAGTTGCAATCTTCCCTGAAACGTTAAGAAAACAACCATCACACTGCTTTGCTTTGCTTTATTGTCATAATTTACTCCTTATCCACTGTAAATGTTGTCATTGTGTTGGACTCATATTTTTGTTGGTGTTACTTTTATTTTGTTGTTATTGGGGAGGGGAGATGATCAGAAATTGCATTTAAATTATAACTGGAATCCTTTATTGATGAAGTCACTACAATGAGCTACAGATTTTTCTGACAGCATTTCATGTAAAATAGTTTAGCTTTTAAATGTCATTAGAGGTACATGTGAGTTATGTAGATAAACACACATTATATTAATCTTGCAAAATCTCTTCTCTGTCTACAGATAGCTGTAGATGTATATGTGCTGGACCTATCTATCTATCTATCTATCTATCTATCTATGTTCTGTAGACTTTGTTGTGGTTCCTTGTACTTCCCTTGTGTTTCTATTAGCACACTGCAGCTTACCAATGAGAATTTAGCCTGTGGCAATACTGGATAGAGTGGAAATCACAACATTGAGAAGGGGGGGGCAGTTTCTTACTAAATGAATTTGTTTCTTAATCCCTTCTGTAATGGGTATCATTACGAGACAGCTGGGTAAACTGTGAGTTTGAAATACATGCCTGGAGTCCCTGTAAAGGTGGTGAGATTAAGGCTCAGTCTGATCTCTTGCAGAAATCAGGCCAGTACCTGAACCTCATAGCTTGAGCCCAACCTCTGTAAAATGGATCCAAGCAGAATATTGGGTCTGATTTCAGGAGCAGCATGGTGATGGGCTTTCCAGAGGAAAGACGTGCCTTGTTGGGGATAGGAGAATGAGTGGTCAGGGTAAACCAGTCCCATGCTTTTTCCCTGTGGAAAACCCAGTAAGGATTATGGCAATGTGGACCACAACTTTTGTCAGCTCCCGGGCTACTCTAGCATGCACCAGAAGCTAAAACAGCCCTGAAGACCGTGAATAAGGAGGTCAAGTATCACCTCCTCTCAGCACCACAGTGATTCTGGGCTAGTGCCATTTACTTACATATGTAACATCAATGGTTATTTACAGTATCACAGCTTTCAATCAAATTCAAGCCATTTATGAAAACCATAGCTTTTTCTTTGATGAATAGGAAATATACTCCTTAACCTCTGCCCAGAACAATGAAGACAATCATAAGCATTGATAGAAATGCATACATTTTTAGAATCCTATTCTTTACCAAAAAGATATAATAAGGCCTAGAGATTGACCCATACAAAAATGCAGAGCTGGGCACCTCCAAACTTCGGGGAAGTCTGGAGGCAGAGCCAAACTTCATGAGCAACTGCCCTGATTTCTCTAATGGCCAAAACAAAATCCGAGATCCAAACATCTCTGGAAACTTTGAGAAAGTCTGTTTTCATATCTGAACTTTGCACATCAGGGCTATCTGTACTGGATAATGTGGGTCTGATTCTTCCTTCATGCTGGTGTAAATCAGGAATTACTCCATTAAAGTCAATAGAGTTACACTGGTGCAAAACCACTATGACAAGAAAATTGGGCCCTACAAGTGCATTTGATTGCAGATCCTGCCACAGCATAATATGGATTATGCATTCCAGTTAAGATGCTTTGCGTTGCAGTCTGCAACAAATAAATGCCCCTTCTCACCTGATAACCTTTCTTCTTGGTACCGTGCCCAAGTGGAGTGCTCCTGTCCAGGTTTATCAGAATAAATAGTTTGATTTGGAATTTCATAACATACTTACATGTCGCTCACACCCTTCTGTTGAGCTAAATTGATCTTTTTTTTCTCATTTCCTGGGTAGATTGCATTTGGTCTATGAGTAAACACAGTATAGCTACCCCCTCTTCCCAAGCTTTCTAATGAGAATGTGCTGTCTGCTCAGATGCATGCACTCTGCTGTCATTTGCAGCCTGACCTGCAGGTCAGAGGTGATCTGAACAAACTCAAGGATGCATACAAATCACATCCTCTTGTCTGTCTGTTTTGTTGACTGGTTCTCCTCAGGGTCATGGCTATCTTAAGTAGCAGCCTGAAGGATAAAGTGTGCCCCGTCTGAGCTGTAAAACTTTGACTTTGGACCAATTGCATCTGACATACAGCAGCATGAGGTTTGGTTTAGCCTTTGGATTCAGAACAAATCACTGGCTATCAATAGCTGATAGTGACGTGCAGTTTACGGAATGTCTCCTTTTCTCTGGCAGCTAGACATTCTTGGGAAGAAATAAATGTGATTTTGAGTTCTAAGGTCATGTTTTAAATATTATGTCATGTGCGTTTGGTTGAATTCTATTTGAAAGTTAGCGCTGTTAATAAGTAGGTAGAAAACGTTATTCCCATTCTGTGAGGCTGTTCTAGGGCTCCCAGGGTCTGAGTGGTACATGGAATGAAGAGGAAGTTTTTATAACAGAAGAGAGCTGGGAATCAGATTGCCCTAGCCTTAAAACAGAACATTTCCATTTCTGTTTGTTTTTTAAAAACCTTTCCAGGTGATGGAGGGACAGCTCTTCAGAACGAAACTCTCTCTAGTCACAGGACAAGTAATGCATACATAGCTTCTCTGCCGGTATGCCTCCCTGGTTGGAGTAGGCCACCTAATTCAGTCGCCATAGCCATTCAGTCTCTAGACTCTCTGTTGAACTTTTAGTTGTGAGGGCACTTTTTAGTGAAATGAAAACCTGTTCACTAGAAGCTGAACTGAGACAGTCAGTTCAGTAAGGCCACTGATCAACTTTCAGTTAGTAGCAGTCAGGGCCAGAATCAAACCAGTGACCTAGAAGCAAAAGCCCCCTTTTTATTTCTATGAGCCATCCAGCTTGTTAGCACTTAACTTAAAAACCCACTCAAAGATTCTATAACTGTCCTTGTACTTGTGCTGTGTTGCAGTAAAGAAAACCAATGTATCCTATAAATAGATGGTGGATTTTATCCAAAATATACATTTTTAATAGGATGCAATACTTCTATAGCTTCCATTTATGACATGCCCATTAAAGGTTATGTTATTTTTGTCAAAATGGTATCTGTGTCATGCTCTCAGCTTTGGTATCACAGTACTACCTTAAAACTATTGCCAAGTTTGTGCTGCAGAATTATACTAAGAAATAGTTTGTGTTCCCACTGTATTAGGACTTGGTTAAAAAAAAATTAGAAAATGAGCACCACTATAAAACTGAAAGGATTGAGATGCTTGTTTTAAAACCTATCACATCACATCTCTCAGTTTATCCACTTACAGAGGGTATCCAGAACTTGTAAGATTTCCATATTATAGAATTCTGTTTTACAAGGAATAAGGCCTGTGTGAAAATTTTCAGTTTTAACTAAATTAATAATAAAGTCAACCTGTGGAACTCCTTGTCAAAGGATATTGTGAAGCCAAGACTATAACAGGGTTCAAAAAATAATTAGATAAGTTCATGGAGGATAGATCCATCAATGGCTATTAGCCAGGATGGGCAGGGATGGTGTCCCTACCCTCTGGTTGCCAGAAGCTGGGAATGGGTAACACGGAATGGATTATTACCTGTTCTGTTCATTCCCTCTGGGGCACCTGGCATTAGCCAATTTTAAAAAACAGGATACTGGGCTAGTTGGACCTGTGTTCTGATCCAGTATGGACTTTCATATAATTATTATTATTATTATTTTATTGCAAAATTTTTCTGCTTTTTGTGCAAAATTTCAAAACAAAAAGTTTGCAGCTTTTAGCTAACAATGTTTGCAGAGGTGGTTTGACAAAAAGTCAACATTTTACAAGAGAAAAAAATGATTTTCTAACTAACCCTAAGAATAATCCATCTAAAAAATATTTTAACAATAAATGTTGTTAAGGCAGTGCTCTACCAGAGGATTCTGAAATTGGCAAAGCAGGTGTTATAAGCTTTATCATATCTCAAGGTCCCATCCTGGAAGATTGGGCGCTGAGGGTACTTGACACTTTTTAAGCTCACAAGCACAGTGACATCCTCCATAATAACTAATGTGATTTCCGAAACGATGCTGTGAGATGAAGAATTGATGGCAGCATCAAAAGGATGTGCTCCTTGGTCCAGTAAAATCCAGGGTACGGCGGTAGTAGTCTAGCAGCGGTGGAGTAGGGTTAAAAAACCTCTGACCCAAAATATCACATAAACATTGCCAAAAAAATATTCCTTGACTGACAGTTAAATGCATGACTAGCTCAAGTCTAGTCTGAAATCTTCACTGATAATTGCTGGGTTGTACGTTCTGAGGAATGGGCAAGATGGGTGTCTCATATCAGCCATATGCATGTACGTACTCCACTGCCTGAGCATCTCTAATAAGAATTGATGTAGTGTGTCATTTGTAATTTAATCAGGAGCATTACATCTTGATAGTAAAATGAGAATCATGAATGTTTTCATGGTAAAGTAAGATTAACACACTCACCAAATATATACTGCAGTTAAGAAACATTTCACTTGTGACACAAACTGATAAATGGAAGGAATTAAAAGTGAAAGCTGACACTTGACCCATAACTCATTCCATCACACATAGCTATTTCAGTATATATGGCACGTATGCCATGCACTGATCTGAGACCTCTTGCAAATCTCAGGCTTCAAGTTAAGGAATGAGTGTCAGCCTTGACTTCAAATTTCCCTGCTTTTGTTAGTGTGTGTCATAACTTTAATCTCGCTTACAAGTAGATATAGATTCAAGCCCAGAGTTCAGATCTGGGTTTATATATATGGAGCTCCTGAAGGGTGATTGTTTAACTGGTTGAAAAACTATTCCCAGAGAGTAGTTATCAGTGGTTCCCAATCAAACTGGAAGGGCATATTGAGTAGGGTCCCACACGGATCAGTCCTGGGGCCAGTTCCGTTCAATATCTTCATAAATGATTGCGATAATGGCATAGAGAATATACTTATAAAGTTTTCAGGCTATGCCACTCTGAGAGGGGTTGCAAATGCTTTGGAGCATAGGATTAAAATTCAAAATGATCTGTATAAATTGGAGAAATGGTCTGAGGTAAAGTGAAATGCAATAAGGGCAAATGCAAAATACTCCACTGAGGAAGGAACAACCAGTGGCAAACACACAAAATGTGAAATAACCATCTAGGAAGGAGTACTGAAGATAGGGATCTGAGGCTCACAGTAGATCACAAGCTGTATGTGAGTCAACAGTGTAACAACATTGCAAAAAAAAGTGAACATCATTGTGGGATGTATTAGCAGGAGCGTTGTAAGCAAAACATAAGGAGTAATTCTTCCACTCAGTTGGAGTCTTGTGTCCAGTTCTGGGTGCCACGTTTCAGGAAAGATGTGGACAAATTGGAGAAAGTCCAGAGAAGAGTGACAAAAATGAATAAAAGTCTAGAAAACATGACCTATGAGGGAAGATTGGGGAAAAAAAGGGTTTGTTTAATCTGGAGAAGAGAAGACTGAGGGGGGACATGATAACAATTTTCAAGTACCTAAAATGTTGTTACAAGGAAGAGGGTGAAAAAAGTGTTCTCATTAACCTCTGAGACTAGGACAAGAAGCAATGGTCTTAAACTGCAACAAGAAAGGTCTAGGTTGGACATTAGGAAAAACTTCCTAAGTCTCAGGGTGCATAAGCACAGGAACAAATTGCCTATGGAAGTTGAGAAATTACCTCCACTGGAGGTTCTTAAGAGCAAGTTAGACAAACTCCTGCCAGGAATGGTCTAGTTATTACATAGTCCTGCTTTGAGTACAGGGAACTGGACTAGATGACTTAATGAGATCTCTTCCATCCTATGAGTCTGCAGTTAAATTTTTTCAGAGCTGGAGGTGTTTGGCCTATTTCTTCTTACAGGTAATTATTTATTTATTAACTTAAGACCCAGCCCTTTCTCTCTATGAGACTGGTTCTTGAGAGGAACTCCATCTTCCAGAAATAAGGAAGGTAATGAATCATGGGAGATGGAGCCTGGCTATGGAGCCTGGCGCATAGAGGCGAACAGGGATGTAAGGCACTCAAACCACAATTTCCATGAGCCACCCTAATAGTATTTCCAAATAAAACATTTCAGGTTTGGGCCAGAATTTTTCAGTTTTAAATTTTTCACCAAAAAAGACAAAAATAATCTAGTCAGAGCTGGGAGAACTTACAGTAAACTCTACTTATGAGAAAATTCACATTAAAATAATGAAAAAGATCTTTATAATTTAATAGGGATGAAATGAATATGGTTCTGTAGAAAGTACATTGAAAACCTATGGAATTTAATGGAGAGTTATGTCTTCTCTACACATTTTTAGAGCTATTGTGTAGAATTCTATATCAGGTATGTAAATCTCTTAAACACTTCAGGGTGGTTTAAAATAACCTACAGAAAGTTTAGCATTTTCCATTAAATTCTGCAGGACTTTTCCGTAAGGGTTATCTGTTGCATGTATCCCTGTTTAGATAATGTTATGGAGAAACCCACATATAATTTACCAAGTCAGATGTGTTAATTGTTTTCACACTTTTGCTTAGTAGCTCTGCCATAATCCATGAGACCTTCAATTTCCTCAAGCAGATTTTAAAATGTCACTTTATATCAATTTTTATCATGACATATTCTCCAGCAGCATAGTTGTTCTCTTCAGTAAAATAATTCACTTCTTTTTTATTTGTAGGAGAAGCTTTTCAACATGACACGTCTGTGAGAAAGTGAACCAATCAGAGGAGCAGGTGGGCCATTGCCACGATGTTATTCCCATTACATTTCTTTTGTGAAATTATTCTATAAACCTGAACCCTCCGCACTGACATTTGCTAAGTTTGCCTACCTGCACTCTATAAGTACAGATAATCAGTCAACCTTAATTGGGGTGTATTTAGATCAAAGTGTGCAGCCCATGCTTCCTTCCAGTATCTGGATTGCCAAAGATAGTCACATGAGTGGCTTGCTCTAGTGGACGTGCTTTTTGTTTAACTATGATCATTGCTGGCAGGCAGCTTTTGTGTATCTGAAAGGGCCTTTAGAAGTCTTCTAATTCTCACAAAGAAACTCTCTTTGGAAGGAAAAACTGAGTATTGCCTTCTTGCATTTGTAACCTGACTAGTCTTTCAGTTCTGTAACTATCCTAATATACTTCATACATGTATGCAAGATAAGAAATAGAGCTTAGGCCCATGAGTGCTTTTATTTTACTCACTCCTGGCCTCTAAAAATGTTTGACCAGTTTGAAGGGCAATACCTGATCCATTCCCACTCAGCCTTTGGCTTCTTGTGAGAGTATTGCATACTCAGGTAAGAAATCAAAACATTCTTTTATTTACAAAAAAATTAAAATAAGGCTAACATGGAAATTAAGTTTTTTTATAGGCCTTGGGATGATCCTCTACCAAGAGATGAACATCACCCTTAATGAAAAAAATGTCCTTATCTCTTCCCTTCTGAGCTAATGGATGGAACTAAGGCGTGACTTTTAAGGGAGCGGGTTACATTAGCCCTGTTATTTGCCTTCAGCATCAGTTACAGAATGCTTCTTTAGCATGCACATAGATATAGCCCCTTTCTTAGGTGGTCTTGGTGTTGCATAGTATAACTATGTTATTAGTATTTATTATTTACGTGTATCAGGTGACACCTTGAGACTTCAGTCAAGATCACAGCCCTGTTGTTCTAGGTGCTACTCAAACAGAGCAAAAGACCATCCCTGGCCTGAAGCCCTTACAATTTATTCAGGATAATAAGACATACACTAACTAAACATTAAACTCACTAACATTTATATAACAATTACAATTAACTTCTAGTACAAATACAAACTATGTCCTCAATCCAGCCAAGACTCAGGCACATGCTTCGCTTTTGGCATATCAGTAATCCCAAATTCAATCAGGATGTAAATCTTGGCAGGATCTGGATTTAGGTTTTATAGCCAGGCAATTGACCAGATAAGGAGAAAAGTTGTTAAGGACAGAGGGTAGATCTGATCTTTGAATTCTCTGCATTTGAATGGTTAGTTAACAAAACAGAGATTTTGCATCCTTAAAACATCTTTTTGAAGATAGAAAAGTACTGTACCATGTGTGAAGAAAGCCTGCATTCTAGAAAATCCTTGCAAAATTTGTGCTGAAAGAACTTTGCATGCATAGAAGTCACTTCTGTTTAATGAGATAACTTTCTGGACTTCTTTCTCATATTTGTCTAAAGCACTGCTTCACATCATGGTCTGAAAATCTTTAGCTTAGATTGTATATACATACATACAAAAGGATAAACGTTACGAATAAAGCCTATTGTACTGGATTAGCTTCTTAGCTCTTTAACCCAAGCTGCAGGTTTGGGATGTCTTTGTTCAGTTAGGCTTTTGGTTCAGAAAATTTGGGCTGACCAAGTTGGATATATTTTAGTTTCATTACTCACCCTTTGGAGGACTGCAGGATTGATTTCTTGTGCTCGGTGCCGGTAGTACTGTAAGTGCACAATGCTTTATTCACTAAGCCATTCATCCTTTCAACCTTTGGCTTTTTTTTCCTTAATCCATATACCTTACTGAGTTTTCAAGTCAAGTGAAATGTTAAACATGTGCTTCAAGCAAGAGCAACACAGAAATAACAGAGTATGTGCAGAGAATTTCTGATTATACAGTCTATTTGCTCTTTTTGGGAGGAGGGGGTAATTTGGTTGCACCTGAAAGAATGAATCTACCAAGAGAAAGAAATACAAAACATATATCCCAAATGATTTTATACAGAGAGGCTGAATAAATACACTTTAGTAACTTTTCTCTAATATTGCAAACAACCAATTGCTCTGCACCGCAAGTATTTTTATGGATCGTTCAAATGCTTAATACTGCTTGTCTGAAGCCTTGATGACTTTTTTTTTTTTTTTTTTTTTTACTGGAGGGGACAAGAGGTTTACACACATACCACCACTGCAAAGATTTGCCTTCTATTATTTTTTTACTTAGGCTTCAGAGTGTTAAATTGTTCAATTTAAGCCATGAATACATTTTATAAGATCATCCTAGCCCACCATTTTTTCCAAAATAGCTTTCCTTATTTCTTTACTTCTGATCTAATGGATGAAACTAAGGCAAGATATTTGGCAGATTGACTTCCATACCAGTCCTGTGATAGATAGATAGATATGGCACATTGTGTATACTTTGTCACCTGTTAATCTGCTCTAGTTATCTGAGCACAAAGGTGGCAACTCCTGAGTTCTATTCACGGCTCTGGCTCTGGTGGCCTATGTGATCTTGGGGCGAAAAGGCTGATCCAATTCCCACTGAAGCCAATGAAAAGATTCCCATTTTATCTCAGTGGGCGCTGGATCAGGCTTGAATTGAAGAGTAAGGAACTTTATTCTCCAAAAGGGTGGCAAGATTTGGCCCTTTGCCTTTCTATCTCAGTTTCCCCTTCTGTAAAGTAGGGTTAATATTTACCTCAGACATGTTATAAAGTTTACTTGGGTAATGCTGGTAGCTTACAAAATAGAAACTGCTCTAAAAGTGCTTATTATTTAACTTCTTATCATTATTACTAATTTATTTATTACTTTTAGCAGGTGCTCTGAAACCCCTGCGCATATTCTGAAACAATGGGTAAAGCGAATGTTCTAGCACTCTTTAGGGAGCAAGGGAAATTCTTGTGCCAATGCATTTCAAAAGGAAATCTTTTAGCATTATGGTCCAGAACATTTTGCTAGAGCGAGCACCACAACTGGGCAGCAGTGACAGGTGGAATGAGTCAGCTGACTGACTCTGCTTTCCAGCAAGCTCATGGAGGAACACCCATGTAAAATGAGAATAATGGGAGCAGTAAAGCAGAAAAGTTTCTTTCTGTTCTTCTATCACTGGTGCCAGTTAGCATGGGGACTTCAACGTAATATTATTATAACATTTTTTACAGTAGGAATTATAATTGAAATTTGTTATGTATGAGGATAACTAAAACTCAGTCATTTCACACTCTCCCATCTATGCCTGAGGATATTTTGGGGTAAATAGATTGCTTGGAAACAGCTAGTGACTACAGCTAAAATTACATTTTACCAAGTGAGCTGAATGGCTTTTTAATTACAGCTCTGATGTCCACATGCTGTCACCACTGTCTAATACCAAGATGGTATTGATTTGGTTTTTAACTTTGATGCACCAGGGGGAAAAAATGCAGAGTAGGATTTTTTTTCTGAAATCCTCCTTCCAAAGTAATAAAGACTCTCAATTCTAAAACCACAGGTTATTTTGGTAGTCTGTCTTCTTTATAATTTATTTAGATCTGTGGCCATTTTGTACGAATTGTTAGTATTGCAGGCAAGTGTGTTAGAAAAAAATTATATGATTATCATCCCCTGGTGATCCTCTCTTGAAATTAGATATGTATCATATGAAGCTAATGTTTGTATAAAATAAGTATGTTTGCAAAGCCACAAAATCTGCAAAGCTGCAATCTCATGTGATAATGCAACTTTTGTGTATTAATCAACCACCTGGAAAAGTCATTTATAGCATTTCTCGTCCAAGGATCTCAAAGCACTTTACAAGAGAGGATGGCATTATCCCCATATTACTGATTGGACAATTGAAGCCCAGAAAATTTAAGTAGCTTGCTCCTTTCAGCTGCAGCTGAGGTCCTCCCTATGCTCAGAGGAAGAGGTAATAATTGCCTCTTAAGGCTAGATTTTAAGAGTCTTACTATCTCATTGTTTCCTTGTACTACCCCATCTCTCCATATCCATCTGTTGTTTTTTGTCTTATACTTAGAGTATAAGCTCCTTGGGGCAGGGACCATATTTTTGTTCTGTGTTTGTACAGTACCTAGCACTATGGGACACTAGTCCATGACCCAGGCTCCTAGGTACTATGATAATATAAATAAATAATGATAACAACATTGGCGTCTATGAGAGTGCTCATGAAGTAAGGGACTATTTGGCACAAATGAGGCCTTTTGTGAACACAGAATACTTGAATGTTGCATAATAAATAGTTATCAAAGCCTTCCTGGATTAAAGCTCTGACTGATATAGTGGCTGTTTCCTTTTGCATAAGAGAGAAAGAAATGGCTGTAAATGCTACTGTTGGCATTAAGCAGCAGTAGCGGCCACAGAATGGCGGTGCTAATGTTGCTTCATGGCATCGGAAAGGAGGATTCCATCCTCCACTCCATCCCTGCGAGCCACCCAACTCAAACCCACTTAACTTGGGCTGAAAACAGGGGAGAGGATTTGCTGTATCATTTTCATTTGAATATTGATTAGTGAACATACTGTCAACATAGCAGGTGAGGGTTCTAGCTTTCAGACAGTGGGCTTGAGCCAAAGCCTGCTGACGCTAATGGGCATCTTTCCATTGATTTCCCTGGGTCTCAGATTAAAACCTGTGTGCATGCCATAGGAGCAGATAGTAAGTATTCTTTTAACATTTTACTGGTAGGTAACTTGGTCTGAGAAGGTATTCCCTATATCTAGAGTGTGGGATACAGCTAACACCATTAATATTTTAGCTAACAGTAAAAAGGTAAACAAAAGTGTATTGACTGCACCCATGGCATGGCCATATAGGCAAGTGTTCATTTTAGACTAAGAAACAGCCTTTGAATGAACCCAGGATTGTTGTCTACATGAGGAGTTCTGCTCTTTGAGGAGTTTATGAATGAAAGCAGAGCTCAATGAGTGAATTACAGACATGACTTCACTCAATTGTCTTAGACACATCTATTGACTTTTATTATCCTCTCTTGTAGGAAGAATGGTCTAGCAGATATGGCCCTTGGCTGGGCTTCAGGAGACCTTGGTCCAATTCTTGGCCCAGCAATAGACTTCCTGTGACCTTGAGTAAACAATTTAATTGACCTTGTGCCTCAGTTCCCCTTCTGTAAAATCCTCTTCTGAGGATAATACTTCTGTACATCATAGGGGTGGTGTAAGCTTAAAATCTATGAATGACTATGATGTGTACGGAGAACAAAGAGGGCCACATAAATAGATAGATTTGGGTTTTGTGGTGCTGTTACTGGGTTAGTTAAGAATAGACTTATTCTTAAATTTCCTTTTTGGCCTGTATTAGTTTATCTTGGGCCTAGCCACATAATTTCTAATTCATCTTTAAGGATTGTGTATTAAAGGGAAAAAGGTAACCTGCTCTGCCCCACCCCTCCTATATATCTTGTCATTGGTTTTCACCTTCCATAGTTTCACTCACATCCAATGTAAATGAAATTACAATAGTTGGGTTTTTTTCCAGGGCTGTCAATTAATCACAGTTAATTCACGTGATTAACTCAAAAAATTAATCACAATTTAAAAAATTAATCATGGTTAATCGCACTGTTAAACAATAGAATACCAACTGAAATTTATTAAATATTTTGGATGTTTTTCTACATTTTCAAATATGTTGATTTCAATTGTACACTTTGTATTCTGTGCGGTAGTGATCACTTTATATTATTTTTATTATAAATATTTGCACTGTAAAAATGATAAAAGAAACAGTATTTTTCAGTTCATCTCACACAAGTACTGTAGTGGAATCTCTTTATCATGAAAGTGCAACTTACAAAAATAGGGGTTTTTTGTTACATAACTGCACTCAAAAACAAAACAATGTAAAACTTTAGAACCTACAACTCCACTCAGTCCTACTTGTTCAACCAATCGCTAAGAGAAACATATTTGTTTACATTTACGGGGGATAATGCTGCCCATTTCTTAAATACAGTGTCACCTGAAAGTGAGAACAAGCATTCACATGGCACTGTTGCAGCTGGTGTCGCAAGATATTTATGTGCCAGATGAACTACAGATTCATATGCCTCACATGCTTCAGCCGTTGTTCCAGAGGACATGCTTCCATGCTGAAGATGCTCACTAAAAAAAAATGTGTTAATTAAATTTGCGACTGAACTGCTTGGGGGAGAATTGTATGTGTCCTGCTCTGTTTTACCTGCATTCTTCAATATATTTCATGTTATAGCAGTCTCAGATGATGAGCACGTTGTTCATTTTAAGAACACTTTCACTGCAAATTTGAAAAAATGCAAAGAATATACCAATGTGAAATTTCTAAAGATAGCTACAGCACTTGACCCAAGATTTCCGAATCTGAAATGCCTTCCAAAATCTGAGAGGGATGAGGTGTTGCATATGCTTTCAGAAGTCTTAAAAGAGCAACACTCAGATGTGGAAACTACAGAACCCAAACCATCAAAAAAGAAAATCAATCTTCTGCTGATGATGAAAATGAACATGCATTGGTCTGCTCTGCTTTGTGTCGTTATCGAGCGGAATCCATTATTGGCATGGATGCATATCCTCTGGAATGGTGGTTGAAGCATGAAGGGACATATGAATCTTTAGCACATTTGGCATGTAAATATCTTGTGACGCCAGCTACAACAGTATCATGTGAACACCTGTTCTCACTTTCAGGTGACATTGTAAACAAGAAGCTGGCAGCATTATCTTCTGAAAATATAAACAAACTTGTTCGTCTGAGCAATTGGCTGAACAAGAAGTAGGACTGATTGAATTTGTAGGCTCTAAAGTTTTACATTGTTTTATTGAATGCAGGGGGTTTTGTACATAACTCTACATCTGTAAGTTCAACTTTCATGATAAAGAGATTGCACTACAGTATTTGTATTAGGTGAATTGAAAAATACAATTTATTTTTTTTTACAGTGCAAATATTTGTAATAAAAAATAAATATAAAATGAGCACTGTACACTGTATTCTGTGTTGTAACTGAAATCAACATATTTGAAAATGTAGAAAACATCCAAAAATATATAAATAAATGGTATTCCATTATTGTTTATGTCATAAACAGATAGCTAAGGGTTAATGTTCTTTTACCTGTAAAGGGTTAACACGGGGAACCAAACACCTGACCAGAGGACCAATCAGGAAACAAGACTTTTTCAAATCTGGGTGGAGGGAAGTTTTGGGTGTGAGTTCTTTGTCCTTTGTTCTTGGGTCTGTGCCCTCTCGGCTCTGAGAGTGATTTTTCTATCTCCAGGTTTTCTAATCTTCTGTTTCCAAGTTGTCAGTACAAGGATAGTAAGACAATAGGTTTATATTGTTATTTTTGTATTTACATGTGTGTAGTTGCTGGACTGTATTCCTTTGGATAAGGCTGTTTATTCATTTTCTTTTAAGCAATTGGCCCGGTATATTATCACCTTAATACAGAGACCATTTTATGTCCGTTTTCATTCTTTTTATATAAAGCTTTCTTTTTAAGACCTGTTGGAGTTTTTCTTTATTGGGGACTCCAGGGAATTGAGTCTGCAGCTCACCAGGGAATTGGTGGGAGGAAGTAGTCAGGGGGAAAAATCTCTTTGTGTTAAATTTACTAAGCCTGACTTTGCATACTCTCTGGGTGAGGGGGGAGAGAGGTTAGATCTCTCGGTGCTTGTGTTTCGAGGACTTGAAGCAAGGAGGGTGGAATCCCTTTGTTTAGATTCATGGAGCTTGCTTCTGTATATCTCTCCAGGAACCCAGGGAGGGAACACCTGAAGGGGAGGAGGGGGAAGGGAAATGGTTTATTCCCCTCTGTTGTGAGACTCAAGGAATCTGAGTCTTGGGGTCCCCCAGGGAAGGTTTTGGGGAGACCACAGTGAGCTAGGCACTGTATAATTCCTGGCTGGTGGCAGCAATTACCAGGTCCAAGCTGGTAACTAAGCTTGGAGGTTTTCATGCTAACACCTATATTTTGGACGCTGAGGTCCAGATCTGGGAAGAAATGTTATGACAGTTTATCAGCACGATTAATTGCGATTAATTTTTTAATCATGCAATTAATCGCAATACATTTTTTAATTGCTTGACACCCTAGTTTTTTCCATTTTTTTTTTTTTGGTTTGGTGTTCTATCCAAGATTCATTGAAATCTGAACCTATGTCAATCGATCTAGAATTGTCCTTCCGCAATCCTTAGTTAGGGTTGTCCTACTTAGAGCTTGTCTACATGCCCCCACAGTGCATTAGTTGCAACTCACTTCTGAAGTGTTGCGTTGTAATTGCCCTGTGTAGATATGCAAGCATGAACTGAATGGTACCTAGTTCATGTTACTCACACAACCCATAGTCCACTACAGGGCTATGTAGATACGCCCTTAGAGTGCTGTGAAATTTTTTTTTGCCAATGAAGCGATGCTGATTTACACCAGCTGAGAATCTGGACCAATGTCTATACACACCCACCCTTTTAAACCCAATATTCCCACACACAAACATGCAAACACACACACAGGGCAAAGGGAGTGTGGAGGGGATTCCTAACAGATGTGCGACCGGGAGAGTCAGATCTTCCACCTCCCTCCCTTCATCCCTCAGTGAAGGAGACATGTCAGGGTCAAGGAGAAGCATGTTGGGGCTGAGGGGGGGAATGGCAAGATTTGAAGTGCAGTAGTTACTAGGAAGCATTGCAGCCCCAATGTATTCAAAAATCATGAGATTTAGAAAAATAGTCCATTGGGGTTCTTTGTATTTGCCTATTTATTGAGCATTTAGGGGATACATTTTAAAGCTTTTCATCTCAGTCATGAGGATAGGTTACTGAAAAAATGAGAAAGTCCTGAAATTTTCTTGTGAGGCTTTAAGAAAAATACCAAATATTGTGAGGTGCATGATAAAATTGTAAGGGTTTACTATGGTGCTAAGGGAACATACAAAGATTTAACAAATTAGAGCAGGGCTCCAACTGCTTTCCTTTGTGTTAGGACTGAGGCAGAGAATAAGGGAAATGTAACCTGCTCACTGATTGGCCTTGACCCTACTGTACTTTCAGGTAGAATTGTGAGGTCTACTCAAAATATCCTGCCCTGGGCTGCCTGAATTTGCAAATCTATCTCTGCTTGAGGTGGCAACTTTTGTAATAGGTATTAACTACAGTTCCATTCTGTAGAAAGTATAGTAAATTCCATTATGGAATTTCACTTATGTTTATCTCTGTTAGAACGGTTACCAGTGCTGTGTATGTATTATTTTGTAATGTATATCCATATACGGTACCATACATTAAAACAAGCTCTTTCCAATGTATTATTAGAACTCAGTCATCTTCCACATTGCCAGGAAAATGAATGCTAAGCAGTATATGTTTGCATCTCTGAAGGGTTAATGAACAATGAGGAATTTGTGTATAGCTCATTAATTGTTATATTGCGTCCTTTTATCTAAATTGTTAGTGGCCTGCTTAGTCAATTGAAACATATTACTTTGATATTAAAACTGCAATCAAAATCTTTATTCTTGTGCATGTTCTACTTGAGAATACAAATCCTTCAGAATAGGGCAGTCAGAATTATCTTGGAAAGTATTACAATTCAATAAGCCATATGATCAAAAATGCAAACATCAGATCCAGTTAGATATCTTACATATAAATGCAGTAGTTCTGTCTTTACTTTCTAAATATACTGATCAGAAATGAAGGGGTAGAGAGGAGTCCTAAAGGCCTAGATTCAGATTCTGGTTTCATGACACATGAAAGTTCCTGCGGTGGTCTCACATATATTTGTCCAAATGTAGTCATCACACAAAATTAGTGCAGCTGATCTACTCTAGGGGAGTCCAAGGCTTCATCTGCCGTTAATGCAAGTTAGTATTGAGGTGCACTGGCAATACAACAACGTTCTTTTGACACGGTTTTCATCATATGGAGTCTCACAAATCCTTGCCAATTAGAACTGAACATCCACCAAAAGCAGAAAGAAAAATTGTGAGTTGAGCTTTAGGATGGGATTTGCAAAAGCACTCCAGTGACCTAGAAGTACAAAATCCCCCTTGATTTTTTGTTTTGTTTGTTTATAACCCCAATCCTCCAAGGCACTCTGCACCAATGCAGAAGTTTGCTCACCCAGTGTTCCTTGCAGAATCAAGGCCCTAGGGCTAAGTGACTCCATGAATGGGAAGAAAGGAGATGGGTGGATCAGCAGTGACCCATTTAAGTGCTCTTAAACCAAATCTTCTCTCATTTGCAAGAGAGTAAAATCAGAGTGACTCCATTCATGTTAACTCTGGAATAATGCTAGTGTAACCAAGAGCAGGATTTGGCTCATATGGTTTAAAGCTGGCCATCTTAAGAAAGAGGGACACACAGATTCTCATTTAGAGCAGTATTCAAGAGTAGTAGATAGTGAAGGCTGCATGAAAATAGAAAGACACCCCAAGGAAGTCAATAAGATTGGTACCATTGACTTAAAGAGGGCCAAGATTTCACCCAAAGTCCATAAAGAAGTTTTAAAAACAGGAAGGTAAGAGGTTTTGTATTCTATATAGATAATTATGAACAGACAGAGCCTAGTGACCCCCAAGTGTAGGGAGTCAGGATCTGGGATAGCTGAGACAGGAGTGATGAAGGCATGAATAAAGAATTGAGCAGAGTCAGGATCAAGTGAAGAGAGCTGGTGAGAGGCAGACTATTTCATTTCTTCTGCATTTCCTGTGTTTGTAGGTGAGCTCTATAGTTTGAACTTGTATGAAAGATACTAATAGAACTGCCTTGAGCTAGGCAGTGTGAGCAACCACTGTGGAAGCTTCCCAGCGCTGCTCTGCTTGCAAGGTCAACATCTTAAGGTTATCTTTGGGCTTGTTTTTACTGCAGAGTTAATGTGGGTGTTTGCAAGGGTTGCCGTTAACCTAGCTCCTGCACACACAAAAAATACTCCCACTTGAGTGTGGTGATATCTTACACCTGTATTAACTGGCCCATCCTGGGATATCGGCTAAAGCACAAATACTGCAGTGTGGGCACAGGTTAAGCCACTCGAGTGCTGATAGTCCTCCAATGCCTTCCCACAATTCCCACCCACCCACCCATTTACCCAGAAGAATATACTTCACTGGGAAAGAACCCTACAGTGGCTTAGCTTACTACCACACTAAGAATCAGGGGATATGCCTCCAGAGATTCTAGCGCCCCATTTCAAATACTAAAGCTCACCACAATATTAATACTATTTTTAAAATGGCTAAACCAAGGCACAGAGAAGTTAAGTGACTAATCGACTAGTCACACTTGAATCTGGCTTTGCACTATGGCCGCTCAGACCTAGGCTAAGCCAATCCATAGTACCAATCATTCAAGTGAACTCTGCAGTTAAGACATACCCTAAGGCAACGATAATATTTCTGACCTGGAAAGCACAGCTGTGATGGGATGCTTCTGCAATGCTTGACCACAATGTCTACCTCAAGGCTGTGCTAATAGTTTCTCTCATAAGTGTCCAAAATTTATTCCAGTGGATCCCTCATGAGAAGAAAGTCAGAAAATGGCAGTGGTTGTTTCTGATATAAGTATTTTTCAAGTCTTTCATGATAAAGTGTCCATTCCTGATGTTATGTGGCTGACATCTTTTACCACTTGTACACTACATTTTTTCCTTGTAGCTCCATGACTGAGTTATTATTAGGAAGAAATGTTCTTTGTATAAAGAAATAGTTTGAAAGGTTTTTGTTGGTGATGTTAATTTGTTTGCTCAACATTAATTTAAAATCAGAGCTGCTCTAAAATGTATTTTTTTCATGTTACCAACCCCAAATAGTCCAATACCGATGCAACCTAAGAAAATGAGCATGCGTACTATTTTAACCACATGTGCTAACTCGCTGGCCTAGTCATTATGGCTTGGTACCAGAAATGCCAAGATATCGTCGTCTTATTATGATTCAGTTCATGGCTGGTGACATTTATACAACTTTGAGTTCAAGAGAGGAAATATTTCATAGTAGATGGAGCAAGAATGAATCCTCTTGGAATAGTAAAGGTATAAATTGCTTTAGTTTTCATTTTCATGGTGCTAAATTTGTATTTCATGTGTGGGATTGTAACTGATGATTGCTTCCTTGTCTGGATGAAGAGGAATGCAAAAAAAATTCTGATTATCCAGGAGGCTGTTTGTGTTAGCATCTAAAATAGTACACATCATGATGAACCTTTGTAAACAGCACACAAGCAATTCTTTTCTTCTTAAGAAAACAAGAAAGGAGACAAAAATTATTCCAAGCCAAAATATCCTTGTATTGTCTGGCTGACATCTGGGACTGCAGTGCACAAAATTTCCTGGAAATATGATTTGTATCAACTATCAACTAAGCAAACTCCGGCGCATCAGCCAGAGCATCAGATCTTCACTAAAGCTTTGTGGGATTTGAGGAGACTTTAGCACCAGGTATCCTGGTTTGCTTTTTACTGAGACTCTCAGATGAAACCAGGAGGGGTTTCTCACATAGCATTTCTTAGTAAATGTTTTAAAATCTATAATTATTATTTCCACATGCCAACTTCTCATCTCCTCCAAAAACTCCCAATTGCCTCTCATTATCTGAGACAATCCCAAACCTAAATTTCCCTTGATTCCTCATGGACATGATTATGTCCCAGTTAATAGTACAATTCATTAACATTCTCTGTGTTGAAGTGCTAAATTATAAAAGCAAAGGGAAAAAAACTGCAGTAAAGAATTATTTTCATATCGTTTGAGGAGGGGGGTGGAGCTCCTGCTCTACTTATCTTTGCTGAGTTCTTTATTTTGGTCACTAATCCCACATGAGGGCTCTAGTGAATTGGAAAAGAATTGATTATTTTTCTCCGCCTATGTATCCTGTGACTTTTGATTCATATTGTCTGTATACCAAGATTTTGGAAATGTCATCTTTTCTATAGTGAGTGGTCTAGTAACTGAGCAACTGACTGGGCCTCCTTTACTCTGCCACTGTCACTCTGTGACCTTTGAGTAAGTCACTCAACTTCTCTGTGCCTCAGTTTAGCCATTTTAAAAATAACATTAATATTGTGGTGAGCTCTAGTGTTTGAAATGTCCTTTGAAATCCTTGGATGAGAAGCATCAGCTACACATAAAGTGTTATTTATTATTTACTCATTTTGAACATTGTGAACTTCTGGATAGTGATTCCTTTATGGCTGCTACATCAGAAAATTGAATTATCTAGTTCAAGGGCCCATTTAGAGCAACTAGATTATGAAAGATTAAATTTCACATGAATTTCCAGTCCCCAAAAATTCTGGGTTTTGTTTCAATTCTTTTGGATAAAACATGGTAATTGATACCTTTAGGTTCAGGCTCTGAAAAAATAAACAAATGAAATATTTAATGGAAAAATCTCTATTGTTGGGAAATATTAAACTGAATGCTGGAAAGGTCTTCCTGATGGCTCAACACAACATATGTTTTTATTCTAAACTGTACATTTCCTAAGCCTACTATTTGTGGTCTATGGCACTTGGGACTTGCACTCTAGACAGAGCCGCAAATGTCTCTCTCCCTTGCTCAGCCTGCCATATTTCTGGAGTTCTAACACTAGGCAAACTGGCCATTTACAAGTCTAGAAAGCTGAAGCTGGCACGAGGAAGGATCTCTTTGGCAACTGGTCAATGTTTAGTGTGCTCCTTAGAGCACCTATGTGGATAAAAGCCCACTTTACTCTTTAGATGTTTTTGCAAACCAATGGAAACTACATTGGAGTATCTCATTTTTCTCCCAAAACAACATTGTGACCCTGATTCAGCAAAGCACTTAAGCATGTGAGTGGTTTTATGGAAGCTAGTCTGGTTAAATAAGCGTTCTGCTAGATCTGGGTATTCATGTCCTTTGATTTGAGTGATCCCTTTTGTTTACTGGACAGCACTGTTTTCTGGTTAAACCCAGCCACCTTCCCACTTCTCCCTTTTAAAGGCAAGTGTTAATGCTGTGACTTTGCTTACAGACATCATATAAAATGCTACAGCTCCTACTCTAAAAGGGTTCACATGTGGCTGAGAAGTGTAAGCGAACCACTATCATCACTGTTTTATTATGTTTCCAGTGCACCATCCTTCAGTTATTTCCTTTTCTACTTGATTCATTGTCCTTGCACGATTTCAGAACCTGATTGACAGATTTTCTGTTTTTTTAGCACCTCTGGTGGCAAACTATGGAGAAGTCATTTGCACCAACTGTTCTGTAGAAAACCCATAATGGTCCACAGGGCCCAACAAACTGCAGTGCCTGGATCCAGTACATTTGTAGTTGCTGCACAGAAAGTGCTCAAGACAATCTGCCACTCTAGGCAATCTGCCACTCAGAGTGCCCCCCTCCACTATCTAGAATAGAGGTTCTAGACTAGGGGAGTGAGGAACGAGGCGCACTTTGGAATTTCTGGAGGGGGTATGGCAGGCATTCTAATGGCATGGTATTTATGGCATAAGTGGTGGGTCCAAGTAGAGGTGGGAGCACCACTCACTCAGGCTTGGCTCAGCTGTCTCTCTGTCATGATAGAGGGGTAGCTCAGCCAAATTTGAGTGAGAAGTGTTGCACCCTGACACAGCTGGGTCATAGCACCACTCAGAATTGGCCCAGCTACCTCTGCCACCCCAGGCAGCTGCCTGGTTTGCCTATAGCTACAGCAGCCCCTGCTGCTTCCCCTGTGAAAGCACTTAGACTCTAATTTTTCAGGACAGCTGCTCAGTTACCCAACCAATAGAATACTGAGTTATTTGCATATTTGTAATTTGCATTCTTACTTAGGTTACAGTGTTAGAGATGAATGGGAGGCCATCCTCTGTACTGAAGTCTAAGAGTTTGCTTTTTTAATTAATCATAAGTAGGATCACTCCATGCTTATCCCTACAACTTTACTTTTAATAGCATGGAGCAGTAAAACTGTGATGAAGGGCCAAACCAATTACATTGCTCAAAGTCAGTATTCCCCCCTCGCTTACATTCCTGCAATCCCAAACCCACACTGGTATGACTAGTCCCATACATTTCTTTAATTTAATACTCACAAGAGTACGAACTTGGAGGATTGGGCTCTATTTGGATATAATCACAGTTTTATCTTCTGCTCAGGCTTCTGCTTGTGGGCCTGACTGTAGGGTTGCATGGGTAGAGGATAGAATCTGGTTCCTCGTATTTGTTTAATAAAAACTTGACAGTGTATTTTCAGGCCTCTCAGTGGTTTACCTTTGTGTGGCAAAATAAACAAAAGGAGAGTATTTCCTAGTTAATAATGAATTTTAAAAATGGACACTGCCACAATTGCTTCTCATAGCCTCCATTTGTATTTTATCTTTTGTGTGTTTGCTGTACCCCCCACAGAAACTCTACCTGCATCAAACACTGACACCCGCTGTAGCTAGGAAAGGCCAGAACTAGATAGTTTGGAGCCCTTGTGAATCCATGGCCTGTCAGTATCTAGCCTCTGGTCATCAGGAAAATCTGGCTCCAATTAGAAGACCTCTGCTGGCTTTTTTTGCTTTGCTTCATCTTCCTCGCTATTTCTTAAAACAAACAAAAAAGAGCATTTTCCCCCCATGTTCTGTGACACCATTACATACACTGTTCAGGACTAAATGCTCCTATAATGTTATTTCAGCTGATAATTGTTAGTAGGAGAGACCAATACAATACAATATGAGGTCAGCAGGACAGCTCCATTGGTGTAGGTCTTTATTTATAAAAATAAACAAGTGAGACAATACACCCTATCTTTTCTACCAAGAGTGAGGAGCAGGGCTGGCTCCAGCATTTTTGCTGCCCCAAGCAGCAGGAAAAAAAAAAGCCGTGATCGACAGCAGCTTTACTGCCATTGCTTCGTTCTTCAGTGGCAATTCGGCGGCAGGTCCTTCCCTCTGAGATGGACTGAGGGATCCACAACCGAAGAGCCAGACATGCTGTAGGTGCAGCTGCTTGGAGCGGCCAATGGAAAGGAGCGGCACGTCCGGGTCTTCAGTGGCAATTTGGCGGTGGGTCCCTCAGTCCCTCTTGGAGGGAAGGACCTGCTGCTGAATTGCCACTGAAGAACGACTCAATTGCTTAGTCTGCTTATGCCTAGTGCCAGCACTGAACATTAGGCTACTAATTTAGTCTCCTTAGGGACAAAGGAGCTGCCATCCCCCTCTGTAAAATGGGAATAAAGGCACATCCCTTCCTCACAGAGGTGTTGTGAGTTTAAATACATCAACAGTCTTGAGGTGCTCAGTTATAGTAGTAATATGGAGACATAAAAGTGCAAGAAATAGACGGATTTGGGTCCCCATGCAAGGAGTCCATAGCATGTGTCCAGCACCACAGGTGTTCCTTTCATGTCCCCGTGCACTAGGCCAGGGCTGATGGCTCTATCCTTATGCTATGATGCTATGGCTCTCTTCAGAGCAAAGCTGAAGCAGCAAAGGCTACTGCAGCTTCCCAGCCTCTGCAAAAACCTGCCTGTGCCAAGCATGGCTACTTGTGCTTGATACAGAAGGCAAATATTGGCCCTAAGAGTCATTTTCCCAATCTAGTTGTATTAAGTCTTGTGTCTGAAAGGCTGGTTCCTGTTATGCTTTCTCAGAAGTCAGATGTGCACAGTGCAGCAACATTTCACAGAGGTAGCAGTAATAAAAATATTTAGCATTTACGCTGTGCTTTCTGTCTGTGGCTCACCCAGCACAAAGGTGGGTGAGCACTCCCAGCACCTTGTCACAGAGGGGATACTGAGCCACAGAGAAGTTGGATAACCTGCCCAGGATTGTTCCACAACTAATGGGGGATAGTCTTTTACAACTAATGTATAGTAAAGTATTAGAAGCTGGTGGTGAAGGTGGAGGTCGTTTATAAATGAAAGTTCTGCTTGTAACCACGAGACACCTACTGGAATCAAAGGAGGCTTTCCTCCTAATATGCCAAAGGGGGACTCCAGAGACTTCCTATCACATACTCTAGGTCAGTGGTTCTCAAACTGGGGTCTGCGGACCTCTGGGGATCCAAAAGACTGCTTCAGGGGGTCCACGGGCCCCACTGATCAACTCTTCCCCCTCCCTCCCAGTGCCTCCTGCATGCCAAGGAACAGCTGTTCAGCACCATGCAAGAGGTGCTGGGAGGAAGCGGGAGGAGTGGGAATGGGGCGAGGGGGAGAGGGCAGAAAGAGGTGGGGTAGAGGAGGGGCAGGGTGGGAAGAGGTGGGGCAGGAGTGGGGCCCTGGGGGAAGGGATGGAGTGGGGGTGGGGCTAAGCAGGGGACTGGGGGGGTCCGTGAAAATTTTTAAAGTAAAATGAGGGTCCTCAGGTTGCTAAAGTTTGAGAACCGCTGTTCTAGGCAGAACCAATTCTGGCATTTCTAACCAAACTGAGATTCCAGCTCAGTTGACGTCAAGCATTTGTGCACATTCAGATGCAGACTAATTGTTCAGCTTTAGTATTATGCCCTTGGAAAATAGTGTACAATAAAGCATAAATGCGTAGGTCCCAGGAACATTGGCTTGAGCTGTTATTCATAGGGTTCTTGAGACCACTGAGAATAATGTAATTAGCAAGAATGTGGCATTGTACAGCAGAGACAAAAGAAAATAAGACAAGTTTATTTCTGTATAAAAGAGGCCAACACACAGCTCACAAGGCAACAGGATTTCTTTCATTCTGCATTCAGATGCAGTGGACTTGAGAGTTAGAACAGGTCAGAACTTGACATTCCAGTGAAATTATTTGTTCAATGGACAAAAATAGATAATATAATATATGAATATAGAGTCACCAGAGCTAATTCTGTAGTTTTGCCATTTGTTAAATAGTGTCGTCCAGCTACAGCCCACACCACTCAATGCACATTTAAAACAAAACAAGGCTCCAGGTTGTCTTCAGATTTAAGGAACCAGCACAGTCTGATTTATGGGGGACATGGGTACAGGAAACCTTTTCTCGTGTCTAGATGCGACCCAGATGGACTCAGATATTATTTGTTTGCTGACTGTTTTCTTGGATATTTAAATTACAATTTCCTAATTTCCAATGTGCTGTAAGGAGTAGTCGATGAATGAGGATGTCTGTATATAGGATGATTTCCATAGTTCTCAATTAGCAGGCCTGATCCAAGTTGATGGGTTTTGTGCTAATTTTTCCCCATGTGCATCTTACACAGAGGCTTACAGTGATCTCCAAAGAATGCTTAGAAGAGCTCTGAAAATCCTCTCCTCTTGATGCTCGTTTTGTGAAGGTTATTACCTTTGCTAATTTATTATATGTCCAACACCCCCTACAGCCATTAACTAATTAAGTCTCACCAACCACACTATGGGTGAGGTAAATGAGTATCACTCCCCCTATCTTGCATTGTGAAATGAGAAAGAAAAGGGCAGACGCTCCCACAAGTTTACATAGTCAGTCAGTGGCAGAGATGTGATGAGAACTGAGGACTCCTACCTCGCAACTTGTGTTCATGCCACTAGGCCACACTGCTTCCCATCATGTGATAAACTCCTGGGTCTGAAATGCACTACTTTCCTTCAGCCACATGCACACAAGTGGAGAAATTCTGTTTTTACAAAGTGTTAAGAATTGCTTTGCAATAAATCTCCTTTTACTGTTTCTCTCTCTCTCTCTCTCTCCTTGGCTCATCTGTATTCACTACTGTTGTATTGCATGGTTGTCTTCTAAGAGCAGAACACCATAAGAATGGCCCTACTGGGTCAGACCAATAGTATCCAGTGGCCAGGGCCAGATGCTTCAGAAGGAATGGACATATGTCCACATCTGTATTTAGCTTTAAAATCCTTCTTGGCCTCTTTGAAGATTGCTTCAGGGTAACATAAATAAATGTATTTATAAAAAGATGTGATGAGCATAAGAATTGTACTGAAATAATGATCCACCTACTCTAATACTGGGCCTCCGATGCCAGAGGCTTTATAAATTGTCAAGCCCTTGTCAAAGCACATACTGTAATTTTTCAGTCCTATACCTTTGGCAGAAATTCTTTCATGACCTCATCTTATGCCCTCAAGCAAGAGCAGCTTATGCCCTCCAGCAAGAGGATTGATAGCCCTTGTAACTGTTATCTTAGCTCTGTGTCTGCAGATGCTATTCTTACTCATATTTGGCTAAATCCTGGCTCCAAAGTGCTCTGCAGCCTGGAACTAACTAAAGCACTGCAGCCCAGGCTGATTACACAGCCAGGAAGCAGAACTGAAATCCTACAGCAAAATTAGCCCAGGGGAGGCGATCCATGAGAGCTTTCCTACAAGCCCACAAGTCTTGTGCATGTGCATTTCCCAAAGTGGGGAACAAGTCAGACTAGCCATGGTGGAACCCATGTACAGATTAAGTTGTGCAGGCCTTTAACAACACATGGCAGGGCTGAAGGGAAAAGGAACATGTTTCAATCTCCTGACAGGGGACAGTGAGGGTCTCTAAGCTTTCAGACCATCTGGGATGCACTGGTATACAGCATCCCCAACTATCTGAGCAGCCTGGAAATTATAGCCAGCTACATGCTCCACAGTGGAGCAGAATTTAGGAGGGCATAGTACCCTCACCCCCAGATAAGGCAACTCAGTGAGGGGAAGGGCATATCCAACTGCCTCCCTATCCTAATAGGTATTTTGGGGGATGGGAACTATATTTAGGGACCTGGCCAGGTCTGCCTCTCTCACACAAGGCCTCAGTAATATCCATAGCCCAATGCCAGGGGAGAGGAGGCTGCTGAGGAAAGAAAGAAGAGCTCATTTGCACACTCAGATCCCACCACAGGCCAGTTGGATCTCTTCCATCAGGACTAGTCGTGCAGGGGGAGAGACAGCATACGAGGAGTGAGGGACTGGCAAACCCCCTACTGCCCTGGTTACTGGCTTTGAGGCTTTAGCTCTAAAGTGTATATATCTTTTTTTTTTTAATCTTACAGAGCTATTTGCTTCAAAAATCACCTGCAGCAACAAGTTCCACCACTCGGTTCTGTTTCATGCACTAGTTTTTCCTTCTCTTTGGGAGCTGTTGCATCATAATTTAATTTAAGTGGTACAAAAGGACAGCTTTATTCATGGCGGAAGGATAGAGAAGGTAGATAATTTAAGGGAAAGACGAAAAATAAGTAGGCTTCATCCCATAAACACTGTATATTCTGCTTTTTAAATATTTAGGACGTCTGCAAATGGGTAGCTAATGAAATCAAAGGGGTCTGCAGTGAGCTAGAGAATTGTGTGGCAAGTTCAGCTCTGAAGCAGAATGGTTCATTCATCAGAAAAGGCAACTAGCTCTTTTTTTGGCATGTATGTTGGTTCAAGTGACCTTCATGCAATCAAGAAACAATAAGACATGAACATCATAGTATGATTAAATGTGGAGGCCTCAACTTTATTAAAACTATTTATCAAGGGGGAAACACACACAAATCCCTCAAACTACCCATCAGGGCTGCTTTGGTGTCAATTTCCAATGAGCTCCAATGCCCCTTCCTCCCCCCTCACCCGCACCTCATCCCACCTCACCCCTGGGGGTTCTACAAACCTAAGGTTGGTCTGAGGGCAATATCTCCTCTACACCTCCAGACCTGCCTGGATCCTGGCTGGAAGCCAGAATTCCAATCTGTTCCCCTTCTCCACACAGGAGGTAGGTAATATCAAATGTGGTGCGCCACATGCTGTGTGAGACATAGGGTATGTCTACACTACGGGATTATTCCGATTTTACAGAAACTGTTTTTTAAAACATTGTATAAAGTCGAGTGCACGCAGCCACACAAAATACATTAATTCGGTGGTGTGCATCCATGTACCGAGGCTAGCGTCGATTTCCGGAGCGTTGCACTGCGGGTAGCTATCCCGTAGCTATCCCATAGTTCCTGCAGTCTCCCCCGCCCATTGGAATTTTGGGTTGAGATCCCAATGCATGATGGGACAAAAACAGTGTCATGGGTGATTCTGGGTAAATGTCACACTCAATCCTTCCTCCATAAAAGCAACAGCAGACAATCATTTCTCACCCTTTTTCCTTGGATTGCCGTGGCAGACGCCATAGCATGGCAACCATGGAGCCTGTTTTGCCTTTTGTCACTGTCACCGTATGTGTACTGGATGCTGCTGACAGACGCGGTACTGCAGTGCTACAGAGCAGCATTCATTTGCCTTTGCAAGGTAGTAGAGTTGTTTACCATCCCTATTGCACCGTCTGCCATTGTAAATTGGCAATGAGATGATGGTTATCAATCATTTTGCACCATTTGCATTTGGAAATTGGTAATGACGGTAATCAATCCTTTTTTACCGTCTGCTGCTGTCATGGGTGCTCCTGGCTGGGCTCGCTGAGGTCAGCTGGGGGAGCATGGACAAAAATGGGAATGACTCCCCAGGTCATTCCCTTCTTTATGTTTTGTCTAAAAATAGAGTCAGTCCTGCCTAGAATATGGGGCAAGTCTACTAGAGAACCAGAGAGCACAGCTGCTCCGGGTCAAAGCCCAAGAGATCCCGCAGAAATGATGAGCTGCATGTCATTCTAGGGGGTGCCCCTGCAACAACCCCAACCATTGCTTCCCTCCTCCCCCAACCCTCCTGGGCTACCGTGGCAATATCCCCCCATTTGTGTGATGAAGTAATAAAGAATGCAGGAATAAGAAACACTGACTTTTTAGTGAGATAAAATGAGGGGGAGGCAGCCTCCAGCTGTTATGATAGTCCAGGGAGTACAGAATTTTCTTTAGACATGAAGGGGGGGGGAGTCTGATGGAGCTCAGCCTCCAGCTGCTATGATGAGGATGGTTACCAAGCCTTCTGTACCATCTGCTGGGAATGACCAGGAGTCATTCCCATTTTTACCCAGGCGCCCCCAGCCGACCTCACCGAGGCCAGCCAGGAGCACTCACGGGCTGATGATGCTGATGGATACCAGTCATTTTGCACTTTCTGCCACCGGGAAGGGGCTGCTGGTGTTCAGCGCTGCAGCACCCCGTCTACCAGCTGCATGCAGTAGACATAGGGTAACATTGAAAAAAGGAGAGAAATGATTTTTTTCCTTTTCTTTCGGCAGAGGGAAGAGTGTAAATTGAATACATACACCCTGAAACATCCAGGAAAATGTTTTTGACCCTTCAGGCATTGGGAGCTCAGCCAAGAATGCAAATGCTTTTCGGAGACTGCGGGGACTGTGGGATAGCTAGAGTCCTCAGTACCCCCTCCCTCCCTCCATGAGCGTCCATTTGATTCTTTGGCTTTCCGTTACGCTTGTCACGCAGCACTGTGCTGAGTCCCTGCTGTGGACTCTGTCTATCATAGCCTGGAGATTTTTTCAAATGCTTTGTCATTTCGTCTTCTGTAACAGAGAACAGATTTGTCTCCCCATACAGCGATCAGATCCAGTATCTCCAGTATGGTCCATGCTCTTTTTGGATTTGGGACTGCATCGCCACCCATGCTGATCAGAGCTCCTAATCCGACATGGCAATACCGATTTCAGCACTTCTCCCCTCATCAGGGAGGAGTATAGAAATCAGTTTAAAGAGCCCTTTATATGGATATAAAGGGCTTCATTGTGTGGACAGGTGCAGGGTTAAATCGGTTTAACGCTGCTAAATTCGGTTTAAACGCATAGTGTAGACCAGGCCATAGAGGCAAATTCCCTCATCATGCAATGTTGTGCTCAGGAGCCATGCCCAAGAGCCCAAAATGGCTGCTCACCAGCAGTAAACAGAAACAGCCCCCACCCCAACAGATCAGAGCTAATTAGTTGGCCTATCCCAACCCCCATTGTCCAATGGCAGTGTAGGGCGGAGTTCCCTATATGTGTTTATTCATGATTACTTATGCTTATTTCACTGTTCATATTTGAATTGATTGTATTTGTATGAAAATAATTAGTTATAAGGCATTTTGGACAATGGAATCCATCTTTTAAAAGGGAGTCCAGTTATGGTTGTTTACAACTCACTTTCACGCTTTTTGTTTGGTGGGAAACAGGGTTTGCCACAGAAACTGCCTCTGAGGATACTGGATCAAACCAATCTGGATTAGAACTTTCGTGACACAGAAGGCTTAAAAGGGCTGCACACCCTGTCAGTGGTGCTGTCTGTCTGAGAGGCAGCCAGTGACTGTCACGTTTGCACGGGCATGGAGGACTTCCTTCACTATCTTACCTGATCTATCCCACCAATCTGGGTATCTTCCACCTGAACTCACTTACCTGGTTCCAGTGCTTGCCAATGCCAGGAGTCTCCTAGTTCCAATGCAGTGAAAGTCTTGAGCTCCTCCTGTCCTCAGTAACCACTGAGTGCACAGTTGCAGGTCCGGGTCCCTATAAACCCAAACAATGGAGAAACTGTCACTTAACGCCTGCAGCTGATTCCACTTGAGATCCATCCTTTGAGATACAGTACGGTTCTGGGGTACCTTGGTTTAGTTGTTTTGTTAGAAGTGTAAATTGCCACGAGTTGTATTGGGGACTGGGTTTCAGGCCCATCTTTGGGCAACCACATTGCTGTTTTATGGTTTTAATCTGTTTTATTCTCCCTCCCCTGCTCTCTGACTTTGTTAGTAGTCCTTTTAATAAAAATTACTGTTTGTTTTCAAAGAATTCCCCTCTCTAGTCTTCTGCTACCTTCTCCTACCTGATTGTCGGTGGGAAGATTTTAGTTAACTTACTTCCCAGGTGATTAGATGGGGGTATTGCAGGAGTGGGCAGGACAGCTTTAGTACCTTGGTGCCACATGAAATCCCTCCCCCATGTTGCAACACAGAGTGCTTGTGCAGGGAACAAAAAAGAAGCAGCACTCCCCCTTCTGTGAATCACACATGCTGCAGGCTGTTGGGAAAGGGAAGGGGAATGAGAGTGTGTGTAGCACTGTCCCAGCCATGCCTGTCTGTCCAAACCCATCACAGATGCTCCCCCAGCTAATGAGGTGATCCTTGCTTAGCAGGCACAGAACTCACACAGGAATAGGTTCTCCTTCAACCTCTCTTCTCAAATTCATGTTGGAGTTAACGTGGGTTCTGCTGCTTGCTGGTATAATTTCAGTCAGGGAGAGTTATTCCTCCCGACTGTTGGAGAGCCATCTTCTCCACCTCCACCCCACGCCCTGCTATTTTGTGGGGGTTGCACAGGGGAGCATAATCTCTGTGTTGGTTCCAATACAGAGATACCATCCCATGCAGAGAAAGGCCAGGGTGATCCTCTGGGCCTGTTTAAAAGGATGACTAATGTAACTGATGAGTACTTAACTTCCTTCCGGTGTTACTTGGGGTGGAAGGAGCCACACTGGCTCTATAAACTGAAGGGGAGAGAATGCAGAGGCAAAGTGCTGCCTTCCTCCTCCATCACCACCAGTTCACCACTGGGCAGGGGGAGAGGGCAAGGACAACCACAGACATTAAAAAATGGAGCTTATGTTTTGAGTGAGAAGAGTCTGTGCACAGTTAAGAACCTCTAGCATTGTCAGACACACACATTACTCAATGTTATATGGTCAAAAAGGGATATGTCCCAAGGCCAATATTGGATTTTTGCATGAAGCTACATTCCTGCTGAAACCCTACTCACATCTTACTCTGCAGCTATGTGATCTGGCTATTTTTATTTAACTATAAGTAATTCAATGCACTCCAGAGGGTGTAACCTCTGTGACACCAGCACATAAACCCTGCTTATTTTTAGGAAACAAGTCCCATGGTTATCGTTATTTGCTCTTGCTTTGCATCCCCAGAATGATACTGTGGGATTATTCATTGCACCTTATCTCCAATGCATTATGGTGGCATACAGTAGAAATGGGCAGAGATGACCGGTGCCGGCCAATAGTGGGGATGGGGGAATGGAGGAGTGGACTGAGGGCAGACAGCTTCAGCAGTGTTACTGAGCATGCTCAGTCCATGTGAGCATGCTGGTGGGGGCACATGACCCTGCATGCCTCTCCATGCTTCCCCTCTGGAAATGGGTATTCACTGATCATCCATACACAGTTATGCGTTCATACACACTTAGCATCAACAAACTGAAACGAAAATCTGCTTTTAAAAATAGGAAATTATGGAGCTAGAGTCACATGTACAATAAAGGGACCAAACAGTACACACTGACATAAGGCTGTGTGCTCTGGAGCAGAGGTTCTCAATGTTTTTCTTTCTGAGGCCTCCCCCAACATGCTATAAAAACCTCCATGGCCCATCTGTGCCGCAATAACTGGTTTTCTGCATATAAAAGCCATGGTTGGTGTTAGAGGGTAGCAAGCAGGGCAGTTGTCTGGGGACCCATGCCACAGGGGCCTCCACAAAGCTACATTGCCCAGGCTTCAGTTTCAGCCTGGGTGATGGGGCTGTGGGGCTTCGGCTTTCTGCCCTGGGCCCCAGCGAGTCTAATGCTGGCCCTGCTTGGAGAGCCCCCCCTGAAACTGCTCAAGGCCCCCTAGGGGGTCCCGAACCTCTGGTTGAGAACCACTGCTCTGGAGGAACAGCCAGCAGGCTGCAATTCAGGAGATCCTGATTTCTAACCTTTGCTTTGCCGCTGAATCCTCTATGACATTGGGCAAGTCATGTCACTTTGCTATCTCAATTTCTCCAGCTGCAAAAGGAGGAGGATAATAATATTTACCCTCTAGAGTGCTGTGATAGTTAATGTCTATACAGCGCTTTGCACATTATGCAAATGCTAATTTATTATTATTGTTGAACTACAACTTTAATTAAGGTGCTAAACTTAAGGAGCAGTATGTGCAGTTTATACCAGACTTGCTTGTTGACACTACTGCTAAAACAGGGAGTGATACAACTCAAACACAATCATGAGTGAGTGAACACAGGGACAAATTGAGAGGATATATTTATATCATAGGCAGGTCTACTTTCCAGATAATAGGTGGAGGGAAAAAATCCTACCATGCTATGTTTTGCACTGGATTTTCTGCTTTATTTTTCCCTTGTGTTTTATCTGATTTCTTGTAAGTTATAGTCTATTGATTCAAATTCACCTCTGATTAAGTACAACATTCTGAGACACATTCATCCAAACATGCACTGAGTAAAGCTCACTTAAAATAACAGCAAAGGAGCTGTTGAAAGTAGTATGTATTTCTTAGCCTATTCATGTGAATAAAAATGAAAAGTAGGGTTTCTTCTAAATGGATGTCTTTGGCCTTTACACAGATACTATGTTGTATTGGTATATGTCTTCCAAAGAGGCTGGTTATTTTATTTAATTAATGTATTTATTTTTTTCCTTTTAAGCAGAATATTATTTTAAAACAGTGCACCTAATGGAGCAGTGCTAGTTTTTTAAATTCTTAATTCAGCAATCTGCATAAAGCATTTTAGTTCTGTGTTAGCACAGGTTGTACACCAGTGCTGTGTGCATGTGTGTGATTAGTTGTTAATCTAATGCATAGTAAATTTTGCAATATAAAGGCAAATAGGACTACATTTTCAGTAATCCTTTAGAAACTGTCTCCTTTCTTGCTGGTTATTTCATAGGTAATTTTTTGGCCCATCCAATGGGCTAGGTTGTGCCATCAGGCACAGTCCCAAGCAAGGAGTGAAGGGTATAAAACATCATCCCAGGGCTAACAACAGCAAGCATTGCGCCTCAAACACCTCTCTGAGGCACAATTTCCTCCCTGCTCCCCACTTGCTCTGGGAGGGTAATAATTGACTTTTGGTAATAATTTTGCTGTTCCTCATCTGACTGCCTCTACTGTGCTGGCTGCTATATTGAAGGGGTGCAGCCAATATTTTGCCCATTTCCTACCTGGCCCCACCCACCAACCTCTGGACAGGGGAGGAAGCGGGCACCACCTGGACCAATGTTTTGGACAGGACATGCAGGAGTGCAAGTGAGCATTCTTACTCCGCTGCACAGGCATATAGTTCAAGGAACAATCCAGTCCAGAGCTGGCAAAGTGGTGCAGTATACCCTCATGAGGACAAAAATTCAAGGCCAAATGAGCTTTTCTAACCATCTATGAGTGATGCCCATAGGATAAAAATTCCCTCTTCTCCTGACTGTTGTAAATGTCTTTTAAAAGCAAGAACAAAAGCTGAAGTTCTACCTTCCGAGCACTTATGGGGCTAGAAGTGGTAACACACGAGAACAGAACCCAAAAGAAAAGTGACAAGATTAAAGCTTCTCCCCTCTCCACTCCCCCCCCACTTCTGAATGGGTAGCAAAATCAAAGTTAAAAATGTATCTGTGGAAGGGACTGATGAAAGATTAATAATTAATTTTAGAGCCGGGATACAGCATTTTTGAAATGTAAATTTGATGTGCAAAAGTGGCGTATTATGATAAGCAGGAGCAACAAGGGAGCGGGAACACAGGAGGGCCTGCTGCTCAGAGACAGGCTAGCAAGGAGCAGGGCTTTATTTCTCTCTTTTTATGCAGACTTATTATCTGAACTTAGGCAATTCTGAAGAAGTTTCCAGGCCTGAGTATTTGTGCCACAGAAACATATTAGTATCTTTATTTCAATTACAGTTTTTCCTTGGCACATAAATCTCCATTTGTGGCTAGCCTTCCAGTGTCTTGCTGTACTTTAGTTCTTCTGACCACTCTCTCCCAACTGTGCTAACTACCAGCTTCTATTTTTAAGCCTTTCTCATTTGCTTCTAATATTTGTATTTCATTTCTCTCTCCCCCTCTTCCTCTTGGGCAAAATCTCTTTTGAACTATCTCCTTTTGTGCTTTTTTCTGTGCATGGTGCAGGGGCTTTACTCTTTTTTTTTCTTTCTTTCTTTCTTTCTTTCTTTTTTTTTGGCCCTGTTTACATGAGGGCTTTGAGAACCGCTTCACCATGTGCTCTCATGAGAGTTGTGCAAATTGCACCACTGCTTGAGTTGGAAGAGACACTTATCTGTGGTGCCCCATGCTGTGCAAGAGTGCATCAAGGCCAAGTAAGCCCCTTGATGCTGCTTCACACTGTGATCCCCCTTTGCACAGTGTCATGTGTCATGATGGTTTTCCCACAATGCATTCTTTAGTTCAGTGTCAGGGAAAAAGAACAAATAATCTGCTGCCGTCACAGGCAAACATGCTACCTGCATGGCAGGGAGCAGGGTGAATTTTCTTCCACTGGATCAAATTTACTCATCTAAAATCAGCTTTATATATTATTTTTATTTGTGCAGTCAGTCCTGCCCTCTGTCTCTGTCCCTATTTCACTTCAAACTTTCTTCCTAGCAGACGGCACATTTTATTGCTTAGGAAACTTTGAGAATTATGGAAAATTGCTGAAAGGAACTCTAGCACTTCATTTTATCATCATATCTGAATTCATATTACATTTCTATTTATGCATATTGATAAACCTGCACTTCATCAGTACAATTAATGCCATATAAATCATTTGTAGCCTTTTTCCTGTAACAGACTCCATATCCTTATCATAACTAAGCTGATGATAACATACAACAGATATAGTTCCCAAGTGCATCTGAAAACATCACCAAACAATCACAGCCTCTCTCTAGCGTTAAGCGGTACAAGCTTTTTATCACCTTTCAAGGAGGTCATCTGTAATAGCAGCTAGTCATGTGGCTAGACTACAGCTCACCATTAGGAAACAAATAAAGTAGAGCCCAGTGTAAGTGCAGCTTTCTGAGACGGTTTAGAGCGTGCCATCCAGTTTCAGGGTTCTCCCACAGGGGGCCCACACAACCACAAAGCCAGTCTTCAGATGTCTGCAACAAAGCACCCACATAAAACAGCAAGCAGAATTCTCCAGTCCAGGAGAGAAAACAAAAACAAAAAGATTGCTCTGCTGCAGAGTGGAAAGAGATCCTAGATTGCTATAATACTGAATGTAGGATAGAGAACCCAGATAAAGTTGAAGGCAAAGCAATTCCAAATCAGCAGGTTATGCTTGCTGCTTAATTCAGAAACGCAGAGTGCAGTGTGATATTCCATAGTGGGTCATTTAGATAGGTATATTGTACATATATTGAAATTTCGACTATTTTTCCATGTAAATGGGCTAGTAGAATGTGTCTGAGCCCATTACTATTGGTTAGTTTCTCCCTATCTCTCTCAGCTCAGTCTAACAAATTGTTATTTCTGTTTATTCTCTCACTTTTGGAGTGAAATTAGGCTTTGAATTCTTCAGTGCAGCTTGCCTCCCTCCTCCCTACATGCAATTTTACGCATTTCACTCTAATGTGTAACGAGGTTAACTCTTAGAAGGATGTGCGAACAACTCCCTCAATACTTTTGCTGAGGTCTGAGTCAACTGTATCTCACAAAATATGATGGTGAGTGCTCTGTAAAAGTAGTTGGGGTTGTAGGCAGGTTGCCCAGATCCTCAGAAATATATAGGTGCCTAATGCCTATTGAAATCAAATAACTAAATGCCTTTCATGGATCTGGTCCATCATAAAAAGGCTGTTTCTTAGGCCTTGACTCAGAAAAATATTCACAGTCAAGAAATGCATTTAAGTACATGCTTAAATTGTATTGAAGTTCATGGGATTCAAGCACATGCTTATAGTTGAGCACACATTTAAGTGTGTCCCTGAAGAGAGATGGGGAAAGTACTTAATCATGTGCTATGGTATAAGTTGGTTCTCTTAACTTCCTGTCATTTAAATGTAGTCATTCTAATTTTTTTATTTTATTTTTTTTGTCAGTGGGGTTTTAAAACCAATTCAGGGAAGGATATTGTTTTAATTATTTCACAACATTTGATTGTTTTAAATAAATGGCAGTTTTCCCTGATGCTTTGGAATGAGGTTACCATCCTTACAAAATAAAGCAGTTTGTAGATCCATTCTTTTTTTCAGCTGTAGCTAAACAATATATTAACATATGCTCCGTTCTGTGTTCACTCAGAGTCATTTTGCAGATACAAATATGATGTCTCACTTGGCCATTAAAGCCTATGAAGGAACTACACTGTCATTTACATCTCAAAACATGGGTGGGTTGGAATAAACTTTTCCCTGCCGTTGTTCCTTTGTACATGTGTAAGTGTTACCTTTAATGTAATTGTTACCTTTAGCCAGTGTGATTTGATAAGACTTCCTACACATTGCAGCTAGCTTAATGGAATGCCATAATAATATCACACAGCTCTTCCTGAAAAATAGCTAAGTGTTGGTGTTACTTACTGTAGCAATATTTCTGTGAGACTCCTGCAAATACTTGGGGAAAGGTTTTGAAGGTTGAAAGGCGAGGATATCCATGAATTATGAGTAATGCTGCAGTTGGGAAGTGAAATAAAGTTCAGTGGCCTCTGCTTTTCTACACTGTGTGTTTATTTTATTGTATATGCATGTGACTGCTTGTCAGTCTGACTAGATTTGGTTCTCTTAATTGCAGGATGGTATTTCAATGAAGGATTGTGGAATACACTTCTTTTTTCTTTTTTCTTTTCTTTTTTTTTTTTTTAAGTGATTCTCCAATGTCTATTGTGTAACCCTCTCATCTGTAATTCGGAAGTCAGTCTAAAGGCTAATGCTAGTAATTTGAATGATTGAAACATGATAATGGAGTTCATATTAACGATGGCTAGGCATATTAATTCAGATGGTTTTGTTACACTAAAGGACAAAGCAGAAGACAAAAAACCATGCTCATAGGTAGAATTGGGCGCATGCTGCAAAATTATTTGTGAATTTGTTTAAAAAAATATGTTTGCCTTGATAGTGTTAAAGCTCCTTGTATTCACTTTCTGTGAGCGTTCACACCAGCAAATTACTGTGCACAAGAGTGTTTGTGGAAAGGGGAAGGGCCTGCTTCTCCTGATGCCAGTTTATCACTGATGTAGCGCTGCTGACTTCGGAGAAGTAACTCCAGATTTACATCAGCATGAGAGGAAAACCAAGCTTAAAGCGTCACAAATACTTGTGAAAATATTCATTTACATTAGTATTTGTGCCAAATATGCACCAGTGATGCACAACTATGTGCCCTATGTTCACATGTCCATCTGGAAATCTCGCTTGGGCTGAGAAAGTGTAGTGAAACGTGTATGAGACCATCCTTATTAAGCAGCCTCCTGTCTTAAGAGACTGCCCCATCGTATCCCCAGCCATAATGAGTCAGATTCTCACTTATATGTATGCCCCTTTTTACACTGTTCTGGCAACATGGGGCCTAAAAGTGGATGTACATTAGATTTACACATGCAGTAAGGTTCCTTTCTACTGCCAGAGTAGTGAAATAACTGATTTTTGAGCGGTCCTTTGAGTTGTTGCGTAACCCACACACCTACTGGGTGTGGTGTTCTTTCCCATCTAGTGGTGACGAGACAGAGAGCACAAGACAGAGAGATCTGCTCTACAGCCTTAGCTGGCAGCCAGATGGTTTTTAGCTCATGCAGTACAGGCTCATGTACTAAGCTCCAGAAGCCCCAGGTTTGATCCTGCCTGCCAAAGGCTGGGATCTATTGCTGGTACAATTGCATCAAAACTGTTTTACTATCATCTTTTACCCGGAGAATCAGGTGATCAATCTTGCAGCACAAATAAGCCTTGATCCAGAAATCAAATCATGTTTATTACTTCAGTAGAATCAGTCACGTGTTTAAAGTTAAGCACAAACTTAAGTGATCTGATGGATTGGGGCCATAGTAAATTATGAATCGCAAATATTCGGAGCAATAATTGCAGTGAAGTCGTCACATAAACTATTCAGCCAATAATTTTTAATAATTATCAAATTAATTAAAATTAAAAGTTTGTTCTCAAGGGCTAAATTAATCAAACAAATTGCTTTTCTGCAAATACTTTAGTTTCTGCTCTATATACAGTATACTGTGCTGAGTGTGATAATCAAGCAGTGAAGGGAGAAAAACACCTCTTTGGAATTTGATGACCTAACCTCTGCACTATAACCATGCTATAACCAGAACCTCTGGACACCATTTTCCAGCCTGTTTAAAGTCTAGGTTGGGACAGAATAGACTGGAAACTTCTAGTGGCATGATTTATACAGGCAGCTTGCTGGGCCAATGATGACCCAGGTCTCAAGCCTTCAGTGAGAGTGGACTGACTCAGAGCCTAACACTGCAATTAAAAACCTGTGGCTGGCCAGTGCCAGCTGACTTGGGCTTAGGATAAGAGGCTGGTTAATAGCTGTGCAAATGTTTGGGCTCATGCTGGAGCCCAGGTTCTAAGACCCTCAGAAGTGGGAAGGTCCCAGAGCTTGGGCTGCAGCCCAAGCCCTAACAGAGGCATCAGCAACCTCTGGCATGTGGCTTGCCAGGGTAAGCACCCTGGCGGGCCGGGCCAGTTTGTTTATCTGTCACATCGGCAGGTTTGGCTGACCGTGACTCCCACTGGCCGCAGTTCACTGTCCCAGGCCAATGGGGGTGGTGGGAAGCTGCAGTCAGTATGTCCCTCAGCCCAAGGTACTTTCTGTCACCCCCATTGGCCTGGGATGGCAAACAGCAGCCAGTGGGAGCCGCAGTCCGCCAAACCTGCCAACGTGGCAGATAAAGAAACTGGCCTGGCCTGCCAGGGTGCTTACCCTGGCGAGCCGCATGCCAGAGGTTGCCTACCGCTGCCCTAACATCTATACTGGAATTAAACCACCTCTTAGTCCCAGCTTTGGGAGCCCAAGTCAGCTGGCATGGATCAGCCACAGATTTTTAATTATAGTGTAGACATATCTTAAGAGACTAGTTTTTGTTTCACTTTGAGAGCTTTTGAGTTTGGGGCTGAGAGAGAGGAGCAGAACAGCTCAGGGAGTCTCTGCTTAGCTCCCAAAAGTCCCAGTTCCCACAAAGGAAGATGCTGAACTGTTGTAGAAAGTCAAATCTAGTGTGTGCCAGCCCAGTGGAGACTAGCATCGAGAGGGGAGAGATCTGACCTGGTTCTGGCTACCTAGAATCAGACAAGACTTCCACAGGACTCCAGACCAAGGAGTCGGGAGAGGACCCTGTCCCATTCAGGGGTGAAAACATTGTAAGAGGGTACCTTGCATTTTCTTTAAGGTGGCCACCATTCGCAGCTCATCTCTGGTCTCATCCTAGGCATGCCATCTGCCTGGAAAGATGCCAAGGAGGGAGCTGGGAAGGGATGTCAAGGAGGGAGCTGTGCTTTTTAGTTACTCTTAACCCTGTCTTTCTGTGAACCAGGTAGCCTTTGGTGACACCAGGCAGAGCGCACAAGAGTTGCATAGGGTTTTACAGAGATCTCCTGGGCTGGATATTTACATAATAGTTCACCAAAGAGGTGCCATGTAAGATCTCTTCTGAGAGCCAGTAGCCCACTCGTTGTCATAATAATTGAGAAAGGTATGTACCGATAATATTTTAGGCATAATGTATCTATACTGAAAATTATGTTTGTACGGTCTTGAAATGAAGTGAGGTCACCAGAAGGTGACACCTTGGAGGTGTTCCTTTCAGGCAGGAGGTAACAGATGCCTATCTCGCTGTCTGGCCATTTGTTGTGTTGCATGCCTCACACTGTATGCCTGTTTGCATACTAAGCCAGGTGTAAAATGAGAGAAATCTACAAGAAGCAACAAATCTACAAGAAGCAGGGGCAAAGAAACATACTGGATCCTTCACCTAGGAGGCAAACTGACAGTGTGTCTGTCTCATGCACGGAGAGTCACAGCCAACCAGGCTTTGAAGTGCTAGCAAGGATTTTGTGTGATCATTACACTATAAGCCATGAATATCTAGTTCAAGAATCAGAGGGGTAGCCATGTTAGTCTGGATCTGTAAAAGAAGCAAAGAGTCCTGTGGTACCTTATAGACTGACAGACGTATTGGAGCATGAACTTTCGTGGGTGAACCCGATGAAGTGAGTATTCACCCACAAAAGCTCATGCTCCAATATGTCTGTTAGTCTACAAGGTGCCACAGGACTCTTTGCTGCTAGTTCAAGAATGTATGTTATGATTTCATTTCATATGCAACCATTTCTTTCCAATACTTCTAGTTGCTGTTATTGAATCTCTGCTTTGTTAAATAAGCTTATACTTGATTTCACTATAATCGTATTCAAGTGCTGAGTGTTAGGCAGGGCAGTGATCTGAGGTGGAACTGGTAAGTTGGGCTGTTCTGTTTCTTTGGAAACAGTAAATATGTGAATACTGCAAGTGTCCAGTGGACCAGAAGCCAGACACTTCAGGGAGATACTCAGAGGGCTCGAAGGTTGGGATTTCCCAATCACTAACCTGCAGAGTGACGGCAGGGAGTGCTTGTGTTGCCAGTGGCCAGTTGAATTGGGGAGCTAGCCGACGTCAAGTACAGACAGGCTTCCTCACACTAGGAGCAGGTGATATCGAGATGTCTACAATCCTGGCTATCCCGGGAAGTGTCACACCCTCCCTAGAAGCTTTTATTTTTTTCTGCCCCCAATAAAGTCCTCTTTGTTAAATTGTCATTTTGGGGGGTGTTATTTCATTTGTTGAGGGTTTGTATTAATATACGTTGTTTGTGTACTGGGTTATACTCCTTGTTAAGAGTGTTAGTGTTAGACATTTTCCCTTGCATCTTGGGCACAGAGAGGAGTAACTGTGGGTGGAGGCACCAGGCATTGCAACAAAGAAGTCAGGAGCCAACCCATGTGAGGAGGGGGCAGAAGCCACTTGGATTAGCAAGTGCCATGGTGGAGGCTTGAGCCAGACCACCATGAAGGAGCTGCATGAGTATGAAATCTATTCTTGAAAGTGATGCAAAATATTAGAGGGGGTTGTCAGGTGCGGGAGGAATGTCTTTTCAAAGGAGAACTAACCAATAATCTGTCAGTAGTGATAGATGGCAACTTTGGGGAAATGCATTTAGCATTTCTAACACAAAATACAATTTGCAAATCAACATTTAAAATTAAAGGCCTGAAACTCACTGAAAGTTTTGCTACTAGAAAAAAAAATAGTTGCTACTTTGGTATCTTCCTCTCAGCATATCTGAGCTCCAAGTATACCACAGACAATGGTGTGTAGTGTAAAAGGTTGTTTTTTTTAAAGGAACTGGTTTGGCTTCTTAAAAAATATTTTCCAGAAAAATTTCTAGAAAGGTAATGTCATGAGCCCATTCACCTCTAAGTGCCTCTAAATTTTATTTCATCCTCTAGCTTTAATTTGGTAAAGAAAGATGCCTGCATGGTCAAATGAGTCTTCAGCCTACATAGAAAGTTAACAAATTATCCTCTTTTTAAAAAGAAAGCGAGAAAATTGATGTAATTCCCCATTGTTTGCATGTATGTGACAAGCCTGAACATGAAGCAGGAGTCAATGGAAAGATTAAAAGCTGAAGGAGGTTTCCCTCAAAGCTGCAAATGATCTATCCAGACAGGGCAATTCAATGAACAGTAGACTCGGAAGCATCCAATCGTAAAGGATCATTGGCAGCAACTGGCAAATTGTAAAACCACCACTAAAAAAAGTCTCTGACATGGGACAATTTTGTAGATCTTGTACCTTTAATAATGTGTTTAATGTGCTTGCAAACTGGCCAGCAAGAGTCTGTTTCTTTCTAAGACTGGAAGAGGTTCAGCTTCACATGATACCTGCAGGATAACAGCATGTGCTGCCTCATTGAAAGTTAAAGGATAATGTCCATAGAGCAAGCAATAGTTGAGTTATCTATAAACTCATTTTTCTCAGTGCTTTAGGGAGACAAAATCCTTTTGACTTTATTGAATGAGTGTTTCTCTCTAATCTCCTGCCAGCCTGTTGTTAGCATTACCAGTGGCTGCAGAGGTGACCTCAGAGTTGACCTGGTCTCTCCCTGTAGAACAAAGTCATAACTTCTGGAGGCAAGATGTATGATATTTCTGATGATGGCATGTCAGTACACTACTGCACAGAGAACTCTTGGGCCTGCTGGGAACTAAAGATAATTATTGCCAAATTATAATTTAAATGCCAACTATCTGACATGTTTGTATCCTCATTTGTAAGGACTTCCACTATGTCCTTGCTAGCTACACATTTGCAAAGCTTCTGAAAAAAGAGTGTTCCTTTGTAGGAAATTGTATATGTGTGAACAGATCGGCATTTTAACAAAATCCATATTATTAAATCCATCATGTTCTTCATAACTAAGATCATGGACTGCAAATTGGATCCTTTGTCTTTAATCTTAGTACACGGCAATCATGCCCCAATTCAGCAAATACCTAAGCATGTGCATATGTCCATCCCCAGTCACCAAAACACTTAAGTAGTCCGTAAGGCCCAGATCCTCATAGGTATTTAGGTGCCTAACTCTCATTGAGTTAGCATTTAAATATCTTTGAGGATCTAGGCCTAATTGCTTTGTTGAATAAGGGCCTTTGTGATTGGCATGCAAACCTCACATTGAGAAAGAAGGGGTTAATGAGAGCCTATGGGCTCACTCAGCCCTGCCCTGCGACACCTGCCCTGCAGTAGGTGTTAAGCCTGGAGGGACAAGGAGCTGAAAAGGGCTGAATGTAACTCAGCTGGGAGCTGACCAGGAAGGAGAGTGGTTTGCTGGATCTCACTCAGGGAGAGAAGGCTGTCTGGGTCAGGGAGCTCCGTTGGTCTGCTGGCAGATAGAGTCTCCCTGAAGGAAGGTACGCAGCAACAGGGAGCCCATGGCAGCTGGGAAGGAAAGCTGGGGAAGTGCCTCCATTCATGGTTCTCTGTGTTGGTGGATGAGCTGGCAGGGAGCAAAGCTAGGGACTGCCCTGCCAGGGGAGTGGAGAAAACTCTTGCAGCAGAAACAGCTGGATGTCTGAAAGTGCTAAAAAGCTCTGCAGTGAGCCTGCAGAAGAGGTCTAGAGAGAAATGCAAATACCCTCTGAGCCCAGGGAGAGGCTGTGGGAAAGGCCTACGACAGGTGGAGGTAGGAAATGGTCCATGGAGGAAGCAAGGGGTTGGTGTACCTAGGCTTTCTTCGCTTAGTAGAGCATCTCTGAACCAAAACCCAAAGTAGTGACAGGGCATCAGTTCCCCTACTGGCCCACTAAGGAAGGTGGAATAGAAAACCCCTGACACAAGGATAAGGACTGTTGAAATTTCCTGATACCTGGGATAAGGACTAGTGAGTCCAGAGTTGAGCTGAAGACCCAAAGTTAGGTCAGTGGGCTGTTTTTTACTGGACTTTCGGTTTACCCTGGATGGGCTGGGACTATATGTGGAGTCACAAGAAGAAATGGCTCACCAGTGTGCTTGTGATTTAGCATTTATCTCAAGCCCTTTCATTTTCTCTAGTGCTTCCTTTACTGTTGCCTTTAATGAGATTGTTCTATATCTTTACATATGTAAATAGTTAGCAGATGGTATTCAAAGAATATGTAACACAATTCCTGAGTTATACAGGATGTTGTGCGATCTGTAAATGGCTTCCTTTGTGCAGCTCCTTATGTGCATCTCTTATCATTCCCTGCATACTCAAGCAAGCTGCTGAGATACTTCCTGAACTACCTGCCCAGGCAGTTTATCTATTGAAATATGGAGAAAAACTTGAGCTACCAACTGGAGAGCTTGAACTTGTTGCTTGCATGAGATTCCACCATCACATACCTCCTCCCCATCTGGAGGAGGGAAACCCTGGAGCCCCAACCTGGGTTTGCAGGAGTATAGGGCAATTAAGGAGACTTCCTTAATTTCCCAACACTTCAGAAGATTTGTTATATCTGTTTCTTCTTTTTATTATCTTTGGTTAATAGACCTTCTGGTCCACAGGCCCCATTTTTTCAATATTTCATAGGGACTTTCCTATTTCACCAAAAAACAATCTTAGTTGAAGGAATTAAAGATATTTGCCTCAGCCTGTAGGATTCCAGAGGTGGTATGGGCCTTCAGTCAAGAAGACTCTGCTTCCCATCTTCTCTACATTCAGGGCCGGCTCCAGCTTTTTTGCTGCCCCAAGCAGCAAAGAGGGAGGGGAAAAAAAAGCCATGATTGGCAGCACCTTGGCAGCTGCTCTACCGGATCGCTTCATTCTTCGGTGGCAATTCAGCAGCTGGTCATTCCCACTGAGAGGGACTGAGGGACCCGCTGCTGAATTGCCGCCGAAGACCCAGAGGTGCCACCCCTTCCCCTTGGCCGCCCCAATCACCTGCTTCCTGCACTGGTGCCTGGAGCTGGCCCTGTCTACAGGACCAGTGCTTCCATTTAGGCAACCTAGGATGTCTGGGTCATCAGCAACAATTCTGCAGTGTGTCCTTCACTCGCTGCGGGACCGCCGCCAAAGTGCCTCAAGACGGGAGCGCGGAAGGACCCCCCGCCCACCGCAGAATTGCCACCAATGACCGGGGGCGCGGAAGGACTCCTGCCTAGGGCGCCAAAAACCCTGGCGCCACTCCTGCCTGTCTACATTATACCTACAGGTCTAACCATGCTGATTTCACATGCCTATAGAACACATGGCAACAGAATGTCCCTTAGTTATGCTGGTTTGAATATTATTTAAAGGAACTTTTTTTTAACAAGAGACATGAATATACATTTGTGTGTTAACTAGTGTATTTAAACTAGATTCTAAAATGAAACGCACAGTGTAAAAACAGTTTTTAGATGGCCAGTATTCCTTCCTACAGCCAGTACGCTAGGAACCAGCACTAGGACACCACAGTACACAAATGGAAGTGTGAGGATTAATAGAACATTCTCTATTTTCTTAATCTATCACAATTACAGAAACACCTGTTCTAAACAATTGTGTGCTTTATACACTGTGGAAAATATCCGGTACTCTCATTTAATCTCTGTGGTGGTTGTTCCAGTGATTGCAAATTGAATGACATAGAGCATGTTGAGGTACTGGATTAAATTTGTTTTGCTTTTTACTCTACCTACAAGCTACATGTCTGCTTGTATTATTTATCCAACTTAGTTGTAGCCATGTCTGTCCCAGGATGTTAGAGGGACATGGTGGGAGAGGTAGTATCTTTTACCGCACCAACTTCTATAGGTGAGAGAGACAAACTTTTGAGCTTCAGGTCTTCCTGAAGAAGAGCTCTGTGTAGCTCAAAAATTTGTCTCTCTCACCAATAGAAATTGGTGCGGTAAAAGATATGACCTTACCCACTTTGTCTCTCTGTTGCTTATGTAATATGTATTACTTGTGCTTGATTTCTATTTTTCAGATTTAGAAGTTTAAAGTATTTTTAAATGTACATCATTATATTAAAACACACTCTGTATAAGCCATAGAGGTACAAGGGGAAAACTATATAGAAAGGAATAAAGAAAACCACTCTTGTATGTGCTGTGGAACCTTGCACTGAAATCACGTGCATTGCCAGAACATTACAGACGGCTACACCAAGAAGAGGTGTAAATGTCTGTATGTGATGGGATGATTATTCCAAATTTGCAGTAACTGGATGTGCACTTTTGAACTACTATTATTAAAGAGAGAAAGAACCAAGATTCTCTTGCTCAGATTCTCAGGTTGACCTTGATCCTGAAGTCTTTGTATGATGTGCAGCACAGTTTTCAGGGTTATTGTGCTCCAGCACAAGTGTAACTGGGGACTATGCCCAGGTGCAAGTAAAGTTAGGTGCAAAGTTAATCCTTCTCACTGGGCAGCAGTAAGTCTCAAGCCCCCTGCTCCCATACTCAAAAGTGTGCATGGTAAGAAGGGAGCAAAGCATGGGCAGAGAACATGTGTATCTGAGGAGACAAGGACACAAAATCTTCAGCAAGCTAATGAGACACCTAGCTATGTGCTTCCTACTCATTAGTCTTACTCCATCTATCAGGCAGGACTACCATGATAACAGCACAGCAGAACTCTCATTAATGCAAGATTGGCATCTCCTGGACTGCACATCATACTTTACCTTGTTCTGTTACATACAACACTCCACAGCTGTGCTCTGCAGGATTAAGCCTGAAATAATCCCAATCATTGTCATCTCCAGGTTTTAAGACATTATAGTTGCTATTCTCTTGACTTTCCTTGAGCTAAAGCAGCCATATTCAAACACACTACTTGAAGTGTAGACCTTCCTCTAGTGTTAGACAATGGCATTATAATAGTCTCTATAAGTGAACAAAATTCCTTCTCTTTCCTTCTCTTATAGGATCCTCAGGGTTGGGGCAGGGGTGCTGGAACAATGTGTATAGTGGGGGTGCTAAGAGCCATTGAACCAAACTGTAAACCCTGTATACGATGGAAACCACTTCAAGCAAGGGGGTACGGCAGCACCCCCAGCACCCTTATTTCCAGCACTTATGGGCTGGGGAATGGAGAAAAAGGAGTCTTACTGGTTTCACATTCTTAAGAGTAATAGTGGCAAGTTTTTTTCAATAGATGGTATCTGGGTGGTACCCCTCTGTTAAAAATGTCACTCTTTCCAAAGCTTGTTTGCTCTTTGTATAGCTGAAAATGCTGCAGAGAAACAAGTCAACTGTTCTTGATCAAAAACTTTCCCTCTTGTTTGTAATTAACTATAATACTATTTGTTAAAAAATATATCATTCATATTAATGTGTAAATCCATTCTTCTGCTGTTTCAGCTACATCATGCCACTATCTCAAATGATCCAGCTGGTCCCCATCTAATATTAGTTATATACATAAAAAAGACTCAATACCATATCGCTGGCTTTGGCTTTTCTTAACACTTGCCCTTTCACTTACAAAGCATGTTTATAGTCCAAACAATTTACAGAAGTCTGACAGTAGTTCAGAAGGGTGAAAAGCAAGATCCAGAAGAATTCCACATTTTCGTTGTGTTGCAAACATGATAGAACAAAAAAAAAATTCTGTTTTCTGCTCTCTCTTTTCAGTTGAGATAAATTTAGATCTCTTAGAAGGAATTGCTGGAGACTAACATGTAAGATACACCTGAGTTTTTCACCCCTTTGAGGAGAAGTTTAAAAATATGTTTGACTTTCAGAAATGCCTAGGACTTCCCCCCAAAAATCTGATAAGATTTACTTCTTTGTGACGGAAATAAACCTGGTGGGCCAAATTTGTCTCTACTGTAAACAGGAAAAGCTCCCTTGTCTTTAGTGAAGCTGCCCTTCTCAAGTCCAGAGTGAATGTGTCCCTATAGGCTAGAGTCTGACCGTCTTTTTCACATTGAATAGAACGTTTGTCCATGAGAGTCAATAGGGCTATCTGAGGTGAAAAGAGGCTACTACTCTGGAGCAAGGGTATCAGAATTTATGGGAATAAAAGATAAAGGGACCGATCATGTGAGGGGACAGCACACCGCAAGCTCAGGCCCTCAGTAGCTATATTACCTAAATTACTAGTTATAGTTCCTTCTGGAAAAGCTTATATACCAAATCCTACCTTGAGGAGCACAGATGTGTCTTCCATTGAAGTCAATAGGAGCCACAAATGTGCCTCTGAGAAGAGGACTTAGCCCTGCATGATTTAAAAGTATACTTCAATCTCCAGCTCCACAGAACTCCTAATAAACCTTTAATGCTAATAATCATAGCTCTGTTCCCCAGAAACCTGTCAGCAGATTAAACTGTATCTGAGACTTTTGTTCTCTTTCTGTGTGAACCTACTTTACTGATCACGGTGGGCTCCATTTTCCACATGGTGTGGGGGGGCAGTAGGTCTGCAGCTCTTGTTGTTAATGAGAGCTGATTGCTTAATTCTTGGCACACTGTATTGAAAATGCACCCCTGTGTCAATCGGGACGGGGGGGGAAGAGGAATAAGACAGAATAAAAATTGGTTTTATACAGCACCTTTCATTCCCAAAGCGCTTTACAAACAATGACTTGGATACCGGTAATACAGGGATTGTGCAAGAAAATGTGGCAGCCATTAAGCACTCAGCAATAGCTCACACACAGTCCTCTGAAACTCCAGGAGTCACCCCTTAAACAATGTTACTGCCCATGAAGCATACTTAGTATGATTAGTTGTTAGCCAGCGTGCCACACTGTCAATCACCCAACTCCACTCAGACCCTTCCTATGAAAGAAAAACAATGGTCTATTTTAAAAGAATTGTTCAGCTCTGACAGCAGATTTCTAGATGATTTACCAGGGAAAAACATGGAATGCACCAGAGTGAAATAAATTTCATTAGTGTCCTGTTTGCTAAGCCCCCTTTTTTCCCAGAAAAAGGAATGAGAAGAGATAAAAGAATGGTCAGGAAATGGATGAAATAATAATGAAAAAAGTGATTGATTTTTGTAGAATGTATAAGCCCTTTCTGTAGTGCTGATTAGCAACTTAAAATTGTTCAGGAGGGAATTTAACTTACACTCCAATCTCTTGGACAGATATTTAACTGTGTGCTATTGATGATGAACCAAGTTCTGATACCTTTGCTCACAGTGAATAGCACTTTTGTCTCGTTGACGTCAGTGGGGCCTTCCATAGAGTAAGGTACTGTTCATGAGTAAGGCTGTCAGTATCTGGCCCTAAATGAAAGCTGTTGGAGCGCAAATCACTGCAATTGCATGGCACAAAGAGAAATGATGATGTTCTATAAAAGCACAAGATGGTGAGTCAAGATACCTGGTTTCCTGCCCCTGTCATAGACTTCCTGGGTGTGATCTTGGGCAAATGATTCAACTTCATTGCACCTCAGTGTCCCTATCTGTAAAATGAGGATAATAATACCTACCTGCATCACAGGGGTGTTTGCCTGGCTTACCTCATGAATGTTTATAAAGTATGTTGAGATCCTCAGCTGGAAGCACTAGGAAAGTATAACAGTCATCTTTACACCTGTGCAGAGAAAGGAGATTCCATGTCACAGAGGATTCCCAATATTTTGAAATTTGGTTTTGTTCTGATTCAGATCAAAACCTCAAAGTCTGAAACTCTCCATGGAAGAAAATGGAGCCCTGGATCTGAGGCTGTCTACCTGGCAACCTGTCTGTTAGGAGTAAGGCCCTGCAGCTGCTCCCATGCAGTATGCCTGACACCCTAATGAGCAAGCTAGGCTGCCTGATGGACTGCCCTTCCTGGTTGGCTGAGGAAGCTAGCAGACCTGTTCTTAAACTCAGCAGCAGCTCACTGGCTGCTCAGTACATATTCTCATGGACTCTGCTCCCCTGTGCTCATCTCAGACCAAGCTCTGCTCCTCCTCCAGCCTGAATCCTGCCCTGCACCCAGCCTTGTTTCCATCCTGTCCCAGCCTTGCTCCTGTCTCAGAATCAGCCATGCTCCTGCCTTCGCTAACTTCTATTGTGACCCTTGGCTCTGATTCTGGCTCTGTCTCAACCCTCGGCTCTTGCATTCTGGCTCTGACCTTACTGCCCCGGCTTCTTGCTTCTGGCCCTGCTTTGACCCTGGCTCTAGCATTCAGACTCCAGCCATTAGGCCTGACCACCTATGACCTGGTGGTCTGACATTGTCCCAGAGCCATGGACTCTGGAAGCCTTGAGGTCCTCCACTGCAGTCTGGCAGGTGGGCTGCTGAGGAGCCAGGCAAGCGAGCTGGCCGAGAACCAGACAGGTTTTGAAATATGACTGGTAGGCAGGGTTCTGTCAGAACTTCATTCAAATCGCATCATCTGCGAAAAATGTTTTTAATTTCAACACCCTTTTCTGACCCGCTCTAGCCATTTTATGAGTTCTTTTATAATAAAGCGATAGAGGAGCCAAACTTCCAGAGAGGCCTCAATCCAGCCTCCTGTTTTGGGCACACAAGAGTAGAAGCCACTTTTTGGATATCTGGCCTATGTTGCATTCACGAAGTCCTTCTAAATTAAATAATATTTTCCTCATTTAAAAAAATAAGTAAAACCAGTTTTTTTTTCCTATGCACTCATTGCAGCTGTCTTACAAAATCTACAACAATAAAGCACAATGCAATAGATGATCAGAAAGTCTACTACTTTGCAGGAGGCATCTTCTTACTGTGCGCAGTTATCTCACTGCAGGAAAGGATTTCCTGCTGCTCTCTTTCCTCCTTAAGCAGCTGAGGGTGGGGAAGCTGATAATGGAACCATATTGCTGGAGCCTAGAGGAGGGATACCATCACATGACAACATCCAGCCTCTAGTTAACTAGTGACCCTTTGGGTCATGCATTCTCTCTCTCACCCACTGAGCCAGCCAGCCAGATTCTTATCTCACACTGATGTTACTCAAGAGTGACCCCATTGAAGTCAAGGGAGCTAAACTGCTAAAAGTGAGATCAGAATCAGACCCAGAACGTCCTCCTTCAAATACAGCTTATGCACCCCCTATTGCACCATGCACCTTGGCAATGCATTGTATGTTCATTCAGCACAGCCACCACACACACTTGTATTTTATAATGCCTCATCAAAGCTAGTATTCAAAACTTTATACATAGACTTTCAAACTAATGCTGACATCATTCAGACTGACCTCCACTGACACCTGTTCCAATAGAGCTCCCAATTTAGAGATATCTAAAATTCCATAGGAGTTTGTTATTGAGTGGGTTTAAGATTACTCTTTGTAATGGCTGCATGCAATAATTCTGCTAAGAATCTGATCTAGCATAGAACCTCTTGGCTGAGAACGGTACTTTATTGCTACAATTATTTATATGGTAAACATCAAGTGATAATATGACACGTCTTGTATGATTACATTTACACTGCTGTAGTGATAATTGATGCTTAACTGAATGTACTATAAATTTCACCCTATCATGCCAATTTTACTTGTACCTACATCACAAATACAATCGTCTAAATGCAATAGAAGGTTAATAATACTGTCAGCTTATGTATGAGAAGCCTATATATCTTTCCCCTAATTATCTTCTTGGGCAAAATCCAGACATGGCATAAGTGGATCAGTCTCTGCACCAAATCTTGTGTTGGTATAAGTTGTTATAGAAGTTGGTAAAATGACAGATGTAATCCATAAAGCTCTGTAACCTGCCCTACTTTGGATCTGCAAAGTTAGTAACTTACACAATGAAGGGCAGGAGGAGTATAGCAAGAAAAACAGCTAACAGGATGATATGTGCTCCTGGAGCCTTAAAATTAAAATTGCATCTGTTCACTGGAGCTTTTCTGCTCTGCAAGATGAATTCCACCAAATAACACCCCGCTTTGGTATTTAAAAATAAACCCTCTCTTCCTGAAGCATAGGTGGAATTCTAAGGCTCCAGGAGTGTACGATCTTGGTTGTGGGAAAGCCTTTGTTAGATGCCATCCATGCAATACGTGCACTTGTTCAGTGTATAAGTTATGAAATTGAATGCAAAAGCAGTGTGTTCTATTGCTTTACCACTTACGCCACTTTCCCGACCAACTTACAGTATGCACAACTTTTATTTGCAACACCATGGATTTGGTCCATTGTGGCTAAGTCAGGGGTCCTCTACTTCAAGTTTTTGGTGGGTATCACTTGGGTCTTTGAGGCCATAGTATGACTGTCTACAGCTCTAATTGGCTTGGTGTTTTTACAAACTTTCTGCCATCTGAGTTGTAACCATGCTCAGTTATATGCTTTGGAATCTGTAAATGAAACGTTCTATATAAGAAGTAGTAGTAAAGAAATGTTGTGTTGTTTCCTAACTAGCCCATCATTGACTAAATCTGGCATTCACAGAAGTTTAAATATAGAGTAGCTCAGCCAAAATCAATAGCATTAATTCAAATTTACACCAGTGTAATTACTCCAATTGGCTCCAGTGAAGTAACTGCAGATTTTTTTTACACTTGATTGAGATCAGAAATTATTCTTGTAATTTTTGTTCTCTACCATTTTTTAAATTTTAATTCAATATCAATAATGATATATCGTCATAATTTTGGTTAAAAGATTTTAACGCTTTCATCCAAATGCCCAACTTTTAAATTTGGTTTATCCATTAGTGGTGTATTTTAATGATTGATTTGTCAGGAAGTGGACTGATGGATTTACTTTCTAGACTAGACAGGCCTTAGTTTTCTACTAAAGAATCCTTAGTCACAGAAACTCAGATTTATGTCAAATTTTCTGTCCCTTTGTTTCATAGTTGATTATTGTTGAAAGGGTGGTTTTAAGCTATGATTTTATTGGTAGTTTAATGACTTTAATATTTTTTCTCTCAGTGAAAGTTGGTTGTCAGTGTCACTTGATCATACTTTTATGGCTAGTGAAATCATCCTTATGCATTACGAATTCATACAAACATGTAAATCAAAATGTGGTGTAGGATAGTTGCTTTAACCAAATAAGCATTGAGTATTTCTGAGGCTTTATCTTAGTGTTCTTTGAATAGTCTTCTCTTCACCATTTTCACAACCTCTATTCTAACTCTAGGTCCAAGAAAAGCTGCTTGGCCCTGAATATTTCAAATTTATCACAATCTAATACTTTGTTGGGCTAATTTCTCATTATTAATAATCCTGATAATTACACTGAGAATCTGCATGTACTTGGATTGTAAGATCTGTGGGGCAGGGATCATCTTTGTTTTTAACATATTTGTACAGTGCCTAGCACAATGGGGCCTTGACCCATGATTGGGGTTCATTAATAATAATCATCACTGCTCCTGAAGATTTTTACCTGTGACTGTTTCTACCTACACATCAGTAGAGACTAGTCAGCCTGACTTTGATACCCAGGAAGCTACTAGAGCAATGAATAAAACTTTCAATTTGTGAATACCTGGAGGATGAAGGGGTAATCACTAGCAGCCAGCATGGATTTACCAAGAATAAATCATGTCAAACCAACCTGATTTTCTTCTTTGACAGGGTAACTGATTTGGTGGACAGGGGAATGCGTTGTACACAATATACCTGGACTTCAGCAAGGCTTTTGACACGATCCCACATGACATTCTGATAAGTAAGCTGAAGAAATGCGGGCTCGACAGAACTACCATTAAGTTAAATAGAACTGGTTAAACAACCACAGAGCAAGTATTAATGGAATGATGGCGGCTTGGAAGGAGGTCTCAAGTGGGGTTCCACAAGGATCTGTTCTGGGTCCAGTGTTGTTTAACATCTTTATTGATGGCCTGGATGTAGGTATAGAGTGAATACTGATCAAGTCTGCAGACAATGCAAAGTGTGGGGGGGTGCCAATATTTTGGAAGATGAAACTAAAATGCAGAGGGACCTTGATAAATTGGAGAACTGAGCTATAGGCAACAAAATTAAATTCAACAAAGACAAATGTAGCATGTTATATTTAGGAGAAGAAAAACCAAATGCACAAATACAGAATGGGGGATAACTGGCTTGGCAGCAGCACTGGTGAAAAGAATCTTGGAGTTGTGGTGTGTCACATTCTCAACATGAGTCAGCAGTGTGATGCTTTTGCAAAAAAAGCAAATTCAATTTTAGGTTACATTAACAGAGGCATAGCATGCAATTTATGGGAGGTGGTAGTACTGCTCTACTCAAAGCTGGTTAGGCCTCAGCTGGAGTACTGTGTCTAGTTGTGTTCACCAATTTATAGACAGGATGAGGGGAAACTGGAAAGGATCCAGAGGTGAGCGACAAAGATGATCAAAGGGATGGAATGCAAACCATATGAGCAAAGACTGAAAGAACTGGGTATGTCTAGTTTGGAAAAGAGGAGATTAAGGGGGAGGGGGGCGGCTATGATAACCATTTTCAGATACTTGAAAGGCTGCCGCAAAAAAGATGGAGAAAAGTTGCTCTTTTGCCACATAGGGCAGGACAAGAGGCAATGGGTTCAAACTACAGCAGAGCAGTTTTAGATAAAATCTCAGGAAAAACTTTCTAACCGTAAGAACAATAGGACAATGGAACAGACTGCATAAGGAGGTTGTGGAAGCTTCTTCACTGGAGGTTTTCGAAAGGAGGCTGGAAAGCCATCTGTCTTGGATGGTTTAGACACAACAAATCCTGTATCTTGGCAGCGGGGTTGACTAGATGATGCTTGCAGCCCCTTCTAAGCCTATGTTCTACGGTCACATTTAGTTTTCATTAGCACGTCTGAGATATCTCTACCTATTAGATAATCTTGCTTTCTCTTCCTTACTGAAAGCCTAAAGGGTTTCCCCAGGCTTGTAGCCTCCAGGCAGTTAGTAGAAATGCTCTAGTATGCTTCACTAACTTTGCTTTGTGAATCAGATCCTTGTTGTGAATCAAAGTTCCTGTTCTATGGATCGTGTATGGCCATAAGATACCTTCTATGCCTCATTAGGATATCATTCTATGATTATGTTGTAGTTCTTATCTATGGGTTTTGATCCACATCCTGGGTTTTGTCAGCAGAAACCAATGGAAATTAGGGTACAGGCTCCTGGTAATAGGAAGTCCACAAGGAAGTCAGAGTGGCATAAACCCCTGATTCACCAGGAGCTCTGGATGACTGAGGGTATGTCTACACTACACGCCGGATCGGTGGACAGCGATCAATCCAGTGGGGATCGACTTATCGCATCTAGACTAGATGCGATAAATCAACCTCCAAGCACTCTCCCATAGACTCCTGTACTCCAGCACTGTGAGAGGCACAGGCAGAGTCAACGGGGGAGCAGCAGCAGTCAACTCACCTCAGTGAAGACACCACGGTAAGTCTATCTAAGTACGTCAACTTCAGCTACATTATTCACGTAGCTGAAGTTGCGTAACTTAGATCAATTTCTTCTCCCTGCCCCCCAGTGTAGACCAGGGCTCAGAACAATAGTGAGGCCAGCCACAGAAGGGGTGAGGACTGAGAAATATGGAAGATATGCAGACTTAACACAGCTGATAGGCAGCCTTTGCCTCTAAGGCTCCTATGCATACCTCCAAGCAAAGAAGGCAAGAATAAAAACAGTGTGATTAAACTGAAAATGTAAAAGAGAGAATTCAAGCCCCAAAATGCATATCCTTCCAAAAGCAGAAATCCAACCCCAAGAAGACAACAGAAAAAGACATTGACTATGCCAAGAAGTAAGGCAGAAAATAGGAAGATTGAGAGGAAATTTGAAGAATAAACAACCAAATACATAAAAAATAAATACATTATTTAAATATAGAAGAAGCAAGAAGCCTGTAAGAGAATGAATCGGTCCACTGTGCAATGGAGAAACTAAATAACCTCTTTTCATCAGTTTGTTGGGGAGCTACCTACCCGCAGTCTACCCTTCTGAATACTAGAAATTGAGGCACTGTCAGAAACTGAGATGCTAATGGAGGAAGTGCTGGAACACATTTCTAAATTAACAACAGATTACCAGGACCAGATGGTATTTACCTGAAGTTCTGAAGTGAATTAAGAATTAAGTGACTGAACTGCTAATGGAAACAATCCATAATAAAAACCAGCTATATTATCAGGAAACCAGAGATTATCCAATGCTGTATCTGTCTTCAAAAAGGAACTAGGAGCTGGGAAATACATACCCAGGAGGTTTTGGTTTTGGTTTTTACACCAATATCAGGGAAACTGGCTGAAACAATAATTATAAATAGTTAGAGAACAGGTAGGTCAACGTAGTATGATAGAAATTAACCACAAGGGGTTCTGTAGAGAAAAATCAGGTGTCTGGAAAAGAAAATCATATTTCTCTAGTCTATTGGAATTCTTTGTGGTGGTGTGAAGATAAAAGTCAAGAAAGATAAAGCAGTTAATATCATTTACCTACATTTTCAAAGAGTTTTTGACAAAGCCCATTACATAAGGCTCGTAAAGAATCAAAGTAGTCTCAGAGTGAGATATAAAATTCTGCCATGACTTAGAATTGGGTAAGAGAGAGAACTAAAACATAGGAACATGGGTCCTGATCCATGACCATAATTCCTAGGTGCTGCAGTATATAAATAAAAAATAAGAAATAGTCAATTTCAGGAGGTTATCGTCAAGTGAGCGCCTCGAAGTTCTGTGTAGCCACGGAGAAGAGTTAACACATCTATTGATGGCCTGGAGAAGAGGATGAACAATAAAGTGGTAACATTTTCAGAGGAGAAAAAGTATTTAAAATAGCCAAGTCTGGGCCAAGACTGTAAGGAAGTAAAGAAGGACGTAGCTACAAAAAGGTGATTGTGCAACACTGGCAGATGAAATATTATCTAGATAACTGAAAGGTGAGGCACTCTGGAATTAGTTCTTTGTTCCACCCATGCGCTCTCTAATGAGGTTTAAATTATCCGTTACCACTTAGAAAAATATTACAGGCCTCATGGTGAGCTCACTGAAAATATCTTAAAAAGAAGATGTGGCCTAAGCAATCAAGATGTTAGGCTGCATTAAGAAAGGGTTAGAGAATATTACTGATAATATGAAAATATTTATAGAAATCAATCTAAATTGCATTCATGCACCTTGACATATACATATCCCTACACAGTGTAATGTCCAGTCCCTGGAGGGGTGAATCGAGCCTGAACAGGAATTAACAGGGTGATAGTCACATAGCAAAGATTCAGTAAAGTGTCTACCTAGCTTGATGCATTTGTCAGGGAGTTTT